>NC_092039.1:69603005-70203005 GCF_003086295.3 Arachis hypogaea | reverse complement strand
TGGATTGGGGCTTATGAGTTAAGATTCATCAAGCCATTTAACGTACTTCAGGCTTGGAAGAAGACATTATACGTACTTCAAGCATAGAGGTAAACTTAATGAGCGTGGTTCCTCATAATTGTCAAGATATGGTTGTTAGACAAAGATGGTGACCCCAATTTCCATGCCTAGCCAAGAGTTCCTTCCATTATTCATATTTGAAACCCAAAAATTCCAAATACTTGATTCTTCTTATAATTAGTTAGTTGTTTACTTAGCTTTGGAATATAAGTATATTTGTATGTTCTTTGTTAGATGAAGATTGCTTATATTTGGCTTGGTTGCTTGATTTAGTTTCTTGCACTTTATGATTCCTTGCATGTTAAATTTAGTAGTTTAAATTCTTGTTCATGACTCCCAACCTCAGTTTTCTAACCAATATTGATGCACATATTTGTCCATTCTCTTGAGGATGACCCGAGACCAATACTCTCGGTTACTTTATATTGGGTTTCACTCTGTGACAACCATATTTCTAAATTTAATTTGAGAGTTATTAGTTGGTTTAGAACTATACTTGTGACATAACCATTTTTGTGAAATTCTTTACCAACGATAATCCTCACTATCAAATTTTTTGTGCCGTTGCTGTGGAATGGTTGCAACGTATGCCTTGATATTGGTTATGTGAATACGTGAATAGTGTAGATAGTTTATTTGCTTTCAATATTTTATTTTTAGTTTAGATTTCTTTTAATGCATAAGTCATAAGTTCTAAGTTTGATGACTCGGTCTCAACCGAACTCCAGCCTAGCCGAGCTTGATCTTGAGATTGAAAAACCTTTGTTACACACTCGGCAAGCTAGATAGCGGTTGAGCCATACTACAGGTGTAAGCCAGCAGTGGCATTGAATGCCCAAATAATGGATACCACGCATGTGTTAGTCCAGGGAAACCCTCTCCTAAGCAAGCTAGTAACCCTTCTCTGGGCACTATGGATATTCACCCTGCACCACTCAAAACTCATGAGTACAAGACCAAGATGCCATATCCTCAAAAACTCCATCAAGAAGAAAAAGATAAGTAGTTTGCCCAATTTGTAAAATTCCTCAAGAGATTGGAGATCAAGATCTCATTTACATAAGCCCTCGAACAGATACCATCCTATGCCAAGTTTATGAAGGATATATTAAGACACAATAAGGATTATAGGGAGGTAGAGATAGTTTTCCTCATTGAAGAATGTAGCGCAGTCATCTAGAGGAACTTACTGGAGAAATTTCAAGATTTGGGAGCTTCTTGATACCATGCACTCTTGGAGATGCTTGCATCTGGATAGCCCTATGTGATCTTGGAGCAAGTATCAACCTAATGCCCCCATCACTAATAAAGAAACTCGGCATCCAAGAAGTCAAGCCCACCTGCATCTGCCTTCATCTTGCTGATGGCTCTGATGGACGGAATTCACTACCCCTTCCTAATAATATTGATGAATCCACTTTTGGCAAGCGCACCAAAATTATCGTCAAGTATTAACCCACAGTGGAGTGGGATCGTATCCACAGAGATTGGTAGATTTGAGAAATTTTAATTAATTGGTGTATTAGTCAAGCTCAACAGAATAAATTGTAAGTGCAGAATTATAAATGCCAAAAACATAAACGGCAAAAGAATAAAGGAAAGCAATAAAGTGTAGAAATGGAAATAACAGGAATGTAAAGGGGAATGGTATTTTGCAGAATGTAAGTAAAGCTATAAAAGAATGGGAGAGATAAGAATGGGAAAATTCATTGAGATCAGGAGATATTGTCTCTTTGGATTAAATGCAGCACATATCCTCTTCAGTCATGCAACTTATTGACCTCTTAGCAATCATGATTGATTGAGCCCCAATCCCTTGGTGACTCAATCTCTTAGATATTGATCAATAGCCAATTCCTTGGTCTAATTTCTCTTGAAGAGAGATATGTTTGGTCCCTGATTATACCACACATCATCATAGGACCAAGTAGAGGGAGGATTGTATGTCACCATATCCAAACACCAAAACCCAGATCCTACTCAAGTGTGAGAAGGGATTTCTAGCATGGTTTCATGTTTCCTTTTCCAAGGTTCCCATGAAACCCATTTTGCATTCAATCTCTTTTCTAGGTTAATTGAACACTAAGCATAAAAATCGAAATTCCTTCTAGAAAATCAAAGAGAAGATGAAGAGAAGAAGAAATTCACTATCATTAATCCATCAAGTACAATAGAGCTCCCTCTCTCAATGAGAGGAATTTAGCTACTCATAGCGCAGAGAGAAAGTACAAAAGATGGAAGAGATGAAGTGTGAAAAGTAAAAAGTGAAATCAAAACTAAACTTTGTAACTCGCTAACACCTTTTCCAATACTTCCAAGGGTATTTATACTACTCATAGCTCTAGAAAATAAAGGAAAATTACAAAAGTGAAAAGAAAATTATTATTTGGAGGGAAGAGAAACTCAACAAACATGATCTTCCAGCTGGCGTGTGACTGGTGCTTCTCTGGCGTGTCACGTTCCCTCTGTTTCTGACTTGGCGTGCCACGCCTCACCATTCAAGTGACACGCCGTCCTCTGTTTCACCCCTGGCGTGCCACGCCTACGAGCCAAAGTGGCACGCCCAGGACATTTTAATTAGCCAAGTAAGCTGGCGTGCCACGCCTTCAACACCAAGTGGCACACCTGGTGCACGAATTTGCAATCCGTACAACTAACCAGCAAGTGCACTGGGTCGTCCAAGTAATACCTTACGTGAGTAAGGGTCGATCCCACGGAGATTATTGGTATGAAGCAAGCTATGTTTATTTTATTAATCTTAGTCAGGATGCCAATAAGATTATTTGGATTTAATTGTAAGAAGTAAAAGTGATGGAATAAGTAATTGTTACTTTATTAATGGAGGATATGTTGGAGTTTTGGAGATGCTTTGTCCTCTGAATTTCTGCAATGTAATATTCAACTCAATTGTTTGTAAAGTTCCATCCATGGCAAGCTGTATGTAGGGTGTCACCATTATCAGTGGCTACTTCCCATCCTCTCAGTGAAAACGGTCCAGATCCTCTGTCACAGCACGGCTAATCAGCTGTTGGTTCTCGATCATGTTGGAATAGGATCCATTGATCCTTTTGCGTTTGTCATCACGCCCAGCAATCGTGAGTTTGAAGCGCATCATAGCCATTCAATCCTTGAATCATACTCGGAATACCACAGACAAGGTTTAGACTTTCAGGATCCTCAAGAGTGGCCGCCATCAGTTCTAGCTTATACCACGAAGATTCTGATTAAGGAAGCTAAGAGATGCTCATTCAATCTAATGTAGAACGGAGGTGTTTGTCAGGCACACGTTCATGGACTGAGGAAGGTGATGAGTGTCACGGATCATCACCTCCTTCACAATTAAGCGCGAATGAACATCTTAGATAGGAACACACACACGTTTGAATGGAGAAATAGAAACAATTGCATTAATTCATTGAGACGCTGCAGAGCTCCTCACCCCCAACAATGGAGTTAGAGACTCATGCCGTCAAAGTGTATAAAATTCAGATTTGAAAATGTCATGAGATCTAAATTAAGTCTCTAAAAGTTGTTTAAATGGTAAACTAATAACCTAGGTTTACAGAAAATGAGTAAACTATGATAGATAGTGCAGAAATCCATTTCTGGGGCCCACTTGGTGTGTGCTAGGGCTGAGACTTAAGCTTCTCACGTTCCTGGGCTGTTTTGGGCGTTCAACGCCAGGTTGTAACCTGTTTTTGGCGTTGAACTCCAACTTGTAACTTGTTTCTGGCGCTGGACGCCAGACTGCAACATGGAACTGGCGTTGAATGCCAGTTTACGTCGTTTACCTTCGCGCAAAGCATGGACTATTATATATTGATGGAAAGCCCTGGATATTTACTTTCCAACCCAATTGAGAACGTGTCAATTGGACCTCTGTAGCTCCAAAAATTTTATTCTGAGTGCAGGGAGGTCAGGATCCAATAGCATCAAAAGTCCTTTTTCAGCTTAACTCAGATTTTTGCTCAGCTCCCTCAATTTCAGCCAGAAAATACCTGAAATCACAGAAAAACACACAAACTCATAGTAAAGTCCAGAAATATGATTTTTACCTAAAAACTAATAATATTATACTAAAAACTAATTAAAACATGCTAAAATCTACATGAAATTACCCCCAAAAAAGCGTATAAAATATCCGCTCATCAACACCCAAGGTCATCTTCCTCATCTCCATGCTTCTGGAAATTTGTACTAGCGTGGCACGCCTAGGGTCAGGCGTGCCACGCCCCTCTTAAAGCTTCACCCTCTTGCTGGCATGCCACGCCTCGTCATCCAAGTGGCACGCCTGAGTTTGCTGGCTCCTCTTCTTCCTCTCTGGAAAATACTACCAGCATGCCACGCCATGAGACTGGTGTGTCACGCCCTTCATTTGCTTCTTCTTCTTGCTAGCGTGCCATGCCTCATCTCCCAAGTGGCATGCCTGAGTTCACCGGCCCTTTAATTCCTCCTCTGGAAAACACTACCAGCGTGCCACGCCATGAGACTGGCTTGTCACGCCCTTCATTTGCCATGGTCCCAGAGGTTGGCGTGCCACGCCTGGATGTTCAAGTGGCACGCCAAAGTGGGATGATTGAGTTGGCGTGCCATGCCTTCGACGAAGTGGCATGCCCAGCTTTATTTGGCCTCCTTAGGTGCTGGCGTGCCACGACTTATCACTCAAGTGGCACACCTTAGTGGGACTTCTTGAGCTGGCGTGCCACGCCTTCGAAATCAAGTGGCACGCCCAGCTTTTGCATTGTTTCCTTGATCACTGGCGTGCCATGCCTTGTTGCTCAAGTGGCATGCCCATTCAATTGTGGGTCTTATAAGCTTGGCGTGCCATGCCTTGATTCTCAAGTGGCACGCCCAAGTGAACTCTGGGGCTGGCGTGCCACGCCTTCAACACGAAGTGGCACGCCATAGTGATGGTTCTTCTAGTAATAAATTGGCGTGCCACGCTCCTTTGATGGACTTCATTTTTGCTCTCTGGAATATTGTACTAGCGTGCCATGCCTAGCTTCTGGCGTGCCACACCAATACATTTTTGTGGCGTTTGTTCCAAGTGGCACGCCTGCTTCACACGCCCAACTTATTTTGTTGTTTTCTTTCCCATTTTTCATGTCGTCTTCACTTGAAATCCAGCATGAACTCATGTCAAAGCAATGTACTATGATATTCATCAATTAAGACATGAATTGCAATGATCAAATGAAATTATGTTTCTTTTATGGTCATTTTTATGCAAGAAAAAGGGTAGATGATGTAAGTCATCACAACACCAAACTTAAGCTTTGCTTGTCCCAAGCAAATCAATGTGAGTGGTCTTTTTGGTGAATTGAGACTTGACCTTGAATGGATGCAATATAACTAAGAATTGGACTAAGTGCTCAACACATACATGAATGCTTTGAATGTCACAAAGGGTTCCTAGATCCTTAAGGGTTTATCCAAGTACGTGTCTTAGGGGTCCTTTTCATTGATTGTCACCTTGAAGTAGTAAGAGTTAGATCATTTTCTCCTTTTGTGCTTATTTTCTGTTTATTGACCATGACTCTAAGTGTTTTGTCTCAAGAAAACCCTTTAGTTAGGCTTTTAATTAACACTACCAAGCCAGTTGGCTTTAGGGTGTTAGGTGTTGAAACACCCTTGAAAATTTACTTGCCCAGGCCTCTTCTTGACACATCTTCACCACAAGTATCTACTAGGGTTTCTAACTCTTTTTTTTTGAGTTTTTGAATGTTTCTCTTCCCTCCCTAGTAGTTGATGCTCAGAGCCTTGGGTCTTTGTTGCTTACTACTTCTTAGTTCTATAGATATTCAAGGAACACCCCTCAACTTCTACTTGTCCTGCCTTCTAGGACTAGTTACCTTTCATGACTCATTTTCTTTTTATTTCATTCAAGGTTCTTCACTTAGTCTTTTGTTCCTTAGTTCTTTGAATAAACTTTCTTGGTCTTAGACTCATTTACTCTTGTTCTTACACACTCAAAACAACTCTTAGGGAGACAAACTCTACTTTATTGATGTAAATAAAGACTACAGTTATCTTTGCATTTTCTTTCTTGCATATCGAAGGACTCACAAAAGACATCAAGTAAAATAAAACATAAACTATCCTAACATTATCAATTATTATCAAACATAAAGTAAACAGATAAAAACTTAAACAGAATTAAGAATTTTGGGAAATGTTAATTATGGAACTCAACAACCCTATGCGGCTTCTTTAGTTCATTGGCCCCTTGCCTTTGTCCTTCTTCTTGGAGGGGGAGGAGTCATCTCCATCCTTTTTGGAGGATCCTTCTTGTGCTTTCTTCTCCTTGGGCTTATAGAAACCCAGTCTTACCATATAATCTCTTTCATCCTCCTTGTGCTTAGCTAGGATCTCCTCTTATCTAGCACTCAATTCCTCCAGCCCTTACATGAATGTTGGGTATCCGGGGTTGATGGCGGCCACAACATTACACAAGTGATTCAGCTTCACTTGTGTGTTGATATCATATTGTCTCCTTGAAATGGTCCGGGCATCATAGAGATGCCAGAACTCAGCAAGGTTCCTCTACTGCCATTTGTTTTGCTCTACCACTTTGTTAAGTGCACTTCGCACCTCACCCCAATCAAACTCCTCTTGCTGCTCCTTCCTTGCTTGCTCAAAACTTCCTTGGAGGTTGTATATTTTCTCATTCACTTGGTTCCATTGCTCCCTTTGGCTACTTTGAAATTGGTTGACATCTTCCATTAGTTGATGCAGATCTCCCTTCATTTGGTGCACGTCTCCTTGCAGCTGCTCCCAGTTCATTCCTTCAGGAAATTATTGGTATTATTGGTATGGTGGTGGTTGAAGTGCTAGAAATTGTGGTTGCTCTTTTGCCTCCTCTTCCTCTCGTTGTTGTGGTTGTGGCACATGAGCATGAGCTCTATGCTCTCTAGCCCTTTGAAGCGAATTGACAGCCAACACCTTGGCCATCTTCTTGGCAGTTATCGGCTTATCTTGCTTTACCAACAACTCATCAATCACCTGATGCGTGGAAAATCAGTCTAGTAATAAATCTCCCTTCGGCAAGTGTACCGAATTGTCGTCAAGTAAAAACTCACTATAGAGTGAGGTCGAATCCCACAGAGATTGATTTGATCAAGCAACTTTAATTAGAGGAATGTTTTAGTTGAGCGAACCAGAATTTGACTTGAGAATTGCAGAACATTAAATTGCAGAAAGGTAAATAGCAGAAAAAGTAAATGCTAGAAATAAAGAGCTGAATGTAAATGGCAGAAAATAAATTGCAGAATCCTAAATGGGAATGGGGAAATGCTCATAAAAGTAAATGGCAGAAATTAAAGAGAATGGTTAAGATCAAAAATGGGGAGCTCATTGGGCTTAGGAGATGTTGCATTCTCTGGATCAAATTCCTTTTCATCTCTTCCTCAATCAATGCATTCATTGATCTACTTGGCAATCTTAAATGATCAAATTCCAATTCCTTGGTAATCCAATCTCTCAAATCTTGATCAATAGCCAATTCCTTGGTCAATTGCTCATGAGAAGAGATGAAGTATGGTCACTGATTATACCACATGCAATCCCAAATCAAGTATTGGTAGGATTATAGTCACATATCCATCCAAACCCAATTTGATCCTGCATGAGAAAGCATTTCTAGCATGATCTCTTCATTCCTCTTCCAAGGTTCCGAAGAGATCCAAATATGAATAGTTTATTTTCCAAGATAACTACCCAATTGGATGAAGATTGAAAGCTTTCTAGTAAAATCAAGAGAAAAGATAGAAGAAGAAGAATGAAAACTAATATTGATCCATCAAATTGCAGCAGAGCTCCCTAACCCAATGAAAGGGGTTCAATTGTTCATAGCTCTGAAAATTGAAAACAAAGATGGAGAATACATCATGAAAGTAAAATTAGAAGTTGCAGAGAAAGTAAATACAGAGAGTAGTTCTATGCCCCAGGCTCCCTAAAGTTCCACCCCCTTCTAATTCAAAGCTACTCCTATAAATACTACTCTTCTGATCTTCTAGTTGGTTCTTCAAATCTTGGGTGTGGGCCTCTTGGATATTGAGTTTGAAGCAGTTATCCTCTTTATTGGGCTTAGCTTTGCTTGCAGAGAGAAACTGTGAAGTAGGCAGGGACTTTGGCTTAGGACGTTAGTGGTGTCAACGTTAAGTGAAAGTGTGGGTTCGAGAACGTTAGTGACAATCACCTTTTTCACTAACGTTTCTCACGCAAATATGATCACGTTGACTTCAACGTTAGTGGCACTAACGTGACAACTAACGTTGCCTCTTGGTCCTTCGCATACGTTACTGGGACTTAGTTTTCCCAATTACGTGGTTAGTCACCCTTTTTCCCTACGTTAGAGTCTACGTTAACTAGGTTAACGTGCTTCTAACGTAGTGATGCCAATCCTTCGAGATCGTTAGTGACACTTACCTTTGTCACTAACGTTCCAATATGCCCCTACTTCCCACGTTAGAGTCCACATTAACTAGGTTAACGTGGCTTCTAACGTAGTAATGCTAGCCATCTCCAACGTTAGTGACAAAGGTGAGTGTCACTAACGTTGGCTCATCATCTCTTTATCCACGTTAACTTCCACGTTAACAAAGTTAACGTGGGAGTTAACGTTGCTCATGGTGGCTCTTAGGTGTTCATCCCAACGTTAGTGACAAAGGTAAGTGTCACTAACGTTGTCGATCAATTGCTCTCTCCACGTTAGCTACCACGTTAACTAAGTTAACGTGGGAATTAACGTGGCTTATGGAGGCTTGGCCAACGTTAGTGACAAAGGTGAATGTCACTAACGTTGGCTTCTCTTTCACTTCTTAACGTTAGAGTCTACGTTAACTAAGTTAACGTGGCAACTAACGTGGCCAATTATGAGCTTGGTCCAACGTTAGTGACAAAGGAGAGTGTCACTAACGTTGGCCTTGTTTTCTTCTTCCACGTTAGAGTTCACGTTAACTTAGTTAACGTGACTCTTAACGTGGGCTATGATGGCTTCGAGGGCGTTATTGGCGATTACCTTTCTAACTAACTTTGCAAGCTAGCTCCCATTCCACGTTAGAGGTCACGTTAGCTAAACTAACGTGGCTGCTAACGTGGTTCTTCTTTACTTCTTTTGTCCTGAAATCAAGCAACAAAGTGCATCAAAGTTCTAGTACAAGTGATGAGTCATGCGTCATCCGATTTTTCATATAATTTATGCAAAATTCTCATGAAATCATGTAAAGTGCACAATGTATGCTTAAATCAAGATGTAAGTGAATATCCACCCAAAACTATCTTATTTCCTAAGAAAATACATGAAACTACCCTGAAAATAGTAAAGAAAGGTCAATGAAACTGGCCAAGATGCCCTGGCATCACAACACCAAACTTAAGGCTTGCTTGTCCCTAAGCAAGTAATGGAACAAGAGAATGATGAATGGAATTCCAAGAGAAATGAATCATTCTTGTGGAAGTCATGTCCCTGGTTTTATGGTGGTTTCATGCATAGCAACTTAGGTTCATTCCTTCACTGGCTTTCAGACCTTTATCATGTCCTAGAATACTTACTTGATTGCATCCCATGAGACTTTTATTCATTGATCCTTTCGTTGTCATTTTAGGGCTTATTTGTGTTGTTAGGCTAAGTGCTCTGTGAGGGGGCAACTCTTTAGAATAAGCTTTCAGCTAACACTCCCGAACCAGTTGGTTCAAGGTGCTAGGTGTTGAAACACCCCTAAGGACTTACTTCCTCAAGCCTTTCCTCTATACATACACACCATAGGCACATGGTTTGTTTATTTTCCTTCCTTGAGGTCTTGGTGCCCAGCACCTCCTTGGGCTACTAAATATTTTGTAGTAAGGATTGCTCTTGATAGTGGATTTTCAGCTAATAATCCTGGGTTAGTTAACCCAAGTTACCAGGTGATAAAGCACCCCTGAGAGCTTAGTAATCCAAGCAGATCCTTGGTACAAGAACACCACAGACACATTCCTCAAGACTTAAACCCTTAGTGCCTAGCCTCTTTTCTTGATATTTTTTTCTTTTATTCTTCAACTTTGATTGTTCGTTCACTTTTTCTTATTAGGATCTTGTTATTTAGCTAGCCTCATGGGGTGTGTTCAAAGCATAGGATTCATGACAGATAGTTGTCCTCCCACCTTATTGGTGAACCAACTTAGCTAACTTATGATTACACCACAAACTTAGGAACTTACTCCATAATATGAACTCCACTCTGGTCCTTTATAAAACACTCATTCTCTTTTCATTTGATTCAAAAGGACAAGCATACAATTAAGTGAGGAAAAGATGCAGTGACATTCAGACTAGCAAACATAGACACCTAAGCTGTGAGAAACTTAAAAACAAAATTGAAAACAAAATTCAAACTATCATGGAAGCATGTTCTATTTCATACAAGATCTTCCTTAATTAAAGCATAGAAAAAGATGGACCAAAGAAGGAACTCTACCACCTTTTACTCGTGTGGATGCCCATGCTCCCCTCCTTGTTTGTCTTCATCCATAGTCTTTGCTACTTCACTTCCTTGGATGAAGGTGCACCATTTCCTCATAAGGTTCCTGCAAAGTTATTGGAAGTTTCTTGCTCCCAAAACACTTGAAAAAATAGTTAGCTTGCATGTATGCTTGTGAACTTCTGAACTAAATTTTGGTGTGTGAACACCAAACTTAGTTCCTTGCCCAGTACAAGAGTTTGCATACATGCAGAGAACCTCATATCATGTTGTTAACAAAACCATTATTAACTAAAGACTAAACTACAGCTAATTGGTTCCCCTGATTGGTTGGAGCTAGCAATGTGTTTAGGGGTATAGTGTGATTCTAACTAATATCTTTGGTGGAACACCAAACTTAGAATTACACTTTCACTCTTGGATTGTTTTGGTGTGGAACACCAAACTTAGCTCTGCGCAATACCGCGGAAACAACTTGTGATCTTTATTGAAATGAAAATGAAAATGAAACTACCTCAGGTTGGGTTGCCTCCCAACAGAGTACTCTTTTAGCGTCACTAGCTTGACGTTTTTCCTTTATCAGGGAGGTTGATAGTGCTTCAAGTCTTCTCCTCTGGCAGTAGACCTATATACAGTGCTTGTATCAATGATCTCTACATGTTCCAAGGAGAGAACTCTGTTGGTAGTGAAGACCTTAGGTAACTGAGATGGTACAGTGGGGAGATTTGGGGGGATATCTAGGAAGTAAGCTGAGATCACTTTATCCCCTGGAGAGAAGTCCTCGGTAGGGATCTTCTTGTTCCTCCACCTCCTTGGTACCTTCTTCTTTGTTCCTTGTGATGCTGTCTTACTCTTTGTGACTTCCTCCTCTAAGGGAATGTTGTTGCTGGTCTCATATGATTTTGGTGGTTTAGGTTCCTCCTGATTCTCTTTGAGCTGTGGCATTTGTTGTTTGCCTTGTTCCTCAATCCATGGGATTCCCAGAGGTGCTGGTTGTGCTTCAGTGCTTGTTTCATCCTTTAGTATCTCACGTTGATCTTTCTTTGGTTCATTGTTCTCTTGATCTCTTTCTTGTGAGTGCTTGAAAATATTGAAGGAGAGCTGTTCATAATGGATCCTCAGAATGAGCTCCCCTTGCTCCACATCTATGAATGCTCTGGTCGTGGCTAGGAATGGTCTTCCCAATATGATTGGGTGAGTGTGACTCTCTTCCATGTCCAATATGACAAAGTCTATCGGGAGGAAGTATTTCCCAACGTTCACCAACACATTTTCCACCACTCCTATTGCTTGTTTGTGAGTTTTGTCAGCCAGCCTGATGACTACATCTGTGGACATTATCTCATTGATCTACAGCCTCTTCATAAGGGATAAGGGCATTAAGTTGATGCTCGCTCCCAAATCGCAGAGTCCTTTATCAAACATGGTTTCTCCTATAGCACAGGGAATATAGAAACTCCCTGGATCCTTTCTTTTTGTAGGCAATTCTGGTTGAATGAGAGTACTGCACCCCTTATTCATCACTATAGTTTGGCCTCCCTTGAGTGAGATTTTCCTGGGAAGCAGCTTCTTCATATACTTGATGTATGCTGGCATTTGTTGGAGGGTCTTGATGAATGGTATGTTTACATGGAGGGATGCAAAGAAATCAAGAAACCTTGAGTATATTCTCTTCTCCACAGCACCATTAAGTAATCGGGGAAAGGTGTATAGAGTCTCAGCAACTCCTGTTGTGAGATTTTGGGTTTTTGGTGATCTTCTTCCTGCTTCTCTGCTGAGGTATCTTCAGGTTATTCTGACAGCTTGTTTGGCTTGTCCTTGGTCTCCTGATCACTTATAGTGACCATCTTGCAAATCTTCCCATCTTACTTTCTTTGTTTCTCCTCTCGGATTTTTCTCCGTATCACTTGGGAATCCTTCTATAGGTTTGGGAATCTGCTCAGAGAGATAACCTACTTGAGATTCCAACCTCTTGATGGTGTCTCCCTGGTTCTTAATGTTGGCTCGCACTTCCTCCTTGAACACCTTGTTGTCTTGAATCTCTTTGCATATGCTCTCAAGTAAGTTCTCAATCCTTTAGAGTCTGTCATCAGAAGGTGATGGTGAGTTGAAATTGAAGGAATGAAAATGGTTAGGTTGGCTTTGGTATAGGTGTTGAGAGGGGTTGTTATGTGAGTGTTGATATGGTCTTGGTGTGGCATGTTGGTGAGTTATACTGCTGGGATTTGGACGTCTTTGATCTTGGCCTTGGTCTTGTTGATTTCCCCATCCGAAGTTGGGGTGATTTCTCCATCCAGAGTTGTAAGTTTTGGAGTATAGATCATGGAATTGTCTAGGTGAGTTTCCCACATAGTTGGCTTGCTCCCAATCACCTTCTTCTCCTATGTTTACTCCTTCTTGAGTTGGTGATGAGGTGATGGCTGCTGCAACTTGGTTCTCTTCCACCTTCTTGGTAAGATCTGCTAGCTGTTTGGTGATCATCTTGTTGTGGGCTAACAGTGCATCCATGTGGTTCAGCTCCATTACTCCTCTAGTGTTACTTCTTTCAGAGGCATAGAAGTAGTCATTCTCAGCAACTGTTTCGATGACATCTATGGCTTCTTCAATGGTTTTCTTCTTGTTCAAAGAGTCTCCTGATGAATGATCCATAGCCTTCTTTGACTTATAGGAAAGACCTTCATAGAAGATGTGAACTTGGACCCACTCATTAAACATCTCTGGTGGGCATCTCCTTGTTAGATCTTTGAACCTTTCCCAAGCTTCATAAAGTGTCTCCCCATCCTGCTGTCTGAACATCTGCACTTCAGTTCTCAGCCTATTGATCCTTTGACAGGGGTAAAACCTTGCCAAAAACTTATTCACTACCTCCTCCCAATTTGTCAGGCTTTCTTTTGGGAAGGATTCAATCCATTTGGATGCCTTGTCCCTGAGTGAAAAAGGGAACAAGAGCAGCCTATAGACATCCGGGTAGTTTCCATTGGACTTCACTGTGTCACAAATCCTCAAGAAGGTGGTCAAGTGTTGGTTCGAGTCTTCTTGAGCACCTCCTCCAAATGAGCAATTATTCTGCATAAGAGTGATGAGTTGAGGTTTTAGCTCAAAATTGTTGCCATGTATGGTGGGCTTCTGAATGCTGCTCTCACAGTTTCTAGGATTAGGATTGATATAGGATCCTAAGACCCTCCTTTCTTGCCCAGCACGGTTGGCATGGCCTTGATTATGAACCTCCTCTTCATGGTTGTTCTCCAAATTCTCTTCCATGTTGGGTTCAAAGTACTCTTCCTCTTCTTCAGCACCTACTACTCTTTTTCCTCTTGCTTCCCTCCTTAATCTAAGGAAGGTCTTCTCAGGTTCAGAATCAAAGGAAGTTGAAGCCCCGCTTCTTCTCCCTGTCATACAATCAACAAGGCACGAGCAAGGAAATAAATACAGCAACTATTCTAAAAAAAATGCTATTAGTGTGAGTGATGCAATATATCAAACAGTTAGTGGGTGAGTGAAAAAAAAATCGTAAACAAATGGAATAAAAGGGTAAAGGAATGGGAGGAAAACAACTAAAACTGAAAGTAAATTGCTCAAACAGAAATTTAAATCAGCAAAATAAAAAAAATTGCTCAATCTAGTTATCCTCCAACTTAATCATTGTTGATACAAAATCAATCCCCGGCAACGGCGCCATAAACTTGATGCGTGGAAAATCCGTCTAGTAACAAATCTCCCTTCGGCAAGTGTACCGAATTGTCGTCAAGTAAAAACTCACTATAGAGTGAGGTCGAATCCCACAGAGATTGATTTGATCAAGCAACTTTAATTAGAGGAATGTTTTAGTTGAGCATACCAGAATTTGACTTGAGAATTGCAGAACATTAAATTGTAGAAAGGTAAATAGCAGAAAAAGTAAATGCTAGAAATAAAGAGCTGAATGTAAATGGCAGAAAATAAATTGCAGAATCTTAAATGGGAATGGGAAAATGCTCATAAAAGTAAATGGCAGAAATTAAAGAGAATGGGTAAGATCAGAAATAGGGAGTTTATTAGGCTTAGGAGATGTTGCATTCTCCGGATCAAATTCATTTTCACCTCTTCCTCAATCAATGCATTCATTGATCTCCTTGGCAATCTTAAATGATCGAATTCTAATTCCTTGGTAATCCAATCTCTCAAATCTTGATCAATAGCCAATTCCTTGGTCAGTTGCTCATGAGAAGAGATGAAGTATGGTCACTGATTATACCACATGCATTCCCAAATCAAGTATTGGTAGGATTATAGTCACATATCAATCCAAACCCAATTTAATCCAGCATGAGAAGGCATTTCTAGCATGATCTCTTCATTCCTCTTCCAAGGTTCCGAAGAGATCTAAATATGAATAGCTTTTCCAAGATAACTATCCAATTGGATGAAGATTGAAAGCTTTCTAGTAAAATCAAGAGAAAAGATAGAAGAAGAAGAATGAAAACTAATATTGATCTATCAAATTGCAGCAGAGCTCCCTAACCTAATGAAAGGGGTTTAGTTGTTCATATCTCTGAAAATTGAAAACAAAGATGGAGGATACATCATGAAAGTAAAACTAGAAGTTGCAGAGAAAGTAAATACAGAGAGTAGTTCTATGCCCCAGGCTCCCTAAAGTTCCAACCCCCTTCTAATTCAAAGCTACTCCTATATATACTACCCTTCTGATCTTCTAGTTGGTTCTTCAAATCTTGGGTGTGGGCCTCTTGGATATTGAGTTTGAAGTAGTTATCCTCTTTATTGGGCTTAGCTTTGCTTGCAGAGAGAAAATGTGAAGTAGGCAGGGACTTTGGCTTAGGACGTTAGTGGTGTCAACATTAAGTGAAAGTGTGGGTTCGAGAACGTTAGTGACAATCACCTTTTTCACTAACGTTTCTCACCCAAATATGATCACGTTGACTTCAACGTTAGTGGCACTAACGTGACCACTAACGTTGCCTCTTGGTCCTTCGCATATGTTATTGGGACTTACCTTTCCCAATAACGTGGTTAGTCACCCCTTTTCCCTACGTTAGAGTCCACGTTAACTAGGTTAACGTGGCTTCTAACGTAGTGATGCCAATCCTTTGAGAACGTTAGTGACGCTTACCTTTGTCACTAACGTTCCAATGTGCCCCTACTTCCCACGTTAGAGTCCACGTTAACTAGGTTAACGTGGCTTCTAACGTAGTAATGCTAGCCATCTCCAACGTTAGTGACAAAGGTGAGTGTCACTAATGTTGGCTTATCATATATTTATCCACGTTAGCTTCCACGTTAACAAAGTTAACGTGGGAGTTAACGTTGCTCATGGTGGCTCTTAGGTTTTCATCCCAACGTTAGTGACAAAGGTAAGTGTCACTAACGTTGTCGATCAATTGCTCTCTCCACGTTAGCTTCCACGTTAACTAAGTTAACATAGGAGTTAACGTGGCTTATGGAGGCTTGGCCAATGTTAGTGACAAAGGTGACTGTCTGGCTTCTCTTTCGCTTCTTAACGTTAGAGTCTACGTTAACTAAGTTAACGTGGCAACTAACGTGGCCAATTATAAGCTTGGTCCAACGTTAGTGACAAAGGAGATTGTCACTAACGTTGGCCTTGTTGTCTTCTTCCACGTTAGAGTTCACGTTAACTTAGTTAACGTTACTCTTAACGTGGGCTATGATGGCTTCGAGGGCGTTATTGGCGATTACCTTTATCACTAACTTTGCAAGCTAGCTCCCATTCCACGTTAGAGGTCACATTAGCTAAACTAACATGGCTGCTAACGTGGTTCTTCTTTGCTTCTTTTGTCCTGAAATCAAGCAACAAAGTGCATCAAAGTTCTAGTACAAGTGATGAGTCATGCATCATCCAATTTGTCATATAATTCATGCAAAATTCTCAAGAAATCATTTAAAGTGCACAATGTATGCTTGAATCAAGATGTAAGTGAATATCCACCCAAAAATTATCTTATTTCTTAAGAAAATGCATGAAACTATCCTAAAAACAGTAAAGAAAGGTCAGTGAAACTGGCCAAGATGCCCTGGCATCATCACCTTCTCAACTCCAGCGTCATTACATAGCTCTTGTATGATGCTAGGGAATGCCAATCTCGTGCTCTCGTTAGTGCTCTTTAGTTTCTTGTTGATGTTGTTGGCAATTAACTCCCCAACATTCACGTCCTTTCCCTTCATTATACTGTATATAAGTACAGCCCTCTCTTTGGTCATCTCAGATGTGTTTGATGTAGGGATCAAAGATCTTCTTACAAAATCTAGCGACACCCTAGCTTGGGGGCTCAAGTCCCTTCTTCTCAGCAGGTTGGATTTTCCATCTTTGTCATTGATCCACTGCACATTTAGTACACAGATTTCATTCAGGATTCTATCAAATCCTGGGTCTGGTTGCTTCATCCTTTCCTCAAAACACCGAGTGGAGTTTGTCCTTTTCACCATCAGCACCCTTTCTATGTTAGAGGGACTACAGTCAATGGACTTCCCCCTCACATAGCTAATATACCCATAAGTTTGCCCTGGCTGTGGCACGGCATTGGCATAAAACTCCCTTACCACTGCTTCCACCACTTTCTTTGGTGGTTTACAGAAGAGTGCCCAGCCCCTGTTGTTGATCTCAATGTTGATCTCAAAGTGCTCATTTCTTCCCAGTTGAAAGCCGACCTCTGGAATGATCTCCCTTTCACTCACCCAACCATAGAATTGGTTTTGGTTGAATGCTGAGAGAATTTATACTTATTGAAGTTTGAGCTTGAGGAACCGGAGGTTCGTTATTTGGTCTTTCTTTTCTTTGAGGTTGAGGATCTTGGTGGTGACATTGGGTGGAGAGAGAGAGAGAGAAAGTTTGAGGGTTTTGAGATATTAATAGAGTGTTGCAAAGAAACACAAGCAAAACAAAGTTTTGCCTCAACACCAAACATAGCACTTGAGTGTCCCAATCAAGTAGAAAGATAGAGAGAAAGAAAAACGAGAAAAGAGAAAGAAGGGTATGATGACAAGTCATCATATGCCTATTTTTCAAGCTAATTTCACTTGTTTCACTAGTTTTTATGCACTTTCTTGCATTATAAGTAAGTAATTTAGAGTGGAATTGCATGGTTTATTTGAATCAATCAACCACCCTTTATTTGATGCTAAATTATGAGGTTCAAGCCAAATTTAATTGATATTTGAATGAATTATGAATCTTGTGAATTTGGTGATACTTTGATTGGTTGTTTTGATTATTTGTTGGCGAAGAAAAGAAGAAAATAAGAAAGTGTGGCTTAAGAAGCGTGACTCAATGAAGAAGAAAGTGTGGCAAAGAAAATGAGGAAGCATGGCGCATGGAAGGAGGAAGCACACTGCTCTCCCCAAGAGCACAATGCTCTCCAAGGGAGCACAACAATGAACCAAGCATGCAAAGCTTCAATGCTATGCCCTCCCTTGAGAGCAAAGCACAAACTTAAGCCAAGAAACAAGGAAGAGCAAAACATCGCTCTGCTCTCCCTGTGAGCATTATCGGGCTTCACTCTCAAATAAATCCAAGGAAATGTTTGCCAAATGCCACCCCAAGGATTCGAACCAAGCACCTAAGGGGAAGTGGGCAGCGCTCAAATACAAGGAAAACAAGCCCAAATTTGCTTGTTTTCAACCTCCAAGGTTCGAACACAAGACCTCCAAGGAAGTAAAGGCCTAGGCGCTACTTTGGTACCAAGGAAACCAAGGAAAAAATGCAGCAACTTCCTCCACCAAGTCTCGAACCAAGGGTCTCTAGGAAGCCAAGCCTTATGCATGAATCAGGTGCTAAAAAGAAAAAGCCCAGTGCATGCTTCCCCAAGGTTTCAAACATGGGACCTCACCCAAGAACAAGGAAAGCTTTGCACTGCTCATAAGGAGAGCAGAGCGCTACTCCTTGGTGCATGACACGGGCATCCTTGGCGCACACAAGGGAGCTTGGGCGCGCATCATGACACGGCCAGAAGCAAGGCGCGCGCATCACATCACGGGCAGGGAGGCAAGGCACGCACAAGATGCACACTGCTCCGCTCTCCACAAGAGCAGGGCAGTCCCCTGTTGCTTCTCCAAGCCATGGCGTGCAACTTGGATCCCCACACAAAGCTTCACTGCTCTGTTCTCCACAAGAGCAGAGCAGCCTCCTTGGAGCAACATGGGCTAAAATTCACTTAAAAATCAAATTTAATTCAATTCTTCACCCATCTTTCAAGCCCACTCAAAATTCTTAGAATTAAAATGGAAAGTGTATAAATAGGTGTTAGTTAGGATTAGAAGAGAGCTTACTTTCATTTTTTAATTTCCATCTTTTGTCAACTTGAGAGCTCACTTTTCATTTTCTTCTTTTGAACTTCTGGTTTTCACTTTTCATTTTCTGTTTTCTGCAATTGGCTTGAGAATTGAAAGAGAGAATTCACTTCTTCTTCTTCTGATCTTTTTGTTTTTTTTACTGGGTTTTGTTTGAGTCTTAAGTGTGTAGAATTGAGGAACTTCTGTCTCAATCTCCATTTAAGATCTCTTTGATTCTCCTACTGCAGAATTGAGTTGAATTCAATTTATTTTACTGCTTCAATCTTCAATTTCTCTTTAATTGCTTTGTGACTTTGGATCAAGGAAGGATTTGAGATCTAGACTTGCTTTCTAGTCTCTTCCACTCCTGAGATCTTCAACCATCTTTTAATTTGCTGCAATTAAGCACAAGTCATTTTCTATTTTATGTTTCAAAGCATTCTATCCTTACTTTTTGAGATCTGTTTCAATTCAATTCATCTTTTACTCTTCTGTTTAATGCAATTTACTTCTGCTTGTTTAAATTCTGCAATCCCAGTCCCTCAATCCCTTTATCATTCAAGCAATTTATATTTCTTGCATTCTAAGTTATCGCAATTTACATTTCTTACACTTTAAGTTTCAGTCATTTAATTTCTTATTCTTTAAGATTCAGCACCTTTACTTTCAGTTCTCTTTAATTTCTACAATTCATCCCTCTCCAATTACATTTCTTGCAATTTACCTTCTGTCTGCTACAAATCACTCAACCAATACTTGATTCGCTTAACTAAATCAACCACTAAACTAAAATTGCTCAATCCTTCAATCCCTGTTGGATCGACCTCACTCATGTGAGTTATTATTACATGATGCGACCCGGTACACTTGCCGGTGAGTTTTGTGTTGGATCGCTTTCCACACATCAGGGTCTATGTGAGCTTGTTTTGTGTATCGAATGCATTCTGAAGTGGGATAGAATGGGAAGGGTAGGGGATTTATAGGAGTGAAGGGTGTGGTTCGAATGGTGGAAAAAGAAAGGAATTCAAATGTTTTCCACTTGGGAAGTGGCGCCTAGTGTGGGAAGAGGCGCCAACCCTTATCCCACTGTGCCCTCTGAATATGTTGAGTTCCAAAGTGTAAGTACACTTTGACCTCCTTGTTATCTACCAAGTGGGCCCCATTCAATCTCTTGAAAAAAAACCGAAAACCCCATCAGTAATGACAAAATGATCCTCCATATTCCTTTTCAATGCTAGTGAATAGAGTTGCAACTGATGGGTGTCCCTTGGGACACCAAACTTAATTCATTTGCATCTCAATAAATTGGGTTCATCATTGGGTTTTTAATGTGTTCATGGAGAAGAAGTAATTCCAATCCTTTCACATTCTTTGCTTCTAATCTCCCCTGAACACATTAAAATTCTCATTCAAGCCTCCACCAATATATTAAATGCTTCCAAATTGAGTGGTATTGGGCTTGCTAATTGATTCTTGTATGGTGGTGGCCACACCAAACTTAATCTCTGGGCTTACTCATTAAAAATTTAATGTATCCAAATGGTTGTAATCCTATATCAAGTTGGTGAGTGGCCACACCAAACATAGCTTTTTAGCTAGTTCTTAGGCCAATCACTAATCATCATCGGTAAGTGCTTTCATCCAGCTGCACTTCCAAAAAAAAAACAGGAGACAAATTAACTCATAAAGCTATCCTAACTATAAAAACTGACATTAACTTCCTAAGCTAATATTCACAGTCTACTTCTAATAAAGCAATAAATCAAAAGGATATAAAGTGTTGGGGTGCCTCCCAACTAGCGCTTCTTTATCGTCACTAGCTTGACGTTCTTCCTTTTTCAGTTGAGGTGTTAGTTGATACGTAAAAATTAATTTCACGTAATTACTTACCTGCAAGTATACCGGGTCGTATCAAGTAATAAAACTCACTTTGAGTGAGGTCGATCTCACGAGGATTAAAGGATTAAGCAATCAATAGTTAGTTGATGTAAATGACTAACAGTAAAGATGGCAGACATAAGGGATTAGAGATGTTGATTCCTCATGAATTAATGGGTCTTACTCATTCTCAATCATTTAAGATAGATCCATGGCGGATTATGAGTAATTAAACCCCAATCTCTTGGTGATTTAATTTCTCTTCACATAATCAATTTCCATTCTCTTGATCTAATTGCTCATGCGAAGAGGTGAAGTTCAATTTTTAATCCAAAAGCCACACAACCCTCAAGACCTCAACTCAAAGAGGTTATGTGTCACGTACTAACTAAGAGTGTATTGATCAAGAGAATTATAAGATAAGAATCTCAAACTGAGTTCCATGATCCCTTTCTCAAGGCTCACATGTAATTCAAGTAGATCCAATCCCCCTCCTGGTAGTAATTGGATCTATGAAGCATAAAGACTCTCTCTTAGATAAAGAAACATGATTTCTAATCTCATACTACATAAATCCAAAGACCCCAATATTAGAGTGGTTATATGTGACATACCAACTCTAAATCAAGAATCACCTTTATTATGCCAAGAGAGCTTAAACTGAATCCTATGATCCCTCCCTAGAGGCTCACATTAGGATTCTAATAGATCCAAGGATATTTGAAGAACAAAACTCTCTTGCAAGGATTCTAATAGATATCCAAGTATGAAAATAGAATGAAGAAGAGAAGAAGAAATAAAACATCAATTCATTCAAAATTGAAACAGAGCTTCTTTCCCAAATGCAGAGGGAATTAAGTGTTCATTGCTCTCAAAAGAAAACCAAATTGCAGAAAACTAAAGTGCAGAAAAATAAAGATAAAGATTTAGAATTCAAAACTGAAATTGGAGCTTCAAACTTTACAATTGGCAAATACGCTAGTGCTATTGCACGTTGGCAACGTGCTTGTGATTTCCTGGGCTGGTGGCTTGGGCGTTGTTGGCCCAAGTTATTGCCAAACACTTGACTCTCTTCTTCTTGAACTCAACTTTTGATGCTTAAAGTTGTCCTTGGTTTGAGCTCCAATTTTTTTCTCCACTATAGACTATTATACATCGTTGGAAAGCTCTGAATGTTAGATTTCCAACGCAACTAGAATCACCTCAATTGGATCTCTGTAGCTCTAGTTATGCTCCATTAAAGAGGACAAGGTCTGCTTGCCAAAATCGCAGGCGTTTTTGGTGAATACGCCTTTGTTCTTCCACGTTGGCAACATGCTCAGTTTCTGAGGCTCCAAATGAAGCCAGCTTTTGAAGCTTCAAATGAACGTCAAACCTATACTATTATATATGGTTAGAAAGCTCTGGATGTATACTTTCCAATGCCATTGAAATCATCTCATTAAAGCTTTGTAGCTCAAGATATAATCCAAGGAAGATGAAGAGGTCAGCTGGCCTTTCTATAGGTTGATACCGTGTTCATCTTTGCACTTTCGGGGTAAGTTTGCTCCCTCAAATTTGGTGTCCACCATGTAGTGCCATATATTCTTGGAAAGCTATTGATTCCTACTTTTCAATGCCACTAGAATCACCTCATTTGAAGTTTTGTAGCTCAAGTTATTCTCATTTGAAGGAAGTAATGTCATGTTGCCTTGGTTGTGGCCATTTTTACCAAACACACTAGTGCCAACGTGCTAGTGAACTCCCTTAGCCCAAATTATTGGCCTTAGTGTTGTTGCTAGAGTTGCCAAAGATCACGCTAGTTCATCCTCAGCTTGGCAACGCTCTCGAGCTTCCTTGGCTCATTCATGCTTCATTGAGTTTCAACTTCATGTTCTTGTTTTTGGGGTCTAAAGATGACCTTGATTTGAGCTTTCATTTCATGCTACATTATAGACTATTATATGTCGTTGGAAAGCTCTGGATGTTAGCTTTCCAACACAGCTAGAAGCATGTCAATTGGATCTCTGTAACTCAAGTTATGCTCCATTGAAGAAGTTAAGGTCAGGCTGCCGTGGTTGCTGGCGTTTTTAATGAACACGCCTTCTTCCCCTTCTCTTGGCAATGTGCTAGCTTCTTCTCTAGGACCACAATCTTTTCCCCTGGCGTTGTTATGGAACATGCCCACTTTATGCACGTTTGCAACATGCTAGAGCCTCTTGATTGTCCCATACTCTTGCTTCTTGGCGTTATTGTGGAACACGCCCTTGTTCTCTACTTGTAGCAACGTGCTAAATCCTGCCTCATTGCACCAAGCTTGCTTGCTTCATCATTGGCCTTCATTGATCAAACAAAATGCATCAAATTATTGCCATAATCACAAGATAATGCATCATTCATAACATCAAACAATTCTTGCATAAATCTCATGAAAATGCACATAATTAACTATGTTTGATTGAATTAAGGCATGCATACAATTCTCATTCAAATTCTTGCTTATTGCCTAAGAAAATGCATGAAACCAACCTAAAGCATACAAAAAAATGGCTAGTAAAACTACCCAAGATGCCCTGGCATCACAACACCAAACTTAAATCTTGCTTCCCCAAGCAAGAAAAGAACTATGTACAAAGAATTCTCTTAATTGGAATGTATTGAAGAATTGCTCATGATGCCTTAGTGGGTGAAGTGATTAAGTGACAGTGGGGTGAACTCTGAATTATATGCTCATGCAAGGATTTCAGTGCTCATTAGTCCTCACGTTTTGGAAGTCTTAGATCTTAGGAATTCCATTCAAATGATATTATGGAAGTCTCTTTATAGATTGTCACCTTTGAAGCAGCACTTATGTTTCTAGCATTTTCCTTTTCATTTTGGATCTTGGCCTTGACTCTAGGTGTCATGTCTCAAGGTGGCTCTTTAAGATAAGCTTTCAATCAATACTCCCAAACCAGTTGGTTTAAGGTATTAGGTGTTGAAGCACCCCTTAGGATTTACTTGCTCAAGCCTCTCTCTTTGACACAAATCCACCACAAGAATTTAACTAGGATAATAACTCTTTGAGTTCTTGTTTCTTTCTTTTTCTTGTTAGTAATTGATGTTCAGAGCCTTGGGCTTGTTCTTTTTTTCTTTTTCTTTTGTTACTGCTTCTTGAATCAATAGATGTTTGAAAAATTCCATAATACTTCTCTAAATTTCATTTCCTGTCTATGAGCTCCCATGCAAGTTTTCACAAACATGCAACCTCAATACACAATCATACAATCAGAACCAACACCTTTCTTAATCTTTTGCTTGCCCCAAGATTTACAAAATTCTTCAACATTTTCCTTTCAAAAGAGTGATTTTTCGTTACATTCTTAGAGATATTGGGTGTAAGTGAAATTCAAGATGATAACCATGATATCATAGCAATATGTTACAAATCCGCAATCAAGTTGCTCTTATTCACAACACACATGCATATATAGAAAATAAGAGACAATCATGCAATTTACAATACTAGAAACAAATAAGAGGAAAAAGAACTTTACCACCTTGTAGTTCATCTTCATTGTTGTTGTTATTTTCCTCCTATTCTTCCACTTCCCACACCAAACTTAGAATGATTACTTGTCCTCAAGCAACAATTAAAATAGTGGTGATGGGGTTTATGATGGTTCATGAATGTCTTAGAACAATGGAGTATTAGTAGCACATGTATTTAAGCAAGCAAAATAAAAAAAATAACAATGAAGGCACAAGAAACAGAGACATTGTGATTGCAAAACAAGTGGGGTGTGCATGATACTTTGCATGAAAGATAAGTGGCACACCAAACTTAGTGTGGCACTTTCACTTGGAATTGATGCAAGTATCCAATAAAGATTGGAAACAAATTTTGTTGCATAGCATCACCATACTTAGAATGCAATCATATGCCAATTTATTTAAAATAAACTAAGCAAAAGAAACTGTTGTATGTTAATAACACAATCACCAAGAGAAACAAATTGTCATGAGTAAGAGTTTCTTGGTAAGGCATTAACACAAACAGTTGTGAAAAATAAAAGAAAGTATTAAAAATAAAGAATTGACTGGAACAAAGAGAAAGAAAAAGTGTCTAATCTTGGTAATCAACCACCGGTAGATTGTTAATCACAATTAATCCCGGCAACGGTGCCAAAAACTTGATACGTAAAAAATTAATTTCACGTAATTACTTACCGGCATGTATACCGAGTCGTATCAAGTAATAAAACTCACTTAGAGTGAGGTCGATCCCACGAGAGTTAAAGGATTAAGCAATCAATAGTTAGTTGATTATTCTAGTTAGACAAGCACAATTGGGTGATAATGAAGAAAGAAATGTAAATAACAAGAAAGTAAAGGAAAGCAATAAATTGCAAGGAAAGTAAATGACGTAAAATTAAAGTACAAGAAAAGTAAAGTGCAGGAAAGTAAATTGCTAGAAAGTAAATGACTAAAAGTAAAGATGGCAGACATAAGGGATTGGAGATGTTGATTCCTCATGAATTAATGGGTCTTACTCCTTCTCAATCATGTAAGATAGATCCATGGCGGATTATGAGTAATTAAACCCCAATCTCTTGGTGATTTAATTTCTCTTCACATAATCAATTGCCAATCTCTTGATCTAATTGCTCATGGAAAGAGGTGAAGTTCAATTTCTAATCCAAAAGCCACACAACCTTCAAGACCTCAATTCAAAGAGGTTATATGTCACGTACCAACTAAGAGTGTATTGATCAAGAGAATTATGAGATAAGAATCTCAAACTGAGTTCCATGATCCCTTTCTCAAGGCTCACATGTAATTCAAGTAGATCCAATCCCCCTCTCGGTAGTAATTGGATCTGTGAAGCACAAAGACTCTCTCTTTGATAAAGAAACATGATTTCTAATCTTATACTACATAAATCAAAAGACCCCAATATTAGAGTGGTTATATGTCACGTACCAACTCTAAATCAAGAATCAACTTTATTATGCCAAGAGAGCTTAAACTGAATCCTATGATCCCTCCCTAGAGGCTCACACTAGGATTCTAATAGATCCAAGGATCTTTGAAGAATAAAACTCTCTTTCAAGGATTCTAATAGATATCCAACCATGAAAATAGAATGAAGAAGAGAAGAAGAAATAAAACATCAATTCACTCAAAATTGAAACAGAGCTCCTTTCCCAAATGCAGAGGGAATTAAGTGGTCATTGCTCTCAAATGAAAACCAAATTGCCGAAAACTAAAGTGCAGAAAAATAAAGATAAAGATTTAGAATTCAAAACTAAAATTGGAGCTTCAAAATTTATAATTGAAAAGTACAAACCAAAATTGAACTACTACTAAGGAAGAAAAGGAGAAAAGAGAAGAAGAGTGTATGAGGGGATGGGTCCGAAGACCCACTCCCACTGGTGTGTGCCAATGAAGTGTGTGTGTGATCTCCTTCCGTATTCTGGCCTTCAAAAGTCCCCTTAAAGTACAAAACTCTTCTCTATTTATACTAGTTCTAAGAGCTCCTAAAGATTCATCAATTAGGTTAGCAATTTGGGCTTTGTCCTTGTTGATTTGGCTGGCTCATTAGAGAAATTGTTGGCATTTGAAGAAAGCAGAGGAAAGCAGAGCTCATTCACCTCAATTCTGGCCCAGTGGGCGTTATTGGCAAACACGATAGTGCTATTGCACGTTGGCAATGTGCTTGTGATTTCCTAGGCTGGTTGCTTGGGCGTTGTTGGCCCAATTTATTGCCAAACACTTGACTCTCTTCTTCTTGAACTCAACTTTTGATGCTTAAAGTTGTACCTGGTTTGAGCTCCAATTTTTTTCTCCACTATAGACTATTATACATCGTTGGAAATCTCTGAATGTCAGCTTTTCAACGCAATTGGAAGCACTTCAATTGGATCTCTGTAGCTCAAGTTATGCTCCATTGAAGAAGACAAGGTCCATTGAAGCTTCGAACGAATGTCAAACCCATACTATTATATATGGTTGGAAAGCTATGGATGTCTAATTTCAAATGCCGTTAAAATCATCTCATTTAGAGCTTTTTAGCTCAAGATATACTCCATGGAAGATGAAGAGGTCAGCTGGCCTTTCTACAGATTGATACTATGTTCATCTTTGCACTTTCGGGGCAAGTTTTCTCCCTCAAATTTGGTGTCCACAATGTAGTGCCATATATTCTTGCAAAGATCTTGATTCCTACTTTCCAATGACACTAGAATCACCTCATTTGGAGTTTTGTAGCTCAAGTTATTCTCATTTAAAGGAAGTAATGTCAAGTTGCCTTGGTTGTGGGCATTTTTACCAAACACGCTATGCCAACGTGCTAGTGAACTCCCTTAGCCCAAATTCTTGGTCTTGGTATTGTTGCTGGAGTTGCCAAGGAATACACCAGTTCATCCTTAGCTTGGCAACGCACTCGAGCTTCTTTGGCTCATTCATGCTTCCTTGAGTTTCAACTTCATGTTCTTGCTTTTGGGGTCTAAAGATGACTCTGGTTTGAGCTTCCATTTCATGCTAAACTATAGACTATTATATATCGAGCTCTGGATGTCAGCTTTCCAACATAACTGGAAGCATGTCAATTGGATCTCTGTAACTCAAGTTATGCTCTATTAAAGAAGGTAAGGTCAAGCTGCCGTAGTTGTTGGCGTTTTTAATGAACACGCCTTCTTCCCCTTCTCTTGGCAACGTGCTAGCTTCTTCTCTAGGACCATAATCTTTGCCCCTGGCGTTGTTATGGAATACACCCCCTTTATGTATGTTTGCAACATGGTAGAGCCTCTTGGTTGGCCCAGAATCTTGCTTCTTGGCGTTGTTGTGGAACACGCCCTTGTTCTCTACTTGTAGCAACGTGTTAAGCCCTGCATCCTTGCACCAAGCTTGCTTGCTTCATTATTGGCCTTCATTGATCAAACAAAATGTATCAAAGTATTGCCATAATCATAAGATAATGCATCATTCATAACATCAAACAATTCTTGCATAAATCTCATGAAAATGCACATAATTAACTATGTTTGCTTGAATCAAGGCATGCATATAATTCTCATCCAAATACTTGCTTATTGCCTAAGAAAATGCATGAAACCAACATAAAGCATACAAAAAAATGGCTATTAAAACTACCCAAGATGCCCTGGCATCAGTAGCTCACTCTCCTTTCATCCAGTGAGTCCCCCAGGTAATGCTTGAGTCTATGGCCATTTGCAGTGAAGGTCCTCTGTGTTTTGTTCTCCATGAGCTCCACTTGACCATAGGGGTGCACTTTGATGATGGTGAGAGGTCCAGACCATCTAGACTTAAGCTTCCCAAGGAAGAACCTAAGTCTAGAATTGTACAATAACACCTTTTGTCCTTCAATGAACTCCCTCCTTGCTATCTTTTGATCATGCCATCTTAAAGTGTTCTCTTTGTAGAACTTTGCATTCTCATATGCTTGGTTCCTAAATTCTTCCAGCTCGTTGAGTTGCCTTAGCCTCTATTCTCCAGTAGCTCCCTCATCAAAGTTCAGTAGTTTTAGAGCCCAGAAGGCTCTATGCTCTAATGGGGGTCTTGAAGGCTATCCAGTAGGCCCAAAAAGCATCATCTAGCTTCTTAGACCAGTCCTTCCTTGAGCTTTCAACAGTTTTTTCAAGAATCCTTTTTAGCTCCCTGTTGGAAATCTCTACTTGCCCGTTGGTCTACGGATGATAAGGGCTTGCCACCTTGTGTTTGACTCCATATCTGAGAAGGAGTGCTTCCAGTTGTTTATTACAGAAATGTGTTCCTCCATCATTAATGAGTGCCCTGGGAACTCCAAACCTGCTGAAAATGTTCTTTCTTAAGAAGCTCATTACGACCTTGTTGTCATTTGTTTCGGTTGCAATAGCCTATACCCACTTTGACACATAATCTACAACCACAAGTATATAAATATTTGAGTAGAAGGATGGGAAAGGCCCCATAAAGTCAATCCCCCATACATCGAATAGTTCTAGCTCCATTATCAATCTCTGTGGCATCTCATTATTCCTAGGTAGATTGCCAACCATTTGGCATTCATCACACCTTGACACCAAGTTCTTTGCATCCTTGAAAATGCTTGGCCAGTAAAATCCACATTGGAGCACCTTGCCTGCTGTTCTTTATCCACTAAAATGGCCTCCATATGCAGATCTATGACATTGCCAAATCACCTCTTGTCCTTCTCCATGGGATATACACCTCCTCAAGATCCCATCAGCACACTTTTTGAACAAATATGGTTCATTGCAGATATAGTATTTGTCATCTTTGATGAGCTTTCTCCTCATGTGTTTGTTGATGTTGGTTGGTAGTTCCCCAATGGCCTTGAAATTGGCTATGTCAGCAAACCAAAAGGTCTCTTGTATCATCATCAATTGCTCATCCGGGAAACTTTCATTCACTGCAAGATGGTGTGCTCCTTCTTCTTCTTGTAGGATCCTTGAGAGGTGGTCAGCAACTTTGTTCTCTGCTCCACTCCTATCCTTAATTTCGATGTCAAACTCTTGGAATAGCAGGATCCATCTTATTAGCCTTGGCTTGGACTCTTGTTTGGTAAGCAAGTATTTGAGTACTGCATGATCAGTGAATACAATTACTTTAGAACGAATGAGATATGATCTAAATTTATCAAAAGCAAAGACAATGGCAAGTAATTCCTTCTATGTAGTGGTGTAGTTTCTTTGATTCTCATTAAGGACCTTGCTAGCATAATAAATGACATGCACCAATTTATCCTTCCTCTATCCTAAAACAGCACCCACAGCAAAGTCTGATGCATCACACATCAACTCAAAGGGTAGATCCCAACATGTTGGTGCTATGATAGGTGTAGAGGAAATTTTGTTCTTAAGCTCCTCAAAAGCTAACATGCATTCATTATCAAAACCAAAAGGCACATTAGAGACAAGTAGGTTGCTCAATGACTTGGAAACCTTAGAGAAGTCTCTAATAAACCTCCTATAGAAACCAACATGTCCCAAAAAGCTTCTAATTGCTTTGACATTGTAAGGTGGGGGTACCTTTTCAATCACCTCTACTTTTGCCCTGTCCACTTCTATGCCCTTTTTTGAGATTTTATGACCAAGGACCACTCCTTCTGTAACCATGAAATGGCATTTTTTCCAGTTTAAAACAAGATTGGTCTCTTGGCATCTCTTTAGAACCAAGGCTAAGTGATGCAAGCAATCAGAATATGTGTTACCAAATACAGAGAAGTCATCTATAAACACCTCAATAAACCTTTCAATCATGTCTGAAAATATGGAGAGCATGCACCTTTGGAATGTTGTAGGTGCATTGCACAATCCAAAGGGCATCCTCCTGTAAGCAAAGACACCATATGGGCAAGTAAATGAAGTTTTCTCTTGGTCCTTTGGGTCCACAACTCTTTGGTTGTAACCCAAATAACCGTCAAGAATGCAGTAGTATTCATGTCCAGCCAGCCTCTCAAGCATTTTGTCCATGAATGGTAGGGGGAAGTGGTCCTTCCTGGTGACTTCATTGAGCTTCCTGTAGTCGATGCACATGCGCCAACCAGTCACTATTCTTGTTGGTATCAACTCATTCTTCTCATTTGGTACAACAGTGACTCCTCCTTTCTGTGGAAATACTTATACCGGGCTCACCCAAGGGCTGTCTGAGATAGGGTAGATCACCCCAGCTTGCCATAACTTCAACACTTCCTTCTAGACTACCTCATTCATGGTTGGATTCAACCTTCTTTGTTGTTGCCTTGAGGGCTTAGTGCCCTCCTCAAGTAGGATCTTGTGCATACACATTGAAGGGATGATCCCTTTTAAGTCTGTGAGTGTCCAGCCTATAGCATCCTTGTGTTGTTTCAGCACTTGAAGACCATCTTTTCCTCATGTAATCTCAAGACTAGTTCTCCTTTTTGCACATCAATGATGGCTCTAGCAGTAGCTAGGAATGGCCTTCCTAGGATAATTAAAGTGTTTGCCTCTTCTTCCATATCCAGCACAACAAAGTTAGCTGGGAAGATGAATTCTCCCACTTTCACCAATAAATCTTCCACCACTCCATGTGGGAACTTGAATGTCCTGTCAGCTAGTTGGAGTGCCATTCTTGTTGGTTTGGCTTCCTCAATTCTCATCCTTCTCATCATGTTCAAGGACATGAGATTGATGCTAGCCCCCAAGTCACATAAAGCCTTTTCAATAGTGATATCCCCTATGATGCATGGGATTTGGAAACTCCCTGGGTCCTTCATTTTCTGGGGGAGTTTCTTTTGTATGATGGCACTACACTCCTCAGTTAGGACTACAGTTTCCTTTTCTCCCTAGTTTCTTTTTCTTGTCATGAGCTCCTTCAGGAACTTTGTGTAGAGGGGCATTTGCTCCAGTGCTTCAGCAAATAGTATGTTGATTTAGAGCTTTTTGAAGATTTCTAAAAATCTGGAAAACTGGCTATCGCTCCCATCCTTCCTTAGCCTTTGTGGGTATGGTGCCTTTGGCACATAAGGCTTTAAGATTGGCTTTGGTGAAGATGGGCTAGGGGCCTCTTCTTTCTTCCTGTTTTTAGGCTTTTCTGCAGCTTCTTCTTCGTGGTTCTCCTAGTTTGGGGTGGCCTCTTCTACCACTTTTCCACTTCTAAGTGTGATGGCCTTGCACTACCCTCTTTGGTTGGCCATGGTGTCACTTGGAAATGTGTGTGTAGGCATTGGGATTTGCTTGGATAAGAACCCCACTTGTGCTTCCAGTTTTGAGATTGCTGCACCTTGGTTCTTCAAATTCGATCTGTATTCTTCTTGGTTGGCATCTATCATCTTTTCAGCTTGTGCTTGCCTTTCTAAAAGGGTGAAAATAGCCCCTGTGAGCTGTGATGATAGCTGTGCTATTGCGGCCTCTACTCTCTCAAAGTTACCCTTGATTTCACATGGTTGTGAAGTTGGGGTTAGTGTGTCTTGATGGTGGTGTGTTTGCTGGTTGGAAGGATATGATGTGTGAGGTGGATTGTGGTAAGGTCTGTTGTTGTTTGATTGATGGTTGGAGTTGTGATTCTGGTATTGATTGGCTTGGTATGGTTTGTTGTGATCTTGGTTGTGATTTTTTTGGTTCTCCCACCCAAAATTTGGGTGGTTCTTCCATCCTGGGTTATATGTCTTGGAGTTAGGGTCATATGGTGGTCGAGAGGGGTTATGCACATAGTTTGCTTGCACACATTCAACTTCTGGTTCATTTTCTTCTTGGGGTGGTGCTTGAGCTTGGACAACTACAACTTGATTATTTTCCATTTTCTTGGTTAAGGCTGCCAATTGTGCTGCAATTGCCTTGTTTTGTGCCAACAGGGCATCCATAAAATTGAGTTCCAGCACCCCCTTCTTTTGGCCTCTTTCTGAAGCATAGAAATAGTCATTCTAAGCTACAATTTCAATGACATCTATGGCTTCCTCAATGGTCTTCTTCTTGTTAAGTGAACCCCCTGAAGAGTGCTTCACAGCCTTCTTCGATTCATAGGTTAATCCTTCATAGAAAATGTTGAGCTGCACCCACTCATTAAACATATCTGGTGGGCATTTTCTTGTTAGATCTTTGAACCTCTCCCAGGCCTCATAGAGTGTTTCACCATCTAACTGTCTGAAGGTTTACACCTTAGCTCTTAGCCTATTGATCCTCTATGGATGGTAAAATCTTGCTAGAAATTCGTTCACAACATCCTCCCATGTGGTTAGGCTCTCCTTGGGGAATGATTCTAACCACTTTGTTGCCTTATTTCTGAGCGAGAAAGGGAACAGAAGTAGTTTGTAGGTATCAGGGTGTACACCATTGGATTTTATAGTATCACATATCCTCAAGAATGTGTTGAGATGTTGATTTGGATCTTCTTGAGCACCTCCTCCATATGAACAGTTATTCTGGACTAGTGTGATGAGTTGAGGTTTCAACTCAAAATTGTTGGCATGGATTATTGGCTTGAGGATACTATTGCCAAAGCTTCCTGGATTTGTGTTGATGTAGGAGCCTAAGACTCTCCTCTCTTGCCCAGCTTGATTTCCAGCTCTTCCTCCAATATCTTCGTGCACTTCGTCTTCCATGGTAGTTGTTAGATCTTCTTCTACTGGTTCTTCTCTAACTATACCCTCTCAGGTTCACTATCAAAAGAGGATGAAGTCTCTCCTCTTCTACCTATCATACAGTCAACACACAGTAAGAAAAGAGCAAGTGAAGGAATCTCCTCAGTTAAAATTAGTGGTTAGATTGAGTGATTGGTGCACGAAATTGTGATCATCAATGGCGCCATCAACATGGTACGCTCAATTGCAATCTCAACTCTTTATCACAACTTCGCACAACTAACCAGCAAGTGCACTGGGTCGTCCAAGTAATAAACCTTATGCGAGTAAGGGTCGATCCCACGGAGATTGTTGGTATGAAGCAAGCTATGGTCATCTTGTAAATCTCAGTCGGGAGGATTCAAATGGTAATGGAGGATTAATGATTAAAAGATGAATAAAACATAAAATAAAGATAGAGATACTTATGCAATTCATTGGTGAGAATTTCAAAAAAGCGTATGGAGATGTTTTGTCCCTTCCGTCTCTCTGCTTTCCTACTGTCTTCATCCAATCCGTCTTACTCCTTTCCATGGCAAGCTGTATGTTGGGCATCACCGTTGTAAATGGCTACAGTCCATCCTCTCAGTGAAAATGTTCAACGCGCTCTGTCACAGCACGGCTAATCATCTGTCGGTTCTCAATCAGGTTGGAATAGAATCCAGTGATTCTTTTGCGTCTGTCACTAACGCCCAGCCTTCAGGAGTTTGAAGCTCGTCACTGTCATTCAATCCTCGAATCCTACTCAGAATACCACAGACAAGGTTTAGACCTTCCGAATTCTGTTGAATGCCGCCATCAATTCTAGCTTATACCACGAAGATTCTGATTAAGGAATCCAGGAGATAAACATTCAAGCCTTGTTTGCTTGTAGAAAGGAAGTGGTTGTCAGGCACGCGTTCATAAGTGAGAATGATGATGAGCGTCACATAATCATCACATTCATCATGTTCTTGGGTGCGAATGAATATCTTGGAACAAGAATGAGCTGAATTGAATAGAAGAACAATAGTAATTGCATTAACACTCGAGGTACAGCAGAGCTTGATGACATGTCATCATATACCTATTTTTCTATGCTTTTTCATACAAGAAATTGATGATTTGTGCTTAAATATTGAATGCTTTTGTACTTAAATGATATATTTTCTTGATATTTTAATTTTATAAATCTTGTAGGAAATAAGAAGAAAAAGAAGCAAAGAAGCACAAAAAAAGGAGAAAAAAGAGCTTTGGGACACACTTTGAAGTTGGAGCACACTTGGGAGCCTTAGGCCACGCTTTTAAAAGCGTGGCCCATGACCAAATCAAAGGTGAATAAGCAATCAGCGCACACTGCCCTGCTCTTGCCAAGGGCAGGGCAATATCATGATGAAACAAAGTGAGGTTGGAAGCAAATTTTCGCTAAGGTAAAATCTGGGCGCTCACAGCATGACCATGCCTCCTTCAAAGGGCTATAACTTGAGCTACAGACGTCCAATTAATGTGCTTCTAGTTGCGTTGGAAAGCTGACATTCAGAGCTTTCCAACGACATATAGCAATACATATTTGGCGTTCAATTGAGGCAGAAACAAAAGGCATCTTTAAGGGCCAAAAATAAGCGAAAATAAACCAATGTGCTTCCACCAAGGTTCGAAGCTGGAGCCTCACTCCAAAGCAAAGTAGTGCTCAATTTTCTGCCCTGCCCTCTTGGAGAGCAGGTCAATGTCGTGCTCTTCATGGAAAATCAAGGAAAATTGCTCCCCCAATTGCTTGCCACAAGAATCGAACACGGCACCATGAGGAAGCAAGAAACTAGGCCTTACTTTGGTGCCAAGAAAACCAAGAAAAAGAAGTAGCGTGTGCATCCACCAAGTTTCGAACTTGGAACTTCACTTTTAGAAACACTGCCCTGCCCTCCGCGAGGGCAGGGCAGCATTTTGTGGTGCACGGCCAGCGGGCAGAATCTGGCGCACCAAGGGGGTCTCGGCAGCATCAGCACGCACGGGCAGCAGAATCTGGCGCACCAAAAAACTCTGCCCTGCCCTCCACAAGGGCAGGGCAACATCCTGCAGCACCAACACGCACGCACCAAGGGACGCATGCACCATTTTCTGCCCTGCCCTCCACAAGGGCAGGGCAGCCTCCTGGGAGCAACATATGGGCCAAAATTCAATTTAATTCAATTCCTCACCAAATTGAATCAAAGCCAACCAAACCCATTTCTCCTCAAATCCAAAGCAAGCAAAGCCCACATCATCACTCAAAGTCACATGGATCAATTAAATTAGGATTTTCATTTTTGTAATTTGTTTTAATTTCATTTTCATTTTTCATTTTGTAAAGCCTATATAAAGGCATCAAGAAGAGCTGAATTAGGGAGGCTGGCTCCATTAGGGAGTAGTAGATAGCTCTCTCTTTTAATTTTCCTTTCTGCTTAAATTTTAGATCAAGAATTGAAGGAATTCTGTTTCAATTCTCCATCTGAAATTCATTTGTGTTCTTCTGCATAATTGAGGAAATTGAGAAATTGGATCTGAAGTTTCTTTTACTGCTTTCATCTTTCTTCTCTTCTGCAAGTTGTCTTCTACTTTAATCAAGGAAGGAATTGAGATCTAGACTTGTTTTCTAGTCTCTATGATTTCCTAAGAATTTCAATTTTATTCTGCACTTAAGTTGAATTTAATTTCTGTTTGCTTCTTCAAGCAATTCTGCTTTCTATTTAAGATTTGTTGCAAGTTACTCTTCTGCTTGATTGCTCCTTACATTCTCTTGTTGAATTTTAATTCCCAGCACCCAAGTCCTTTTACTTTTCATGCAATTTAATTATTCTGCAATTATTCTAAGTGCTGCTTATTGCTTTCCTTTAATTTCCAGCACCCTCTCCCCTTTACATTTAATGCAATTTACATTTCTTGTCATTTAAGTTTCTGCAATTTACATTGCTTGCTCTTTAAGCTTCCTGCCTATTTACATTTTGCAATTTAAGTTCACTGCTATTTACATTCTGCTGCAACAATTCTCACTCACCAATGTTAGCTTGACTAAACTAATCACCCACTAAAATTGCTTGATCCATCAATCCCTGTGGGATCGACCTCACTCTTGTGAGTTATTACTACTTGATGCGACCCGGTATACTTGCCGGTGAGTTTTGTGTTGGATCGTTTTCCACACATCAGAGCTCCACACCTTAATCTATGGTGTGTAGAAACTCCACCATTGAAAATACATAAGAACAAGGTCTAGGCATGGCCGAATGGCCAGCCTCCCATAATCTAAGAACTAGACGTCCAAAGATGATCCTCAGATCTAAAGTGATCAAATGATTCTAGGATGTCAAATACAATAGTAAAAGGTCCTATTTGTAGATAACTAGTAGCTTAGGGTTTACAAAAAAGAGTAAATGACATAAAAATCCACTTCCGGACCCACTTGGTGTGTGCTTGGGCTGAGCATTGAAGCTTTCATGTCTAGAGACTTTTCTTGGAGTTAAACGCCAGCTTTTGTGCCAGTTTGGGCGTTTAACCCCAATGCTTGTGCCAGTTCCGGCGTTTAACGCCGGGCAGTCTTGAGCTGATTTGGAACGCCGGTTTAGGCCATCAAATCTCAGGCAAGGTATGGACTATTATATATTGCTGGAAAGCCCATGATGTCTACTTTCCAAAGCAATTGAGAGGGCGCCAATTGGGCTTCTGTAGCTCCAGAAAATCCACTTCGAATGGAAGGAGGTCAGAATCCAACAACATCTGCAGTCCTTTTTCAGCCTTTGAATCAGATTTTTGCTCAGGTCCCTCAATTTCAGCCAGAAAATACCTAAAATCATAGAAAAATACACAAACTCATAGCAAAAGCCAGAAAAGTGAATTTTAAATAAAAACTAATAAAAATATAATAAAAACTAACTAAAACATACTAAAAACATACTAAAAATAATGCCAAAAAGCGTATAAATTATCCGCTCATCACAACACCAAACTTAAATTGTTGCTTGTCCCCAAGAAACTGAAAATCAAATAAGATAAAAAGAAGAGAATATGCAATGAATTCCAAAAACATCTATGAAGATCAGTATTAATTAGATGAGCGGGGTTTTTAGCTTTTTGCCTCTGAACAGTTTTGGCATCTCACTCTATCCTTTGAAATTCAGAATGATTGGCTTCTATAGGAACTCAGAATCCAGATAGTGTTATTGATTCTCCTAGTTAAGTATGATGATTCTTGAACACAGCTACTTTATGAGTCTTGGCCGTGGCCCAAAGCACTCTGTCTTCCAGTATTACCACCGGATACATACATGCCACAGACACATAACTGGGTGAACCTTTTCAGATTGTGACTCAGCTTTGCTAGAGTCCCCAATTAGAGGTGTCCAGGGTTCTTAAGCACACTCTTTTTGCCTTGGATCACGTCTTTATTTTTACCCTTGCCCTTTTGGATTTTTTTTTCTGCTTGCTTTCTCTCTCTTTTTTTTCGCACATAATCTCTCTTTTTTTTTGTATTCACTGCTTTTTCTTGCTTCAAGAATCATTTTTATGATTTTTCAGATCCTCAGTAACATGTCTCCTTTTTTCATCATTCTTTCAAGAGCCAACATTCATGAACAACAAATTCAAAAGACATATGCACTGTTCAAGCATACATTCAGAAGTCAAAGTATTGCCACCACATCAAAATAATTAATCTGTTATAAAAATCAAAATTCATGCAATTCTTCTCTTTTTCAATTAAGAACATTTTTCATTTAAGAAAGGTGATGGATTCATAGGACATTCATAACTTTAAGGCATAGACACTAAGACACTAATGATCATAAGACACAAACATAGATAAACATAAGCATGAAAATTCGAAAAATAGAAAAATAAAGAACAAGGAGATTAAAGAACGGGTCCACCTTAGTGATAGCGGCTTGTTCTTCCTCTTGAAGATCTTATGGAGTGCTTGAGCTCCTCAATGTCTCTTCCTTGCCTTTGTTGCTCCTTTCTCATTATTCTTTGATCTTCTCTAATTTCATGGAGGAGGATGGAATGTTCTTGGTGCTCCACCCTTAGTTGTCCCATGTTGGAACTCAATTCTCCTAGGGAGGTGTTGATTTGATCCCAATAGTTTTGTGGAGGAAAGTGCATCCCTTGAGGCATCTCAGGGATTTCATGATGAGTGGGATCTCTTGTTTGCTCCATCCTTTTCTTAGTGATGGGCTTGTCCTCATCAATGAGGATGTCTCCCTCTATGTTAACTCCAACTGAATTACAGAGGTGACAAATGAGATGAGGGAAGGCTAACCTTGCCAAGGTAGAGGACTTGTCTGCCACCTTATCAAGTTCTTGGGATATAACCTCATGAACTTCTACTTCCTCTCCAATCATGATGCTATGAATCATGATAGCCCGGTCTATAGTGACTTCGGACCGGTTGCTAGTGGGAATGATTGAGCGTTGGATAAACTCCAACCATCCCCTAGCCACGGGCTTGAGGTCATGCCTTCTCAGTTGAACTGGCTTCCCTCTTGAATCTCTCTTCCATTGAGCGCCCTCTTCACAAATGTCTATGAATACTTGGTCCAACCTTTGATCAAAGTTGAACCTTCTAGTGTAAGGGTGTTCATCTCCTTGCATCATGGGCAAGTTGAATGCCAACCTTACATTTTCCGGACTAAAATCTAAGCATTTCCCCCGAACCATTGTAAGCCAATTCTTTGGGTCCGGGTTCACACTTTGATCATGGTTCTTGGTGATCTATGCATTGGCATAGAACTCTTGAATGGGGTTGGTAAGAACTTCCCAACCTCTTCTTTGGATCTCATGTTGGATCTCTGGATATTAAGTCTTTTTGAGTTTGAAAGGGACCTCGGGGATCACCTTCTTCATGGCCACAACTTCATAGAAGTGGTCTTGATGCACCCTTGAGATGAATCTCTCCATCTCCCATGACTCGGAGGTGGAAGCTTTTGCCTTCTCTTTCCACTTTCTAGAGGTTTCTCCGGCCTTAGATGCCATAAATGGTTATGGAAAAACAAAAAGCAATGCTTTTACCACACCAAACTTAGAAGGTTTGATTGTCCTCGAGCAAAAGAAGAAAGAAGAGAGTAGAAGAATAAGAAATAGAGAAGATGGAGGTGGCTTTGTTTTTTGGCCAAGGGGGAGAAGTAGTGTGTAGATTGTGTGAAAATGAAGGAGTGAAGATGGGTTTATATAAGGGTGGATAGAGGGGTAAGGTTCGGCCATTATAGGTGGGTTTGGGAGGGAAAGTGGTTTGAATTTGAATGATGAGGTAGGTGGGGATTTATGAAGGATGGATGTGAGTGGTGAAGAGAATGGTGGGATTCGATAGGTAAGGGGTTTTTGGGGAAGAGCTATTGAGGTGATTGGGGAATGGGTGAAGAAGAGAGAGAGTGGTGGGGTAGGTGGAGATCCTGTGGGGCCCACAGATCCTGAGGTGTCAAAGATAATTCATCCCTGCACCAAGTGGCGAGCAAAAATGCTCCTTCTACCAATCCTGGCGTTAAACGCCGGGCTGGTGTCCATTTCTGGCGTTTAATGCCAGCTTCTTGCCCATTCCTGGCGTTAAACGCCAGTCTGGTGCCCCTTTCTGGCGTTAAACGCCCAGAATGGTACCAGATTGGGCGTTAAACGCCCATTTGCTGTCTTCACTGGCATTTAAACGCTAGCAAGTTTTCCTCCAGGGTGTGCTATTTTTCTTTCTATTTTTCATTCTGTTTTTGCTTTTTTCAATTGATTTTGTGACTTTCCATGATCATCAACCTATAGAAAACATAAAATAACAAAAGGAAAATAGATAAATATAACATTGGGTTGCCTCCCAACAAGCGCTTCTTTAATGTCATTAGCTTGACAGTGGGCCCTTGTGGAGCCTCACAGATACTCAGAGCAATGTTGGAACCTCCCAACACCAAACTTAGAGTTTGAATGTGGGAGTTCAACACCAAACTTAGAATTTGGTTGTGGCCTCCCAACACCAAACTTAGAGTTTGACTGTGGGGGCTCTGTTTGACTCTGTTTTGAGAGAAACTCTTCATGCTTCCTCTCCATAGTTACAAGGGATATCCTTGAGCCTTAAACACAAGGGACTCTTCATTCACTTGAATGATCAATTCTCCTCTGTCAACATCAATCACAGCCTTTGCTGTGGCTAGGAAGGGTCTGCCAAGGATGATGGATTCATCCATGCACTTCCCAGTCTATAGGACTATGAAATCAGCAGAGATGTAATGGTCTTCAATCTTTACCAGAACATCCTCTACAAGTCCATAAGCTTGTTTTCTTGAATTGTCTGCCATCTCTAGTGAGATTCTTGCAGCTTGTACCTCAAAGATCCCTAGCTTCTCCATTACAGAGAGAGGCATGAGGTTTATGCTTGACCCTAGGTCACACAGAGCCTTCTTGAAGGTCATCGTGTCTACTGTACAAGGTATTGAGAACTTTCCAAGGTCCTGTCTCTTTTGAGGTAATCTCTGCCTTGTCAAGTCATCCAGTTCTTTAGTGAGTAAAGGGGGTTCATCTTCCCAAGTCTTATTACCAAATAACTTGCCATTTAGCTTCATGATTGCTTCAAGGTACTTAGCAACTTGCTCTTCAGTGACATCTTCGTCCTCTTTAGAGGAAGAATACTCATCAGAGCTCAAGAATGGTAGAAGTAAATCCAATGGAATCTCTATGGTCTCAGTGTGAGCCTCAGATTCCCATGGTTCTTCATTAGGGAACTCATTGGAGGCCAGTGGACGTCCATTGAGGTCTTCCTCAGTGGCGTTCACTGCCTCTTTCTCCTCTCCAAATTCAGCCATGTTGATGGCCTTGTACTCTCCTTTTGGGTTTTCTTCTGTATTGCTTGGAAGAGTAATAGGAGGGAGTTCAGTAACTTTCTTACTCAGCTGACCCACTTGTGCCTCCAAGTTTCTAATGGAGGATCTTGTTTCAGTCATAAAACTTTGAGTGGTTTTGATTAGATCAGAGACCATGGATGCTAAGTTAGAGTGGCTCTGCTTAGAATTATCTATCTGTTGCTGAGAAGATGATGAAAAAGGCTTGCTATTGCTAAACCTGTTTCTTCCACCATTATTGTTGTTGAAACCTTGTTGAGGTCTCTGTTGATCCTTCCATGAGAGATTTGGATGATTTCTCCATGAAGGATTATAGGTGTTTCCATAGGGTTCTCCCATGTAATTCACCTCTTCCATTGTTGGGTTCTCAGGATCATAAGCTTATTCTTCAGATGAAGCGTCCTTAGTACTGCCTGGTGCAGCTTGCATTCCAGACAGACTTTGAGAAATCATATTGACTTGCCGAGTCAATATTTTTTTCTAAGCCAATATGGCATTCAGAGTATCAATCTCAAGAACTCCTTTCTTTTGATTCATCCCATTGTTCACAGGATTCCTTTCAGAAGTGTACATGAATTGGTTATTTGCAACCATTTCAATGAGTTCTTGAGCTTCTGTAGGCGTCTTCTTCAGATGAAGAGATCCTCCAGCAGAGCTGTCCAATGACATATTGGACAGTTCAGACAGACCATCATAGAAGATACCAATGATGCTCCATTTAGAAAGCATGTCAGAAGGACACTTTCTGATCAAGTGTTTGTATCTTTCCCAAGCTTCATAGAGGGATTCACCTTCCTTCTGTCTGAAGGTTTGAACTTCCACTCTAAGCTTACTCAATTTTTTAGGTGGAAAGAACTTTGCCAAGAAGGCATTGACTAGCTTTTCCCAAGAGTTTAGGCTTTCTTTGGGTTGTGAGTCCAACCATATCCTAGCTCTGTCTCTTATAGCAAAAGGGAATAGCATAAGTCTGTAGACCTCAGGGTCAACCCCATTGGTCTTGACAGTGTCACAGATTTGCAAGAATTCAGCTAAAAACTGATGAGGATCTTCCAATGGAAGTCCATGAAACTTGCAATTCTATTGCATTAGAGAAACTAATTGAGGCTTAAGCTCAAAGTTGTTTGCTTTAATGGCAGGGATAGAGATGCTTTTCCCATAGAAGTCGGGAGTAGGTGCAGTAAAGTCACCCAGTACCTTCCTTGCATTGTTGGCATTGTTGTTGTGTTCGGCTGCCATGGGTTCTTCTTCTTTGAAGATTTCTGTTAGGTCCTCTACAGAGAGTTGTGCTTTAGCTTCTCTTAGCTTTCGCTTCAAGATCCTTTTAGGTTTAGGGTCAGCCTCAACAAGAATGCTTTTGTCTTTGCTCCTGCTCATATGAAAGAGGAGAGAACAAGAAAATATGGAATCCTATATGTCACAGTTATAGAGATTCCTTGAGATGTCAGAAGAAAAGAAGAATAGAAGGAGATGGTAGAAGAATTCAAACTTATCAAGAGGGACAGAGTTCGAATTGTGTATTGAGGAGGAGTGTTAGTCCATAAATAGAAGGATGTGAGAAGAGGGGAAGAATAATTTAAAAGATTTTGAAGAAATTTTAAAAAACTGAAGAATGATTTTCGAAAATTAAAGTTGGGAAAGAAATAAAGTGATTTTTGAAAAAGATTTTGAAATTAGAAATCACAAAGATATGATTGAAAACTATTTTGAAAAAGATGTGATTAAAAAGATTTGATTGAAAAGTTATGGTTTTAAAAAGATTTGATTGAAAAGATATGATTGAAAAACAATTTAAAAAGATTTGATTTTTAAAATTAATGACTTGGCTAACAAGAAAAGATATGATTCAAATGTTAAACCTTTCTCAACAGATAGGGCAACATACTTGAAATGTTGAATCAAATCATTAATTGTTAGCAAGTATTTTTGAAAAAGGAAAGAAATTGATTTTGAAAATATATGATTGAAAAGATATGATTTGAAAAAGATTTGATTTTGAAAAATTATGGAAACTTGAAAAAAAATTGAATTAAAAACAAAATCTTCCCTCTTGTGCCATCCTGGCGTTAAACGCCCGGAATGGTATCCATTATGGTGTTTAACACCCAAAATGCTACCCTTTTGGGCGTTAAACGCGCAGCCAGGTGCCCTGGCTGGCGTTTAAACGCCAGTTTTCCTTCTTCACTGGGCGTTTTGAACGCCCAGCTTTTCCTGTGTGATTCCTCTGCTGTATGTTCTAAATCTTCAATTCTCTGTATTATTGACTAGAAAAGACATACTTTTGAAAAAAATTTTGGATTTTTAATGATGAGGAATAATCAAAATGCAACTAAAATCAAATAATGCATGCAAGACACCAAACTTAGAAGTTTGTATACTACTGACACTAACAAATTGAGAATGCATATGAGAAATAACAAAACACTTAAGACAAGAGAATTTAAAGATCAGAGCAAGGAAATCATCAAGAACAACTTGAAGATCAATGAAGACACATGATTGAATTCAAAAAATGCAAGAAGAACAGAAACATGCAATTGACACCAAACATAAAATGAGACACTAGACTCAAACAAGAAACATAAAATATTTTTGATTTTTATGACTTTGTAATTTTTTTGGATTTTTTGAAAATTGAGTGGAGAAGAAAATAAATAGATTCAAAATTTTTAATAAGAATTCCAGGAATCATGCAATGTTAGTCTAAAGCTTTAGTCTAAAGAAATTAGACATGGCTAGCCAAGCTTCAGCAGGACATTACATTCAAGAGCTAAATTGATGAAAATCAATCAGCTTTAGTGATGATAAGAACATCACCTTGAAACTTTAGAATTCATTCTTAAAAATTCTGAAGAAAAATACCTAATCTAAGCAACATGATGAACCGTCAGTTGTCTAAACTCGAACAATCCCCGGCAACGGCGCCAAAAACTTGGTGCACGAAATTGTGATCATCAATGGCGCCATCAACATGGTACGCTCAAGTGCAGTGGGTCATCCAAGTAATAAATCTTACGCGAGTAAGGGTCGATCGCACGGAGAATGTTGGTATGAAGCAAGCTATGGTCATCTTGTAAATCTCAGTCAGGCGGATTCAAATGGTAATGGAGGATTAATGATTAAAAGATGAATAAAACATAAAATAAAGATAGAGATACTTATGCAATTCATTGGTGAGAATTTCAGATAAGCGTATGGAGATGCTTTGTCCCTTCCGTCTCTCTACTTTCCTACAGTCTTCATCCAATCCGTCTTACTCCTTTCCATGGAAAGCTGTATGTTGGGCATCACCGTTGTCAATGGCTACAGTCTCGTCCTCTCAGTGAAAATGTTCAACGCGCTCTGTCACAGCCCGGCTAATCATCTGTCGGTTCTCAATCAGGTTAGAATAAAATCCAGTGATTCTTTTGCGTCTGTCACTAACGCCCAGCCTTCAGGAGTTTGAAGCTCGTCACAGTCATTCAATCCTCGAATCCTACTCAGAATACCACAGACAAGGTTTAGACCTTCCGGATTCTCTTGAATGCCGCCATCAATTCTAGCTTATACCACGAAGATTCTGATTAAGGAATCCAAGAGATAAACATTCAAGACTTGTTTGCTTGTAGAACGGAAGTGGTTGTCAGGCACGCGTTCATAAGTGAGAATGATGATGAGCGTCACATATTCATCACATTCATCATGTTCTTGGGTGCGAATGAATATCTTGGAACAAGAATGAGCTGAATTGAATAGAAGAACAATAGTAATTGCATTAACACTCGAGGTACAGCAGAGCTCCACACTTTAATCTATGGTGTGTAGAAACTCCACCGTTGAAAATACATAAGAACAAGGTCTAGGCATGGCCGAATGGCCAGCCTCCCATAATCTAAGAACTTGACGTCCAAAGATGATCCTCAGATCTAAAGTGATCAAAAGATTCCAGGATGTCAAATACAATAGTAAAAGGTCCTATTTGTAGATAACTAGTAGATTAGTGTTTACAAAAATGAGTAAATGACATAATATCCACTTCCGGGCCCACTTAGTGTGTGCTTGGTCTGAGCATTGAAGCTTTCATGTGTAGAAACTTTTCTTGGAGTTAAACGCCAGCTTTTGTGCCAATTTGGGCGTTTAACCCCCATTCTTGTGCCAGTTCCGGCGTTTAACACCGGGCAGTCTTGAGCTGATTTGGAACGCCAGTTTGGGCCATCAAATCTCGGGAAAAGTATAGACTATTATATATTGCTGGAAAGCCCTGGATGTCTACTTTCCAACGCAATTAAGAGCGCACCAATTGGGCTTCTTTAGCTCCAGAAAATCTACTTTGAATGAAGGTAGGTCAGAATCCAACAGCATCTGCAGTCCTTTTTCAGCCTCTGAATCAGATTTTTGCTCAGGTCCCTCAATTTCAGCCAGAAAATACCTGAAATCACAGAAAAACATAGAAACTCATATTAAAGTCCAGAAAAGTGAATTTTAAATAAAATCTAAGAAAAATATAATAAAAACTAACTAAAACATACTAAAAACATACTAAAAACAATGCCAAAAAGTATATAAATTATCCGCTCATCAGTGATGCAATTAATCAAATAGTTAGAAGAGTGAAAGTATAAACAATGAATAGCTAAAGAAATCTCAGAAAGACAAGAAAGAAAAACAGAGGTTAGAAAGGAATTTAAAGGTTACACTAGGAAATGAATGAGAAAATAATTAAGGAAAAATAAAAACAAAAAAATGCTTAATCTAGCTCTCGAATCAATTTAATCATTGTCAAATTCAAACTAATCCCCGACAACGGCAACATAAAACTTGATGGGCCGGAATTCACTACCCCTTCCCAATAATATTGATGAATCTGCTTTTGGCAAGCGCACCAAAATTATCGTCAAGTATTAACCCACAGTGGAGTGGGATAGTATCCACAGAGATTGGTAGATTTGAGTAATTTTAATTAATTGGTGAATTAGTCAAGCTCAATAGAATAAGTTGTAAGTGCAGAATTCTAAAAGGCAGAAACATAAGTGGCAAAAGAATAAAGGAAAGCAATAAAGTACAGAAATGGAAATAACAGGAATGTAAAGGGGAATGGGATTTTGCAGAATGTAAGTAAAGCTACAAAAGAATGGGAGAGATAAGAATGGGGGAATTCATTGAGATCAGGAGATATTGTCTCTTTGGATTAAATCCAGCTCATATCCTCTTCAATCATGCAACTCATTGACCTCTTGGCAATCATGATTGATTGAGCCCCAATCCCTTGGTGACTCAATCTCTCAGATCTTGATCAATAGCCAATTCCTTGGTCTAATTGATCATGAAAAGAGATATGCTTGCTCCCTGATTATACCACACATCATCATAGGTCCAAGTAGAGGGAAGATTGTATGTCACCATATCCAAACACCAAAACCCAGATCCTACTCAAGTGTGAGAAGGGATTTCTAGCATGGTTTCATGTTTCCTTTTCCAAGGTTCCCATGAAACCCATTTTGCATTCAATCTCTTTTCCAAGTTAATTGAACACTAAGCATGAAAATCGAAATTCCTTCTAGCAAATCAAAAAGAAGATGAAGAGAAGAAGAAATTCACTATCATTAATCCATCAAGTACAATACAGCTCCCTCTCTCAATGAGAGGGAATTTAGCTACTCATAGCTCAGAGAGAAAGTACAAAAGATGGAAGAGATAAAGTGTGAAAAGTAAAAAGTGAAATCAAAACTAAACTCTGTGATTCGCTAACCCCTTTTCCAATACTTCCAAGGGTATTTATACTACTCCTAGATCTAGAAAATAAAGGAAAATTACAAAAGTGAAAAGAAAATTACAATTTGGAGGGAAGAGAAACGCAACAAACATGATCTTCCAGCTGGCGTGTGATTGGTGCTTCTCTGGCGTGTCACGCTCCCTCTGTTTCTGACTTGGCGTGCCACGCCTCACCATTCAAGTGGCGTGCCATCCTCTGTTTCATCCCTAGCGTGCCACGCCTTCGAGCCAAAGTGGCATGCCCAGGACATTTTAATTGGCCAAGTAACCTGGTGTGCCACGCTTTCGACACCAAGTGGCACGCCCAAGGTCATCTTCCTCATCTCCATGCTTCTAGAAATTTGTACCAGCGTGGCACGCTGATCGGCCGAAATTCACTACCCACGTATATAATGAATCCGTTCTTTGGCAAGCGCACCAAATTTGTCGTCAAGTAATAACCCACAGTGGAGTGGGATCGTATCCACAGAGATTAATTAGATTAAACAAGCAATAGTTGATTGATTATTCTAGTTAGACAAGCATAATTGGATGATAAGCAACAAGGAAATATAAATGACATGAAAGTAAAGGAAAGCAATAAAGTGCAAGAAAGTAAATGGCAAGGAAAGTAAAGTACAAGAAAGTAAAGTGCTAGAAATGTAAAGTGGAGAAAATGTAAATAACCATAAAATAAATAAAAGAAAGAAAGATAAAATAAACATTGGGATCAAGGGATATTGCATTCTCCAAATTAATTGATTTCAACTCATCTTCAATCATGCAACTCATTGACCTCTTGGCAATCATGATTGATTGAGCCCCAATTTCTTGGTGACTCAATCTCTCAAATCTTGATCAATAGCCAATTCCTTGGTTTAATTGCTCATGAGAAGAGATGAAGCTTGTTCCCTGATTATACCACACATCCTTATAGGTCCAAGTAGAGGGAAGATTATATGTCACCATATCCAAACACCAAAATCCAAATCCTACTCAAGTGTGAGAAAGAATTTCAAGCATGGTTTTATCTTTCCTCTTCCAAGGTTCTCATAAAACCCAAATACATTCAATGTCTTTTCCAAGATAATTGAATGCTAGAATGAAGAACAAAATTCTTTCTAGTAAATCAAAGAGAAATGAATAGAAGAAGAAGAATAAAAACAATCAATACAATGAAAAATAATAGAGCTCTCTTTCCCAATTGAAAGAGTTAGTGATTCAAAACTAAATGATTTTTACAAAAGTAAGAAAGAAAAGAAAGGAAGCTGATGGTGAACAGAGACGGTCCGAAGACTTCCCCCAATCCAACATACCTAATTATACGAAACCAAGGCCTTTAAATAGGCTCTCCTAGATTACAAACTTAAATGAAATTAAAAGCAAATTACAATGAAATAAAAATAAACTATTCTAGATGCTTCTTGTGGCCTTGATTGATTGATGAGTGTGGCTTGAATGAGAGTTGGAGTGGGCTTGGTTGAAGGTTGGAGGCTGCAGGGAGAAGTTGCCGTGTGGTTCCAAGTGCCACTCCCACTTGATTTTGCCCTTTGCAACGTTGAAAGCATGGAATTTATTTTGCTTCAAAATGAATGTCCACTATAAAGTGTATATTGATGGAAATCTCTTGATGTCAGCTTTCCAACACCACCAAGATCACCTCATTTGGACCTATACAACTCAAGTTATGTTCCTTTGAAGATGAAGAGGTCAGGCTGGTAACTCTGCAGTGACGTGTTTTGCTCCCTGTGTTTTCGGGGAAAATATCTTCCTCAATTCCAGTGTCCATCATAAAGTGTTATATATGGTTGGAAAGTTCTGGATGATTACTTTCTAATGGCACTGGAATCATTTCTTTTGAAGTTGTGTAGCTCCAGATATTTTTATTTGAATGAGAAGAGGTCAGGCTGGCATATGCCCCGGCGTGCCACACCAATGCTTGGCGTGCCACGCCCATAGTGGGGCTCAAAATTACTCCTCTGGAACTTAAGCCTGGTGTGTCATGCCCATATCACCAAGAGGCATGCCCAAGTTGGAACTTCATTCTTTCAAGCTTGGCGTGCCACGCCTAGAACCCAAGTGGCATGCCCAAGTCACAATTGAGGTTGGCGTGCCACGCCTTCGACATCAAGTGGCATGCCCATGTTGAACACTTCAATCTCCCTTGCTAGAATGTTGGCCTGGCGTGCCATGCCTAGAGCTCCAAGTGGCATGCCCATTGATGAGAATTGGCTTCAAAGCTTGGCGTGCCATGCCCAGATTCCAAGTGGCACGCCCATTGTGCTTTTCATCCTTTTTATTGCTCTTTTCACCTGAAATTCAGCACAAACTCATTTCAAAGCAATGTACCATAATATATATCATTTGGTTCATGAAATTGCATTGATTCAATGAGATTATGCTCTTTTTATGGCCCTTTTAGATGAGAAAAAGGGTACATGATTCGCAGTCATCACAACACCAAACTTAAACTTTGCTTGTCCTCAAGCAAATAAGGAATCATGCAATAAATTTTGACAAACCAAGGTGAGAAGAGTAGCAATATTTATGTTCAAGGTTAGCTAGTTTCTTATGCATGCTACAATCACAAAAGAAATTCAAATGATTGATGTTTCTATCTAGCTCATTTTATGAAATCTTTTTCTTTATGTTCCTTCCTTGAAACAAGCCTTTCATTCTTCTCTTAGCTTAACTTTTTGGGTGCTTTGCACCATGTTTTGAAAGCTACGACTCTAAATGCGTTGTTTTCAAGTATTACCACTTGATACATAAGCACCACAAGCATTTAATTAGAGGACTCTTTAAGCTCATTTGTTTCTTTTCTTTACTCTCTAATCATTGATGCTCAAAGCCTTGAGCTTTGAGGGAGTGCTTTTACACTTGAGCCTAGCCTTGACTCTAAGTGTTTTGTTTTCAAGCTTTTTCCTTGATAAATAAACACCACAAGTACTTAACAAATAAATTGTCATTGGTACTCAGAGCCTTCAGCTTTCTCATTCTTTCCCTTTTCTTTTCTTGCCATATTTGCATTTTGCTTCTTCAAGGTTTTCATGATTTCAAAAATTTCATAAAATGTCCTAAATGAAAACTTCAATCAAACAAATTCAAATGCAATTGAGCAACAATGGTCATGCTAGCTTCCCAATACTTATAAGCTCATGCTAACTTCTTCTTTAATTACCTTGTTTGTTTATGATCATGAAACTAAATTGCTTTTGAACTCACAAAACTCAAGATGGTAGTCATAATGTCATAGCACATGTTACAATTTAACAATCAAGCTATGCTTATTCATAACACACATGTATACAAAGGAAATAAAAGGCAATCATGCAATTTAAATGCACTGGAAACAAATAAGAGGAAAAAAAACTTTACCACCTTGTAGTTCATCTTCATTGTTGTTGTCACTTTCCTCCTATTTCTTCCCCTTCCCACACCAAACTTAGAATGATTGCTTGTCCTCAAGCAACAAATAAAATAGTGGTGATGGAGTTTATGATAGTTCATGAATGTCTTAAACAATAGAGTGTTAGTAGTACATGTGTTTAAGCAAGCAAAATTAAGAATCACAATAAAGGCACAAGAAAGAAACAGAGGCAATATAATTGCATTAATAAGTGGTGTGCATGGTACATAGCATGAAAAATAAGTGGCAACACCAAACTTAGTGTGACACTTTCATTTTAGAATGATGCAAGTACTTAGTGAAGAATGAAAATCAAATTTATTGCATGGCAACACCAAACATCGAATGCAATCATATGCCAAATTATTAAAAATAAACAAAACAAGAAAAGGAAATATTACCTACAGTTGGGTTGCCTTCCAACAAGCGCTCTTTTAGTGTCATTAGCTTGACATGTTGTTCTCAACTTTCTTCCTCTTCTTCGAGTTTGTTAAGAGAAATGACCTCAAGAGGAAAGATGAGCCAGTTGATGTCCCCTGTTTTGAGTGCCTCCTAGCAAGCTTTCTTTTGTTGTTAGCTTGAGTGAACTTGCTTGTTGGGCTAGGGGTGGGATGGCTTTTAGTTGACCTCTTCTTCATGGATATTATCCTTCTTTTCTTGGCCACCATCCTCTCGTTGGTGCTTTTGTTGGTTGCCTTCACTTCTTTGTTTTCAGAAGTTGGGTGTTGTGAGATGGTTGGAGTTTCTTCTTCATCAAGAGCTTCTTGAAGTGGTGGTTCAATGAACTCACCCTTTATGCAACTCTCTATTTCATTGGAGTGTGGACTCCCTTGATTGGCTTCCTCCCTTTCTTCCGTATGATTTTGTATTGCTTCCTTTAGGAGTAAGTTTGCATGTTCATTTGTCACTTTCAGTAGCCTCTGTGGGTATGGAGCCCTAGGCTTATATACTCTCACAACCTTCTCCTTCTTCATTGGAATTTCTCTTGGTACATGGGATTCTTTTTCTTGTTTTTTCACTTCCTCCTTTTCACCCACCATTTGATCTTCATTCTCTTTGCTTAGCACTCCTCCTCTTGTGGTATTGTTCTCTTCCCAAAGCCAAGGAGAGAAAGTGATTGGATTTTCAGCATGCAATTGTGCTAAATGTGCCATTGTGGCTTCTAATTTTGCAAGATTGTCCTCAAGTGATGAAGAATTCAGACATGTAAAACTAGGAGGTGAGGTTGGATAATTAAAATGTGATGGCTCTTGATGAATCGGGTATGAATGAGTAAATCTTCTTTGATTTTGATCTTCCCAGCCATAACATGAGTATTGATTACACTCATCAAAATATGGACAATTTTGTGGCCCAAAGAAGCACCCCATTTCATGTTCTTGATACTCTCACCCACAATGAGTATAATAACGTGAATCATTTTGTGGTGGTGGAAAGTTTCTCATGAAATTCAATTGATCATTTTGTCTCATTCCTTAGTGATATTCTCAGCCACTATTAGGATAATGACTTGAATTGTTTTGTGGTGGTGGGCAATATCCCATATGATATGATTGATTAAAATGTGAGGTAAACTCCTTTTAACTTTTGTAAAACACAAACAACAAGAAAAATTAAAATTCCTTATATCAGAGATAAGGAGTTCTTAGTGAGGCAATGATATAAACACCTTAGTAGCAAGAGAAAATTAGAAGAATTTAAATGACAGAAACAAAAAAATAAAGAAAAAATGTCTAATCTAGGTAATCAACCAACCGGTAGTTTGTTAATCACAATTAATCCCCGGCAACGGCGCCATAAAACTTGATCGGCCGGAATTCACTACCCACGTATATAATGAATCCGTTCTTTGGCAAGCGCACCAAATTTGTCGTCAAGTAATAACCCACAATGGAGTGGGACCGTATCCACAGAGATTAATTGGATTAAGCAAGCAATAGTCGATTAATTAGCCTATTTAGACAAGCACAATTGGATGATAAGAAACTAGGAAATATAAATGACATGAAAATAAAGGAAAGCAATAAAGTACAAGAAAGTAAATGGCAAAGAAAGTAAAGTAAAAGAAAGTAAAGTGCTGGAAATGTAAAGTGCAGAAAATGTAAATAACCATAAAGTAAATAAAAGAAAGAAAGATAAAATAAACATTGGGATCAAGAGATGTTGCATTCTCCGGATTAATTGATTTCATCTCATCTTCAATCATGCAACTCATTGACCTCTTGGCAATCATGATTGATTGAACCCCAATTCCTTGGTGACTCAATCTCTCAAATCTTGATCAATAGCCAATTTCTTGGTCTAATTGTTCATGAGAAGAGATGAAGAATGGTCTCTGATTATACCACACATCATCATAGGTCCAAGTAAAGGGAGGAATTGATGGTGAACGGAGAGAGTCTTCCCCCAATCCAGCATACCTAATTCTATGAAACTAAGGCCTTTAAATTGGCTCTCCTAAATTAAAAACTTAAATGAAATTAAAAGCAAATTACAATGAAATGAAAATAAACTATTCTAGATGCTTCTTGTGGCCTTGATTGATTGATGAGTGTGTCTTGAATGAGATTTGGAGTGGGCTTGGTTGAAGGTTGGAGGCTACAGGGAGAAGTTGGCGTGTGGTTCCAAGTGCCACTCCCACTTGATTTTGCCCTTTGGAGTATGACCCACTTTGCAACGTTAAAAGTATGGAGTTAATTGGGCCTCAAAATGAATGTCCACTATAAATTGTGATATATTGTTGGAAAGCTCTTGATGTCCGCTTTCCAACGCCACCAAGATCACCTAATTTGGACCTCTACAACGCAAGTTATTTTCCTTTGAAGATGAAGAGGTCAGGCTGATAACTCTGCAGTGACGTGTTTTGCTCTCTGTGTTTTCAGGGTCAATATCTTCCTCAATTACAGTGTCCATCATAAAGTGTTATATATGGTTGGAACGCTCTGGATGTCTACTTTCTAATGACACTGAATTCATTTCATTTGGAGTTTTGTAGCTCAATTACAATGCATGCAAGACACCAAACTTAGAAGTTTGTATACTACTGACACTAACAAATTGAGAATGCATATGAGAAACAACAAAACACTCAAGACAAGAGAATTTAAAGATCAGAGCAAGGAAATCATCAAGAACAACTTGAAGATCAATGAAGACACATGAATGAATTCGAAAAATGCAAGAAGAATATAAACATGCAATTGACACCAAACTTAAAATGAGACACTAGACTCAACGAGAAACATAAAATATTTTTGGTTTTTTATGATTTTGTAAATTTTTTTTTTGGATTTTTCGAAAATTATATGGAGAAGAAAATAAAGAGATTCAAAATTTTTAATAAGAATTCCAGGAATCATGCAATGTTAGTCTAAAGCTTTAGTCTAAAGGAATTAGACATGGCTAGCCAAGCTTCAGCAGGACATTGCATTCAAGAGCTAAATTGATGAAAATTAATCAGCTTTGGTGATGATAAGAACATCACCTTGAAACTCTAGAATTCATTCTTAAAAATTCTGAAAAACACCTAATCTAAGCAACAAGATGAACCGTCAGTTGTCCAAACTCAAACAATCCCCGGCAACGGCGCCAAAAACTTGGTGCACGAAATTGTGATCATCAATGGCGCCATCAACATGGTATGCTCAATTGCAATCTCAACTCTTTATCACAACTACACACAACTAACCATCAAGTGCATTAGGTCATCCAAGTAATAAACCTTACGCGAGTAAGGGTCGATCCCACTGAGATTGTTGGTATGAAGCAAGCTATGGTCATTTTGTAAATCTCAGTCAGGCAGATTCAAATGGTTATGAATGATTTATGAATAAAGCATAAAATAAAGATAGAGATACTTATGTAATTCATTGGTGAGAATTTCAGATAAGCGTATGGAGATGCTTTGTCCCTTCCGTCTCTCTGCTTTCCTATTGTCTTCATTCAATCCTTCTTATTCCTTTTCATGGCAAGCTGTATGTTGGGCCTCACCGTTGTCAATGGCTACAATCCCGTCCTCTCAGTGAAAATGTTCAACGCGCTCTGTCACAGCACGGCTAATCATCTGTCGGTTCTCAATCAGGTTGGAATAGAATCCATTGATTCTTTTGCGTCTGTCACTAACGCCCAGCCTTCAGGAGTTTAAAGCTCGTCACAGCCATTCAATATTTGAATCCTATTCAGAGTACCACAGACAAGGTTTAGACCTTCCAGATTCTCTTGAATGCCGCCATCAATTCTAGCTTATACCACGAAGATTCCGATTAAGAAATCCAAGAGATATCCACTAAATCTAAGGTAGAACGGAGGTGGTTGTCAGGCACACGTTCATTGGTGAGAATGATGATGAGTGTCACGGATCATCACATTCATCAAGTTGAGGAACAAGTGATATCTTAGAACAAGAATAAGCTGAATTGAATAGAAGAACAATAGTAATTGCATTGATACTTGAGGTACAGCAGAAACTCCACCGTTGAAAATACATAAGTGATAATAGTGATCATTGGCTTCAGCCCCAGTGAGGGAACCAGAAGAACTAAGATGAAAATACAATAGCAAAAGGTCCTATTTGTAGAGAACTAGTAGCTTAGGGTTTACAGAAATGAGTAAATGACGTATAAATCCACTTCTGGGCCCACTTGGTGTGTGCTTGGGCTGAGCATTGAAGCATTTTCGTGTAGAGGCTTCTCTTGGAGTTAAACGCCAGCTTTTGTGCCAGTTTGGGCGTTTAACTCCCAGTCTTGTGCTAGTTCCGGCGTTTGACGCTGGTCAGTTTTGAGCTGATTTGGAACGCCGGTTTAGGCCATCAAATCTCGGGCAAAGTATGAACTATTATATATTGCTGGAAAGCCCAGGATGTCTACTTTCCAACGCAGTTAAGAACGCGTCAATTGGGTATCGGTAGCTCCAGAAAATCCACTTCGAGTGCAGGGAGGTCAGAATCCAACAGCATCTGCAGTCCTTTTCAGCCTCTGAATCAGATTTTTGCTCAGGTCCCTCAATTTCAGCCAGAAAATACCTGAAATCATAGAAAAACACACAAACTCATAGTAAAGTCCAGAAAAGTGAATTTTAACTAAAAACTAATAAAAATATAATAAAAACTAACTAAAACATACTAAAAACATACTAAAAACAATGCCAAAAAGCGTATAAATTATCCGCTCATCAATATGGTTGAGAAATTCCTTGAAGTGTTCATGGATGACTTCTTGGTCTTTGGCAACTCTTTTGATTCATGCCTTAACCATCTCGCGCTAGATCTAAATCGGTGCCAAGACATAAATCTGGTTTTAAATTGGAAAAAATGCCACTTCATGGTGGCGGAAGGAATTGTTCTTGGGCTTTGGATTTCAAACAAGGGGATAGAAGTTGATCTGGCTAAGGTGGAAGTAATTGAATGATTACCTCCACCTACTAATGTTAAAGCAATCAGAAGCTTCTTAGGACATTTAAGATTCTATAGGAGATTTATAAAAGATTTCTCTAAAATTGCAAAACCCCTGTGAAATCTTTTAGCCACAGACACTCCTTTTGTTTTTGACAAGGATTTCTTGCACGCTTTTGAAACTCTAAAGGCAAAGCTTATCTCTGCACCTGTCACCTTTGCACCCAACTGAGACCTTCCATTTGAACTGATGTGCGATGCTGGCGATTAAGCCATTGGCGCAGTTCTGGGACAGAGACATGATAAGCTCATGCACGTCATTTATTATGCCAGCCGCATTCTAAATGATGCGTAAAAGAACTATACCACCACAGAGAAGCAATTTTTTGCAGTGGTCTATGCCATTGACAAGTTCGGATCTCGTTTAATTGGCTCTAAGGTTATTGTCTATACTGACCATGCTGCTTTCATGTACCTTCTAGCCAAGCGAGATTCTAAACCAATATTGATAAGATGTGTATTGCTCCTTCAAGAATTTGACATAGAGATTAGGGACAGAAAAGGATCAGAAAAATCAAGTGGCTGACCATTTGTCCAGGATTGAACCTGCAGCAAGGACGTCCCCTCCCACTACTGAGGTATCCGAGACCTTCTCTGATGAGCAACTCTTTGCAATAAACAAATTACCTTAGTTTGCCGACATTGCAAATTACAAGGATAGAAGGTTCATCCCCAAGGAATACAGTAAACAGGAAGTTCAAAAACTCATACATGATGCTAAGTACTACTTGTTGGATAAACCATATCTTTTTAAAATATGCTTGGACGGTATAATCCACTATTGTTTGTCCAAGGAAGAAACACAGCAGATCCTTTGGCACTGTCATGGATCAAAGTGTAGAGGTCATTTTGGAGGTGAGCGAACAGCCACCAAGGTTCTTCAGAGCGGCTTCTACTGGCCAATGCTCTTTAAGGACTCTCAGGAGTTTATCTGCAACTGTGACAGTTGTCAACATGCTAGAAATCTCCCTCATAATCACGAGATTCCATAACAAGGGATCTTGAAAATTGAGCTATTTGATGTATGGGACATAGACTTTATGGAACATTTCCCACCCTCATATTTGAACATATACATCCTTGTGGCAGTGGACTATGTGTCTAAATGGGTTGAGGCAGTCGCATCACTCACTAATGATACCCGAGTAGTGATAAAATTCCTCCAGAAATACATCTTCAGCAGATTCGGTGTCCCAAGAACACTGATTTGTGATGGAGTCAGTCCCTTCTGTAACAAACAACTTGAGTCCATTCTGCACTGTTATGGTGTTCGCCACAAGGTGGCAACTCCCTACCATCCGCAGACAAATGGACAAGCTGAGGTCTCCAACAAGAAACTCAAAAGAATCCTAGAGAGAATAGTAAACACCTCTAGGAAGGATTGGACCAGGAAGCTTGATGTTGCTCTTTGGACATACTGGACTACTGCATTCAAAACCCCAATCGGAATGACACCCTTTCAGCTGGTCTATGGTAAGGCGTGCCATCTCCTTATGGAATTGGAGCACAGAGCTTATTGGGAAACCAGGTTCTTCAATTTTGATGCCAAAGCTTGGGAGAAAAAAGGTTGCTCCAGTTGAACGAGTTGGATAAATTTTGACATGGTGCATTTGAGAATGCTAAAATCTACAAGGAAAGAGCCAAGAAATGGCATGATAAGAAGATATCTTCCAGAGTCTTTGAGCCTGGCCAGAAGGTTTTACTCTTCGATTCCAGACTTAAAATCTTTTCTGGGAAGCTCAAGTCGCGATGGATAGTACCTTTTGTGATAACTGACGTGTCACCTTATGGTCATAGAGAGCTCCAAAATAGACACTCTTACAAAAGATTTATTGTTAACGGACAGAGAGTCAAGCACTACCTAGGAAATTCCATTGAGCAAGAAAGCTCTACACTGATGCTAACATGACATAGTGATGTCAAGCTAATGACGGTAAAGAAGCGCTGGTTGGGAGGCAACCCAACTCTAAGTTTTCTCTAAGTTTAATTTTGATTTCAATTTTCTTTAAGTTTGAATTTCTTTTAGTAAATTTTTATTTGTCATTGAATTTCATAGTTTCCTAGCTTTTCTAATGTTTGTTATCATGCACAATACTTAGAATAGAAACAAGAACGCATGGCAAGGAGAACAGAACACCTTGGAGTATGCCCCTCACTGGCGTTCAATGCCATAAGGGAGAAGAAAGCCTGGGCGCTCAACGCCCATAACAGAACAAAGAGGACCAAGTTTTCCTTGCTTGGGGTAAAGTAAACTTTTTAAGTTTGGTGTTGCAGAGAAACGCAGAACAAGCTCTGGGTTTATGTTATCATCAATAGCACCAAAGGAAGATGAATCATCTTCTAGAAGATTAGTGGCCGCGGTAACTAAGGTGGTTAAGTTTTATTATCCCTTCCTTTATCTTATTTCCTGTTTTGTATTCTAATGAATGATCACAAGTAGTATGTTGTTATTTTCTAGTTTCATTTACTTTTCTTTTGTTTTGGTTATAAGATATCCTATGTATCCCTCACCAAGCTTAAAAAGAAAAATTTATTTGAAAAAGAAATAGTGAGATAGATAAGTTTCGAGTATATCATGAGCTATTTCAATTAATTAGATATGGTGGCCTTGCATTTATTTTTTGAATGTATGAATTAATTGTGCATATTTGATATTGGAGTTGAATGTGTTGACTCTTGAAAGAACAGTGAATTTAGAGAAGTATTATTGGTTCTTTGAAAAATCCAAAATATTAATTCTTGAAGCTAGAAAAAGAAGCGAAAGAAAAAAAAAAGAAAAATAAGAAAAAAAGAAAAATCAAAAGAAAAAGGTCCAAGGCTTTGAGCATCAATGGTTAGGAGGGTCAAAATTGGCCTAAAAAGCTTACATGAGTTGCTATGCCTAACTATATGCTTGTGGTGTGAAGGTCTCAAGTAAAAAGCTTGAGACTGAACAGTTAAAGTCGTGATCCAAAGCTAAAAAGTACGCTTAAGAACTCTGGGCACCACTGTCTGAAAATTTAAGCAAAGCTAAATTTGAACCAAAGGGTTCCCTCAGTTAAGTGCCTGTGTCGTTTATGTACCCGGTGGTAATACATGAAAACAAAATCCTTAGAGTCACGACTAGGCTAAAAAAGGTGAAAAGCACCAAAAGAAGCTATGTTCAAGAATCAAGAAAAGATAAAAGAAGAGAATCAATAATATCATCCGAATTCTAGTTTCAAGAGATGTCAATATTTCTGAGCTTCAAAGAAAAGTGAGATGCCAAAATTGTTCAGAAGTAAAGAGCTAATAGTCCCATTCAATATTTGAAACTGAGCTTCATTGACAACTCTGAGACCTATTGTATTTTTCCCATCCAATCATCCTATCTTATTTTTGGTTACTTGAGGACAAGCAACAATTTAAGTTTGGTGTTATAATGACGGAGCATCTTATACCCTTTTTCATAGCATTTTTAGAGTGTTTTTAGTTGTATTTTATTAAGTTTTAGTAGGTTTTAGTGAAAAGTTTACCTTTTGGATGCTACTTTGAGTATTGTGTTTCTTATGATTTCAGGTGATTTTTGGGTGAAATTGGCATGTTTTGGCAAATTCTGATTCAGAGCTAAAGAAAGGATAGCAGATGCTGCCAAATCCTAATCTCTGTGCACTCCAACGAATATATCTTGAGCTACAGAGGTCCAATTAACGCGCTCGCAATGGTTTTGGAAAGCTAACTTCCAGGGCTTTCCAGCAATATATAATAGTTTATACTTTTTCTTGGAGAGGACTGCCCAAAATGGGCATTGAACGCCCAACTTATCCATTTTCTAGCATTCAACGCCCAAGAAGGATCGAGGCTAGCGTTGAATGCCCAAAACTGGCGTTCAATGCCACCAAGGGAGCACAAGGAAGCATGCACATCCCCTAGTGGGCATTCAATGCCCACTCATCTAAGTTGGACGCCAAGCTCAGCCCAAACAATCATCAAGTGGGTCCAGAAGTAGATTTTCGCACCTTTAGCTTAGTTTATCTCATTTTGTAATTTTTAATTATTAGACTAGTACATATAGGAGAAGATCACCCATGTTTAGGATCTTCTTCAGCACCATCATCAACATCTTTGAACATATCATACATTATTTCTGTAAAGTATGAGCAGCTAAGCTTCCTAAGTTAAGGATAGGAGCTCTGCTCATCCCCATGGATTAATATCATTGCTTTTCTACTTTAATATATGTTTGATTTTATTCTATGATGCATTGTCGTTCTTCATCCTTATGAATCTGGGGTGGAACGGAAGCATGATCCCTTGCTCTACATGAGTTCTTGCGAATCCATGACAGGATAGTATTGAGCTACAGTTTGAGAATGCATCACAGATTCCAACAAGTTATATGGGATAATTAGAATAAGTGACATAGAATCTCGTTAGTCATGGGTAATTGAGGTTTTTGTGGTGCTAAGGCTAGAATCATAGAGCATTATTCTCCGATCAGGAAGATCTAACCTTGTCTGTGGCATTTTGAGTAGGATCATCAGAGATTGATTTGCGTGAGCTTCACCTTCGTTCAAATTGAATGACCACTGACCCTGGCATTTGATGTGGATAAGAGGAGATTAAAAACCACTGACCCTGGCTTTAATCACTTAAAGCCTTACCATTGAATGAATCATTCATTGTTAAAGTAGATAGTAAGAAGTATCAATCCGAAAGGATAAGCATCTTCGAGGCCTTATCTGATTCTCCATCTTCGTTTCTATACCAATTCAGTATTGTTTTCTTTATTATTTTGTTTTATACTCTTACATCAACAACTCTCTTTTCTATTCACCTGACTAAGCCCAACAAGATAACTATTGCTTGCTCAATTCGACAATCTTCGTGGGATCGACTCTCACTCACCTGAGATATTACTTGGACGACCCGATGCACTTGCTGGTTCAGTTATGCGAGTTCTAATTTTGCACACCATATTGTTGGCTATTTTACCAATACGCATTTTTATGCAATTTTTCACAGAAAATTACATTTTTTTCACTCGGAAAAATCTACTAGACCCAAATCACACTTCTAAATTTTTTAATTAATATTTCTAAATTTTTGAACTTATTTTAGGTAATTAAATTATTATTTTTATTTTATATAAGCGATTAATTAGATTTTGGTTCTTACAATATATATAGTAGTAATTGTTTATATAGGGTGTATAAATTTTCAAACTGAACCCACTAGAACTTGATTTCATAAAAATACTTCATCATATATATTCTCTAGCTAATTGAAATGGCACAAGGTAACAATAGTTTCTTTTAATGTGGATTAGGAATTTGAATGTTAACAACTATATCTAAGCTTATTAATGCCATGATAAATGAACACTTCAGGTTTATTCTGATGCACCGGATGGAAATGAACCATTGGCTTCGGAAATGGGAAGCATGGGAAAGGTCAGATATGGATTAATAGGGAGAGCATAAGAGGATACTGGATGGCTTATACAAATGTTCGGTGCAATTGTTACAGATATGCTAGGTTAATTCCACCTTGCTATAAAGTGCCAACTTATGGGAAGCAAAAGATGTTTCTTTTATTATTATTTTATCTTCAATACTCTTTAACAGTTTAACCTTTTTATATTCTTACATTTTTCTTCTTATTTATTTAGTAAGTTTTTTGTTTTTGTTTTGTTCTTAAATTTTTAATGAGTGACGAAACCAATTGTAGAATTAAAAGAGGGGCTGTTCTTCATAAGATCAAAGTTGCTCATGTATTTTTAATCACAAATTATAATTTTTTAAACACAAATTAGGATTAATAAAAGTATGTGTTGAGATAGTAATATTTAGGGCACAAGTGCTCAAATTCAATTTGGAACACGGACATGTGGCATTAAAAAAGCATTTGTATATGTCTTCTTAACATTATTTGTTGTTTGGAAAGATGTGAGATTTGTTGTAAATGATGATGGAATTAGAAGAATGAAATAAGAATGGATCAGCAATTGAGACATAGATTTCATGTTCAACTGCCAATGATCATTGAATCAAGGGTTTATAGATGCACTTGGATTTAAACATATAACAAAGTTTAAAGCTCAAATATTTTTGTATTTGTCATTTTTTTATCATGAACAAATTTCTAATTTATAATTGTTTGTAAGACCAGTTTTTTATTGTTTTTTCTTTTTTTTTTAAATTTTTCCCATAAAATTAAAATATTTCTTTGTCTTATTTGCAAACTGTTACATTTTGATGTAAATGAATTTTTATGACTTTTATGTTTAGATCATGCGTGAGTATGATACTATGATCCTTCCTTATTGTTGACATTTGGCCAATGCTTGATAAGAAAACAAACTATTATGTGAATGTTTTTGTAGTTAAAAGATCTCTATATCGTTTTATTAGTGGGAGCCCTACTAACTTTAAAAGTAAAGAAATTGAAAAAAAGCATATTTCTTTTTTTTTTCATTTCTCTGTCACTGAACAAAAAATTACAATTTAGATATACTAAAACATACATTAGATTGATTTAAAATCAACAATAAAGGTCTATTGCATATTATATGATTTAAAATCATCCACTCATTCTATTGTATGTAACTGTGATGCATTAACTTACTATTAAAACTTCAAAGGTAAATGTAACATTGAATGTCATCTTTTTATGTCAATTCAATACATCATCTAAACCTGTGTTAAAAAGTGATAACTTATTAGCTAATATTCCTCTGTCTCTCTTTATATACATGCGCTTTGTGTTAGTCTCAATTGGTTCATTATTTTTTCGAATATTTCCTTCATGTTGGTCTTTCACAGTTTTACGCTAATTGTTTAAAAGGTTATACCTTAAGTGCTTATTATTTGGGGAAGTTATTCTACTTTGTTTTAATTTGCTAGATTTAAGGTAGTTGTGTGTCCAGAAACATTATTTGGAAACTTCTTACCTATTAAATTTAAGGGGAAGAAAGTGTTGTAAAATACTGAAATGGAATTCCTTTGCTTTGCTGACTGTTGTAACACCCTACAACGTAAAACTTTATACTTAAGTTCATAAATCAGAGGTGGTGAGGTATTATAACCTATAAAAGTAAAAATGTGTACATAGACATATATGAAAAGAAGTTTAACTATGAGCTTAGAAGAAAAGTTGAGCAAAAAAAACTCGAAAGTCGCATCACACTCGAAATGATTAAGCACAAAAGAGATAGATAACAGTGCATCGAAAGCATAATTTACATCAAATATGGAGTTCCAATAAGAGACATATAACAAGCTCCAGACTTGACCTGCGAAGCAAAGGCTAGCCAGAGTATATATATATACATATATACAACCCAAAAGTTTACTAAAAGACAAAATATAAATTCTGATTCTCTAAGTCAACCTCTAGGACGGACAAAATACAAATTTATACAAAGTGGAGAACATATATACATATATGTAAACTAGATATACAGTAAAAAGCCCCCAACACATAAATCTTCGCATCAAGTGAGTCTCCAGCATGCTCAGCGAGGTGCTTCACGTCCTGCATTTGAATAACAACAGAATATGTATGGAATGAGAACCGAGAGTTCTTAGTACGGTAAAGGTGCCCAATATAGATAATAAATAATATTCCAAAAAGCAAGAGGCATTCCAAACTCCAATAATCCATATCAAATCCTAAAGTTTTCATTAAACTAGAAATATGGTGACTATATCTAAGGATTTCTAATCTAACTCTTCGTTTTCCTTTCTCTGCAAACCTCCAAATCACCAAGTAGAACTACCCTCAGCGTCTCCTCTACCTGCTTGAGGGATCTCTCAAAAACAAATACAAGCAAGACAGACAAAAAAAACATAAATATGGAAAGCAGATACATCAGTTAGATCAAGTAGCAGCTAATTACAGTTAAGCAAATAGGCAAGCCAAATCAAATGCAAACTCAAACAAAACATACAAGCGCATATGATGCATGTCTACCCTATGGCCAATAAGTCTCATCTGTCAGTTATTTAGCCAAATCTATCATGTTCGGTAGTCAACTGATGAGTCCATATTTGACGGTAAATTTTGGCCTGAATTGGACAAATTTCATCACAAAAACCTACACTGATTCACTTAAATAGCATACTTTTGTATTTTCTCTCTAAATTTCACCTAAATGTGAAAACATGCTTTTTCATGCCTAAATTGAGCAATTTTATTCCACTTTTATTCCATTCGATGCCGTGATATGTTCTGTTATGTATTTTTAGGTCAATTACGCAAGAATGGTTTGCTAAAAATGGAAGAAATCAGGCAAAAAGGGAGAACACATAAAGAAAACAAAGGAGAAGCACACATTCAAGTCACAACCTCTTGTGTGTACGCATAAGTCCCACCACATGACTTCATTAAAAAGTCACGTGTCTCGCAATTTTTGGGGCCTCTAGGCCCAATTTTGAGAGACCTAAAGCTGAATTGGAAGGCTATTCAAGGGGACAACATACCAATACACACATACATCATTCTTAGGATTTTAAGCATGTTTTTAGGTTAGAATTCTAGAGAGAGAGGCTCTCTCCTCTCTCTAGAATTTAGAGTTTTAGTTTAATTTCTTCTATAGATTTAGATTTTGATCTTCTTTTAATTTAGTTTCATCTATTTTTCCTCATTTAATTGCTTTACTTCTCTTAGTTTCTTTTGTTATTTTCTCAATTTTAATACTCTTAGCTCTACCTACTTATGTCAATTTTGATTCCATTAATGTCATCTTGATATTTTATATTTCTAGGATGCTTGTTGAGTTTTGATTGTTATCCTCATGCAATTGGTAGTGTAGATTTTATTTCTATTGCAATTTATCATGATTTTCCTTTTATGCATGCTAGGTGTTTGAGAAAATGTCTCTTCAAGCTTTGTGCAGTTTTTCACACTCTTGGTTTGGAATTGGATAATTAGGTGACCTTGGGTCATAGATGTCCATTTGATATTGTGTTAGGATTGTTAGTTGGTTTGGTTTCCACTAACGCTAGTCTTTCACTAAGATAATTAGTGAGTTAATTAGGATTTGTGGATTGAGATCAATTATGCCCTTTTGACTTATCCTCGATATTAGGATTGACTAATTGGGATTCATTCTTCGCATATACCATGTTTGTGGTCTATGATTATGATAGGAATCCTTAATTCCCAATCCTTGCCAAGAGTTTTTTTTTGCCACTTGAATTTCATTTTTTTATTTGCTTGCTTTGAGTTTTAATACCCTTGCATGCTTGATTACTTTCTTGCCTTTTTAATCTTCTTGCCAATTGCTACCTCAACCGCAACACCCTCAAAGCCAATAATTGAACACTTAATTACAATTCCTAGTGAGATGACCCAGGGGTTAAGTACTCTCAGTTATTTGATTTGAATTGTGATAATTCTATATTTAAACTTTGATTGAGGGTTTCTTATCAGTCTAGACTATACTTGAAACGTAATTCTATTTTGTAAAATTTTAGATTGGCATAAATCCAATATATCATGAACCCTAGACAAGTCCTGCGTGTACGTATCCCTAAGAGTATATATATATATATATATATATATATATGATCATTCATTTATAATCTCATTAGGGGAATCCAGAGAGTTCAAGTACCCGGTCACATCTTGTGACGGAGGGTTAACATAGTATCGAGTCTCAAACTGGAACAAGTGGTGGACAGCCACTACATCTACCCAAGGAAACTCGTGTCTCAAATAATATAATGAACATGCCATTTAGATCTTTAGATTATAATTCATCAATTTCATAATCACCATAAATCATGTAATAATCTCATCATTCATAGTTATATTTTCATACTCTTTCCTCCATCATAATCATTTCGCAATATCATACTTCATAATCGCTCCCTTTAATTTGCTATCGCAACCCCTCAAATCTCATCCCTAATCTTTCTACCCTCTATTTCACCAGTTCTAGAGTCGTGACAGGGTTTAGAGAAAGTGATGAGTTTGAAAAACTCTAATTTAAATTGATGATGATCAAACATTATTAACATAATTAATTGCAAAATTATTAATTAGATCTTGATATTTACAATTGCTAAATTAATAATTTTGTTTGTGCAGATTTGTGTTGGGCCGAAAAGAAAAATAACAAGCCCAACGAGTTGCTAAACTCAACCCTGGAACAAAATGTTTTAATTATTTTGGCTAAAGCAATGCTTGAATTAGTTGGGCCAGCATATTGTGGAAACAAGCCCAATTGGTTAATCAATCAGCCTTGATACAATAATATATGATGAGTGGCTGAATTATTACTATGATGTTGGGCCAGATTGAATTATTATTATTAGCCCAAATTAATTTTTGCTAGACACTAGCTTGTTGGTCTGAAATGAAGAAAAGAGAGAAAGCAAATACTTCTTACTTCCAACGGATCTCTCTCTCATGTGATGGATTCCAAATTTAATTCAATTATCATTAATCAGATGGAACCATGAGAGAGAAATTAGCAATTGATTTGATTGTTATCATCAATGTTACATGCTACCTAAAGAAAAAAAGAGAAGTGAATTAATTTATTTTTATTTCTTTATTCAAATCCATTAAAAGTTTTCTCTCTTCTCTCTCATATCTCTTCTTGCATTCGGTCACTTCACAGAGAAAGCATGAAAGCTTTTACAAGCTATCAGAGGCATGAAGAAGAAGTTAGAAGCAAGCTAAAGACCATTGTAATGGTGGCAAGAAAAAGAAAACAAAAAGTATGCTGTGGCTGAGATCTTCACCAAAAAAGGGTAAGATTTGGTGAAGTAAGCTCATACTCTCCATACCAAAAATGGAAAAAGATGATGTCGGTCAGAGGAAGAAGATCTCAGAAGCATGGCTCATCTCTGCTTTGTGTTCACTCATCACAGAAGGTAGCTAAGGAGGCTACGTGAAGGAGGAAGCAAAAGTAGAGCAGGAGGAGCTGTCATGCAACAAGAACACATCAAGGGCTAGGAATCCCTCTTGGAGTGCAAGTCAAGATAGATGGCTCGGATTGGTGAAGCTTGGTGTGAAGGGAAGACACAGAGGTAATTTCATGTTGGGTTTTACATTCGGTTATCTCTCCTCTCTCTCTCTCTGACCAAACCGGTTTTGCATGAAAAAAGAAGAAGTTTAGCTCGGTTTAAGGGCTTCAACCTTGGAGGCTTCCCCTTCTATAAATAAGGGAGAACAACCAGGGCTTGAAGTAAGGAAAAGAGGAGAGCACAGTGTTCCTATAGCTACTCAAGCTAACAGAAGTTCTTTTCCTTCAATGTTTTTCATTTTGTAATTTTCTGTTTAATTTTGTCTGTCTTGAGTCTCATGGAAAAAGGCAAACAGTGAGGTTTGAAAGAAAAATCCATAGAGTGGAAAAAGGCAGAGTGCACAAAATTAAATGAAGAAGTTATAGATGTCCTTGGAGGTCCTTTGTACATCTGTGTTGTGTATCATGATTCTGTGGGAATTCCCTTGCAAGTTGGGTTAGCACTTTGCAGTTGAAAGTTTGGTGGGTTACCAAGTCAAGTTTAGTTTTGGGAATAGATTCTAGACTTGTCCCAGATAGGAAGGGTAGTTCCTAGAGAGAATTGGTGTTTGTAATCAAAGATGATGATAGTGAAATTCCATCACTGTTGTGATCGAGACTGGATGTAGGCTGCATTGCACTTAGCAGCTGAACCAGGATATATCTTGGTATAATTTTCTCTCTCTTCTACTTTATTTCTGATTCTGCTGCATAGGAGACAAAACTGAAAAATATCTCCTGGCTGGTCACGAGAAAAAACAAAAAAATCTCTTGGCTAGGCATGAAACAAAAACAAGTGTTCCGAGGGTTACCTGAAACGTGCAACTCGGTCGTCTTAGAGAGGCCCGAGGTGGGGGGATTGATGACCCGAGCTTGGCTTGCAGAGTGGTTGGTGGTTGTACCTGCAATGACACTCCGATGCTTAAGTTAGCATGGGTCCAAGCAGATATTTGAGTAGAATTAGAGTGTGAGTTATACCTGGGTGCTCCAGTGTATTTATAATAGTTTGGCCGTGATCTTCCCTGGATAAGATATTCTTGATAGTAGCCTCCGTTGATTGCTCTTGGTGTTGGGAAGAAATCCATTTGTGAACCGGGCCATGAACCATTCACGTTTGAGTCAACGTTTGAGGCAAACGTTGATTCAAACGTCCCTTGTGTGAGGCATTATGCAGATAGCCCATTTGCTGTCATCCACATTTGAGCCAACGTTTGAGGTCAAACGTGAGCTCAAACATGGGTCTTCCCAAGCTCCTTTTTGGCCAACGTTTGGCCTAACGTTTGAGGCAAATGTTGGCGCAAACGTGGCTCATCTAAACCATCAATCAAGGGTGCTCTTCCATGCTCTTTCTTGCCAAAATGTAACCAACGTTTGACCTCATGTTTGAGGCAAACGTTGGCTCAAACATTGCTGTGCCCAGGGGTGATCTTCTTAGCTTTTATGGCGCCAACGTTTGACCTCATGTTTGAGGCAAACGTTAGTGCAAACGTTGGGAACATTGCCAGTTTCGGAAGCTTGAACGTGCTGTCCACCCCATACTATTATACATTGTTGGAAAGCCCTGAATATCTACTTTTCAATGCCGTTGGAAGAGCATCAGTTGGAGCTTCACAGCTCGAGTTATACTCCGTCGAAGATGCAGAGGTCAGCTGGCCTTACTACAGATTGGTGTCATGTTTGTTTATGCACTTTTCGGGGCAGTTTTCTCCCTCAATTTTTATATCCAGCATGTAGTGCCATATATGCTTGGAAAGCTCTCGATTCCTATTTTACAATGCTTTTGGAATCACCTCATTTGGAGCTCTGTAGCTCAAGTTATTCTCGTTGGACGTATACCCCTTCAGGCCTTGGGGAGCAACGTTTCCAGCAACATTGGAGCACCAACTTTGGCTCCAACATTGCTTTCCTTTGCTTCCTTTCATGGCCTTCTTGTTGCCTCTTTCTTCAACCTTCCTTCAAGCCCTTTTGGTCACCTATCATCAATCAACAATTGCATCAAAGCTATGTTATAATCATGAGAGTTCTTCTTCTTCTTGATATATAAGCAATTATTACACAAAAACTCATGAAAAAGCATCAATTTATCCATGGTTGATTGAATCTACGGAAACATGAAATTCCACCCAAATGGCTTACTTGTGGCTCAAGAAAGTGCATAAAACCCTATGAAAATCAAAGAAAAAGACTAGTAAAACTAGGCTAAGATGACTTGTCATCACGTGCCAAGCACGAATCAGCAGCGACGCGGCCGCATGACTGACGCGACCGCGCGCCTCTAGCAGAATGCACATGACGCGGTCGCATGACTGACTCAACCGCATGGCAAGGAAAAGCTCTGAATGATGCGACCGCGTGACCCACGCGGACGCGTGACAGAGGCCACGCACCAGAAAATTACAGAATACGCCCCAGCGAGTTCTAAAGCTCTTTTTGGCCCAAATCCAAGTCTAGAAAACACAGACTAGAGGCTATAAAGTGGGGGAATGCATCCATTCATAATCAAGCAAAATGTTATCAAACACACAAAACCTGTGAGATTTTGAACCTATTTGAGTTGGTTGCATTTTATCAACCAAAATTTTGTTTTAGTGTGTATTTTTCTCTCTAAAATTGTGATCTTTGTCTTGCATAATTCTATATTTCCATTGTTTAATGTATGCATGCACTTATATGATTGAGGCCTTGTTTCACTGAGCTTACATACCCATATAGCCTTAACCCTCCATTATCCCTTGCAAACCAATTTGAGCCTATTTTACCCCTTTGTTCTTTATTTTAGCACATCATTAACTCTAAGCGAAAAACAATAATGTCCTTAATTTGAATCCTTGGTTAGCATAGACTAATGAGAATGCTTATGATTTAAGTGTGGGAAAGTGGGTTTCGAAACATTTGGTTTGAATAGTTGGGTGTTGTATATTTTAGTGAAAATGTGCAAAATAATGGTTGAGCACATGTTATTACATTCAATACTTTAATCATATGCATTGAAAAAAAAAATAAAAATAAAAAGAAAAAAATAAAAAGAAAAAAGAAAAGAGCAATTAATAAAAGGGGACAAAATGCCCCAAAATAAATAGTGAAATCAATGCATATGAACTGTACTCAAAACTTGGAATGCATAAACATGTGAGAAGCACAGTTAATGGGAAGATAGATTTTGTATTTTAATTAAATGGATTGTCTTAAGTTAGGTGGAAAGTTTATGTTAATTAAGGATTCAAATTTTAGTCCACTTGGCCAAATACAATCCTACCTTGACACTAACCCCATTATAACCCTTAAAAGACCTCTTGATTTGTGTATTGGTGCATTAAATTTATGTTGATTGTTAGATGAAGAGAAAGCCTTAGAAAGCAAGGTTAGTAGAGAATTGAGAGATCGAACCTTAAACACCCGAGTGATTAGAGTGTATACATTACCAGTAAGGGTTCGATGCTCAATTCCTTGTTCCCCGCTTTCATAAGCTATTTTCTTCTTACAAGTCTATTTGTGCTTTATTTTTATGATTTGAATTAGTGAAATCCAGTTCATGTATGTTCTTAAAAGAATTGTTTACTTTTAACCAAGTAGGTAGAAGCATTTTGCATTTAGTTGCATTCATAGGTTGCATCTCATACATTCTATCATTCCTCTTCATTTCTTTATAGTTTCTCTTGAGCTTAGCATGAGGACATGCTATTATTTAAGTGTGGGGAGGTTGATAAACCCATATTTTATGGTTTATCTTGTACTCAATTGAGTGGATTTTATCAACTCTTTACCCACTTATTCATACTATTTGCATGTTTTACATTTCCCTTCCTAATTATGTGCTTTGATTGAAAACATGCTTCTTTGGACTTATATTTGCTTATTATTAATCCTCTCTTATCACCATTAGATGCCTTGATATGTGTGTTAAGTGATTTCAGAGATTACAGGGCAAGAATAGCTTGGAGGATGGAAAGGAAGCATGCAAAGTGGAAGGAATGCAAGAAGTTGGAAAAACTGCTAAGCTGTCCAGCCTGACCTCTTCGCACTCAAACGGCTATAACTTTAGCTACAGAGGTCCAAACAATGCGGTTCAAGTTGTGTTGGAAAGCTAACGTCCGGGGCTTCGATTTGATATATAATTTGCCTTAGTTGCTTCGACGCCAGGCGACGCGAACGCGTGGGTCACGCGGACGCCTGACCTAGCCAACAACTAATCCGCGCGGTCGCGTGGACGACGCGGCCGCGTCACTTTTCCCCGACCTGTACGGACCAGAAAGTGCTGGAAGTGATTTTTGGGCTATTTCTGACCCAGTTTTTGGCCCAGAGAACACAGATTGGAGGCTATAAAGTGGGGGAATGCATGTATTCATAATCATTCACTCATAATTCACTTCTCATGATTTAGATTAGTTTTGAGAGAGGTTCTCTCCTCTCTCTTAGGATTAGAAATTAGGATTTTTAGAAACTAGGATTTAGGACTTCTCTTGGTTTTTAAGAGTGACTCTCGATTCAGGTTCAATGTTCCTTTTTATTTATTTTTCCCAATTAAATTTATGAACTCTTCCATGTTACAGATCACTCTTTTAAATTAATGCTATTTGAGATATTTCAGATCTATGATTGCTTTCTTTAATTTATGTTGTCGGTATTTATCCAAATTATTTTCATTCAAGTAGATGGTTTTCCTTTTGGCTCTGGTTATTTAACTAGCGACTCTTGAGTTATTAAACTCATTGTTAATTGAAAATTGGAATTCATGCACTTAACTTACCTTCATAGTTAGAGGTTAACAAAGTGGGAGAAAAATCCAATTCTCATTACAATTGATAAGGATAACCAGGATAGGACCTCCAATTCCCATACCTTGCCAAGAGTTTATTTTATAGTTATTTATTTATTTTTCTTATTATTTTTTGTGCAACATACTGCCCCCTTACCTCCTAAACCCCAATTTACAACTCATAACCAATAATAAGAACATACCTCCCTGCAATTCCTTGAGAAGACGACCCGAGGTTTAAATACTCGGTTATCAATTTTAAAGGGGTTTGTTACTTGCGATAACCAAAACATTTGTACGAAGGGATTTTTGTCGGTTTAGAGACTATATCTACAGCGCGACTATTTTTATGACATTCTTTACTGGCAAAAATCCTAACGTCAGGGTTCAACACCAAACTTAGAATTTGGTTGTGGCCTCCCAACACCAAACTTAGAGTTTGACTGTGGGGGCTCTGTTTGACTCTGTTTTGAGAGAAGCTCTTCATGCTTCCTCTCCATGGATACAGATGGATATCCTTGAGCCTTAAATACAAGGGATTTTTTATTCACTTAAATGATCAATTCTCCTCTGTCAACATCAATCACAGCCTTTGCTGTGGCTAGGAAGGGTCTGCCAAGGATGATGGATTCATCCATGCACTTCCCAGTCTCTAGGACCATGAAATCAGCAAGGATGTAATGGTCTTCAATTTTTACCAAAACATCCTCTACAAGTCCATAAGTTTGTTTTCTTGAATTGTCTGCCATCTTTAGTGAGATTCTTGCAGCTTGTACCTCAAAGATCCCTAGCTTTTCCATTTCAGAGAGAGGCATGAGCTTTATGCTTGACCCTAGGTCACACAGAGCCTTCTTTAAGGTCATGGTGCCTACTGTACAAGGTATTGAGAACTTCTCAAGGTCCTGTCTCTTTTGAGGTAATCTCTTCCTAGTCAAGTTATCCAGTTCTTTGGTGAGCAAAGGGGGTTCATCCTCCCAAGTCTCATTACCAAATAAATTGTCATTTAGCTTCATGATTTCTCCAAGATACTTAGCAACTTGCTCTTTAGTGACATCTTCGTCCTCTTCAGAGGAAGAATACTCATCAGAGCTCATGAATAGTAGAAGTAAATCCAATGAAATCTCTATGGTCTCAGTTTGAGCCTCAGATTCCCATGGTTCCTCATTAGGGAACTCATTGGAGGCCAGTGGACATCCATTGAGGTCTTCCTCAGTGGTGCTCACTGCCTCTTTCTCCTCTCCAAATTCGGCCATGTTGATGGCCTTACACTTTCCTTTTGGATTCTCTTCCGTATTGCTTGGAAGAGTACTAGGAGGGAGTTCAGTAACTTTCTTACTCAGCTGACCCACTTGTGCCTCCAAGTTTTTAATGGAGGACCTTGTTTCAGTCATGAAACTTTGAGTGGTTTTGATTAGATCAGAGACCATGGTTGCTAAATCAGAGTGGCTCTGCTTAGAATTCTCTGTCTGTTGCTGAGAAGATGATGGAAAAGGCTTACCATTGCTAAACCTGTTTCTCCCACCATTATTGTTGTTGAAACCTTGTTGAGTTTTCTGTTGATCCTTCCATGAGAGATTTGGATGATTTCTCCATGAAGGATTATAGGTGTTTCCATAGGGTTCCCCATATAATTCACCTCTTCCATTGATGGGTTCTCAGGATCATAAGCTTCTTCTTCAGATGAAGCGTCCTTAGTACTGCTTGGTGCAGCCTGCATTCCAGACAGACTTTGAGAAATCATATTGACTTGCTGAGTCAATATTTTGTTCTGAGCCAATATGGCATTCAGAGTATCAATCTCAAGAACTCCTTTCTTCTGATTCGTCCCATTGTTCACAGGATTCCTTTCAGAAGTGTACATGAATTGGTTATTTGCAACCATTTCAATGAGTTCTTGAGCTTCTGCAGGCGTCTTCTTCAGATGAAGAGATCCTCCAGCAGAGTTGTCCAATGACATCTTGGACAGTTCAGACAGACCATCATAGAAGATACCTATGATGCTCCATTCAGAAAGCATATCAGAAGGACACTTTCTGATCAATTGTTTGTATCTTTCCCAAGCTTCATAGAGGGATTCACCTTCCTTATGTCTAAAGGTTTGGACTTCCATTCTAAGCTTACTCAATTTTTGAGGTGGAAAGAACTTTGCCAAGAAGGCATTGACTAGCTTTTCCCAAGAGTTCAGGCTTTCTTTAGGTTGTGAGTCCAACCATATCCTAGCTCTGTCTCTTACAGCAAAAGGGAATAGCATAAGTCTGTAGACCTCAGGGTCAACCCCATTGGTCTTGACAGTGTCACAGATTTGCAAGAATTCAGCTAAAAACTGATGAGGATCTTCCAATGAAAGTCCATGGAACTTGCAATTCTATTGCATTAGAGAAACTAATTGAGGCTTAAGCTCAAAGTTGTCTGCTCCAATGGTAGGGATAGAGATGCTTCTCCCATAGAAGTCGGGAGTAGGTGCAGTAAAGTCACCCAGCACCTTCCTTGCATTGTTGGCATTGTTGTTGTTTTCGGCTGCCATGTCTTCTTCTTGTTTGAAGATTTCTGTTAGGTCCTCTACAGAGAGTAGTGCTTTAGCTTCTCTTAGCTTTCGCTTCAAGGTCCTTTCAGGTTCAGGGTCAGCCTCAACAAGAATGCTTTTGTCTTTGCTCCTGCTCATATGAAAGAGAAGAGAACAAGAAAATATGGAATCCTCTATGTCACAGTATAGAGATTCCTTGCGGTGTCAGAGGAAAAGAAGAATAGAAAGAGGAGGTATAGGAATTCGAACTTATCAAGAGGGATAAAGTTTGAATTGTGCATTGAGGAGGAGTGTTAGTCCATAAATAGAAGGATGTGAGAAGAGGGGAAGAATTTTCGAAATTAAAGTAAAAGATTTTAAAATAATTAAAAGAAATTTTGAAAATTTGATTAATGATTTTCGAAAACTAAGATTGAGAAAGAAATAAAGTGATTTTTGAAAAATATTTTGAAATTAGAAATAAAAAAAATATGATTGAAAACTATTTTGAAAAAGATGTGATTAAAAAGATATGATTGCAAAACAATTTAAAAAAAAAGATTTGATTTTTTAAAATTAATGACTTGGCGAACAAGAAAAGATATGATTCAAACATTAAACCTTTCTCAACAGAAAAGGCAACATACTTGAAATGTTGAATCAAATCATTAATTGTTAGCAAGTATTTTTGAAAAATGGAAAGAAATTGATTTTGAAAATATATGATTGAAAAGATATGATTTGAAAAAGATTTGATTTTGAAAAATTATGGAAACTTGAAAAAAAAATTGAATTAAAAACAAAATCTTCCCTCTTGTGCCATCCTGGCGTTAAACGCCCAGAATGGTATCCATTCTGGCGTTCAACGCCCAAAATGCTACCCTTTTGGGCGTTAAACGCCCAGCCAGGTACCCTGGCTGGCGTTTAAACGCCAGTTTTCCTTCCTCATTGGACGTTTTGAACGCCCAGCTTTTTCTGTGTAATTCCTCTACTACATGTTCTGAATCTTCAATTCTCTGTATTATTGACTTGAAAAGACACAAGTTAAAAATATTTTTTTTTAATTTTTAATGATGAGGAATAATCAAAATGCAACTAAGATCAAATAAGCAATGCATGCAAGACACTAGACTCAAACAAGAAACATAAAATATTTTTGATTTTTATGACTTTGTAATTTTTTTTTGGATTTTTCAAAAATTATGTGGAGAAAGAAAAATAAGGATATCAAAATTCTTAATGAGAATTCCAGGAATCATGCAACATTAGTCTAAAGCTTCAGTCTAAAAGGATTAGACATGGCTAGCCAAGCTTCAGCAGGACATTACATTCAATAGCTAAATTGATGAGAATCAATCAGCTTTTGTGATGATAAAAACATCACCTTGAAACTCTAGAATTCATTTTTAAAAATTCTGAAGAAAAATAGCTAATCTAAGCAACAAGATGAACCGTCAGTTGTCCAAACTCGAACAATCCCCAGCAACGGCGCCAAAAACTTAGTGCACGAAATTGTGATCATCAATGGCGCCATCAATATGGTACGCTCAATTGTAATCTCAACTCTTTATCATAACTTTGCACAACTAACCAGCAAGTGCACTGGGTCGTCCAAGTAATAAACCTTACGCGAGTAAGGGTTGATCCCACGGAGACGGTTGGTATGAAGCAAGCTATGGTCATCTTGTAAATCTTAGTCAGGCGGATTCAAATGGTTATGGAGGATTGATAATTAAAAGATGAATAAAACATAAAATAAAAATAGAGATACTTATGTAATTCATTGGTGAGAATTTCAAATAAGCGTATGGAGATGCTTTGTCCCTTCCGTCTCTCTGCTTTTCTACAGTCTTCATCCAATCCTTCTTAATCCTTTCCATGGCAAGCTGTATGTTGGGCATCACCGTTGTCAATGGATACAGTCCCGTCCTCTCAGTGAAAATGTTCAACGCGCTCTGTCACAGCACGGCTATTCATCTGTTGGTTCTTGATCATGTCGGAATAGAATCCAGTGATTCTTTTGCGTCTGTCACTAACGCCCCACAATCACGAGTTTGAAGCTCGTCACAGTCATTCAATCCCTGAATCCTACTCAGAATACCACAAACAAGGTTTACACCTTCTAGATTCTCAAGAATGGCTGCCAATGGATTCTAGCTTATACCACGAAGATTCTGATCAAGGAATCCATGAGATATCCACTCAATCTAAGGTAGAACAGAGGTGGTTGTCAGGCACATGTTCATAGGTGAGAATGATGATGAGTGTCACGGATCATCACATTCATCAAGTTGAGGAACAAGTGATATCTTAGAACAATAATAAGTTGAATTGAATAGAAGAACAATAGTAATTGCATTAATACTCGAGGTACAGCAGAGCTCCACACCTTAATCTATGGTGTGTAGAAACTCCACCATTGAAAATACATAAGTGATAATGGTGATCATTGGCTTTGGCCCCAGAGAGGGAACCAGAAGAACCAAGATGATCTGAAGATCTAAAGTGATCCAAAGATGAAAATACAATAGCAAAAGGTCCTATTTATAGAGAACTAGTAGCTTAGGGTTTACAAAAATGAGTAAATGACATAAAAATCCACTTCCGAGCCCACTTGGTGTGTGCATGGGCTGAGCATTGAAGCTTCTATGTGTAGAGACTTTTCTTGGAGTTAAACGCCAGATTTTGTGCCAGTTTGGGCGTTTAACTCCCACTTCTGTGCCAGTTCCGCTGTTAAACGCTGGGAATTCTTGAGCTGATTTGGAACGCCTGTTTGGGCCATCAAATCTCAGGCAAAGTATAAACTATTATGTATTGCTGGAAAACCCAGGATGTCTACTTTTCAATGCAATTAAGAGCGCACCAATTAGGCTTCTGTAGCTCCAGAAAATCCACTTCGAGTGCAGGGAGGTCAGAATCCAACAGCATCTGCAGTCCTCTTTCAGTCTCTGGATAAGATTTTTGCTCAGGTCCCTCAATTTCAGCTAGAAAATACCTGAAATCATAGAAAAACACACAAACTCATAGTAAAGTCTAGAAAAGTGAATTTTAAATAAAAACTAATAAAAATATAATAAAAACTAACTAAAACATACTAAAAGCATACTAAAAACAATGCCAAAAAGCGTATAAATTATCCGCTCATCAAGGGTCCTCAATTCCCAATCACCACAAGTGTTGAATCAGTAGTCTCTCTTAAACCTGAAGCTAGCTGGACTGAAGAAGACCGAAAAAAGGTGGAGCTCAATGCCAATGCTAACAACTTGCTCAACTGTTCAATCATCTTCGAGGAGTACCGATGGGTATCACGATGCACAACGGCAAAGAAAATCAGGGAAAACTTCAAGTTACTCATGAAGGAACCACCATAGATAAAAAGACCAGGATAGATATGTTGAACAGAGAGTATGAAATAATTGCAATAAAGGAAGGAGAATCTATTAATGAACTGTTCGAAAGATTCAACATCATCATTGTTGGCTTGGATGCTATAAGAATCAAGTATCCTGAATCTGTGCTTGTGAGAAGAGTGTTGAGATGTGTCACTAAAGAGCGGAAAACTAAGGCATTAATCATATCTTAGAGTAGTGGTCTAGATTCCATGACATAAGATGATTTAAGAGGAAACTTACTTGCTTTCGAAAACACTTATTTGAAAAAGGATTCAAAAAGAAAGGAATTGCTTTTACATCTGTTACTAACCCCCTGGATGATGAATCCAGTGATAATTACTCTGAAAATAAATTTGTGTTGTTTGCCAAAAAATTCAGGAAAATGGTAAAGTTCAAGGAAAGAGGCAAGGGAAGCAGTTCAAGAAAACAAAAGAAAGATTTTAACAAGGTGACATGTTACAAATGCAAAGAGACTGGGCATTTCAAATCTGATTGCCCTAAGTTAAAGAAGGAGGAGAAGTCAAAGAAAGGAAAGAAAAAGGAACTGATGGCTTCTTGGGAGGACTTGGAAAATGACTCAGACAATGATGAAGAATCTGAGACCAAGTCCCAACCATGTCTCATGGCAGATCACGTTGAACAGGTAGTCTCTCATAACCTTGACACTGAAGATCTTCATCTTATGATAGACCACGTTTCTGAAAAATTTACATGTTTCTTGCTGGATAACCAAGATCTTGAACAACAAATCACCATTCTTAAAGTTGAAAATGGTTTCCTTAAAGATAAACTAAGGGAGGCTGAAATTGCTGTTGAACTTGTTGAAGAAAATAAGCAGTTAAAAGCTCAACTTAGAAGCTGTGAAAGTGATCATTCTGTTGTTGCATATGTAAACTGTTTTAAAGAAAATGAAGAGTTGCTAAAAAGGATCAAAAATCTTGAAAGTGACTTAGCGAAGTTCACTTAAAGTTCTGAAAGTTTAAATCAAATCTTGGCTAGTCAAAAACCTCTCTATGATAAAGCTGGTTTGGGGTTTCACAAGAATTTCAAATCTGTTGAAAAACCTTATTTTGAAAACATGGCCTCATCTTCAAATGATACAAAGTTTTAAAACCCAACAAGCTTTAGCAAAACAGCAACTCTAAGATTTTGTAAACTATGCAACCGAAATGGCCACTTTCTCATTCAATGTTTCTTTGGTGAGAGAATGATTGGTGTCAAAGTTTACAAAGTTATTTTTTACTACAATGGTTTGGGACATAGGAGATGGTTTAACGTGAAAGGATCCAAGAAGATTTGGATACATAAGGTCACTTGAGCTCATTTTGTAGGTATGCCTAGCATCCAAGCGGAAGGGCAATATGTGGTTCATGGATAGCGAATGCTCTGGGCATATGACCGAAAAAGCAACCTTCTTCATAAAGCTTGATGAGTATGACGGAGGGTTTGTCACTTTCGGTGATGATGGTAAAGGAAAAATAATGGCCATTGGAAAAGTTGGTAAAAGCTTCTCATCTTCTATAAATGATGTTCTTCTTGTTGATGGTTTGAAACATAATTTACTAAGTGTTAGCCAATTGTGTGATCTAGGTTTTGAAGTTATTTTTAGAAAGTTTGTGTTCTTAGTTGTTTGTGAAAATCTGGGGATATTTTATTTGAGGCTAAAAGGTGCAATAATGTGTATGGATTGACTCTTGAGGACTTGAAAGATCAAAAAGTGACATGTTTTACCTCTCTTGAATATGAAAAATGGCTATGGCATAAGAAATTGGGTCATGCTAGCATGTACCAAATCTCTAAGCTAGTTAAGAAAAATTTGGTGAGGGGAATTCCAAATATTAAATTTGATAAGGATCTTACTTGTGATGCTTCCCAATTAGGCAAACAAGTAAAATCCTCTTTTAAAACAAAAGATGGAATTTCAACCAAGAGGCCATTAGAGATGTTACACATTGATCTTTTTGGACCAACAAGAACTCAAAGTTTAGGGGGTAAACACTATGGTTTAGTGGTAGTGGATGATTACTCTAGATTTGGTTGGGTGCTTTTTCTTTCTCATAAAAATGATGCCTTTCATGCCTTTTCAACCATTTGCAAAAAAATTCAAAATGAAAAAGATTTGAAAGTTTCCCATTTGAGAAGTGATCACGGAAAGGAATTTAAAAACAAAGACTTTGAAAAATTCAGTGATGATTTTGGAATTGCTCATAACTTTTCATGTCTTAGAACCCCTCAACAAAATGGGGTTGTTGTAAGAAGGAATAGAAGCCTCCAAGAGATGACTAGCTATGGCCATGTTATGTGAAAATGAGATTCCAAAATTTTTATGGGCTGAAACTGTAAATACAACTTGTTATATTTTGAATAGGACCATCATTAGAAAAGGGTTAAAGAAAACTCCTTATGAGCTATGGAAAGGAACCTCTCCTAATCTAAAGTGTTTCCATGTTTTTGGATGCAAATGCTTTGTACTTAACAACAAAGAAAATCTTGATAAATTTGATCCAAAATCTTATGAGGAAATGTTTGTTGGATACTCCACCACTAGCAAGGCTTATAGAATTTACCTCAAAGAACATAGAACCATAGAGGAATCCATACATGTATCTTTTTGTGATTCTAATTCAATTCCCAGTACTGTGATAGAAAATGATTCAGATTGTGAAGATGTTGTCAATAAGGAAATCAATGAAGAAAATCCTAAGTCTGTTCAAAATGAAGAATCTGTCCGTCCTGTTTTGTTGCATCAGGATGGATGAGACATTTCTATTTTGTCTCCTGAGCCAGCAAGAGAATCTGGAATAAAACAACCCACTGATGCTCATTAAAGCTCAACACCACTCCAAAAACCAAAAAAATAAAAGTCCATGAAGGGTTATCCTCATGACTTTATCATTGGTGATCCCTCACAAGGTGTAACAACAAGATCCTCATCCAAAAAGCAATCCAAACCAAGCAATCTTTCTTTCTTGTCACAAATAGAGCCTAATAATGTAAAGCAAGCTCTTGAAGATCCTTCTTGAGTCAAAGCAATGCAAGAAGATCTAGCTCAATTTGACAAGAATAAGGTTTGTACATTAGTACCTCATCCGGATAGTAAGAAGGTAACGGGTACTAAGTAGGTTTTCAAAAATAAACTAGGTGAGGATGGAAAAGTTGTTCGTAACAAGGCTAGATTAGTGGCCCAAGGTTACGATCAAGAAGAGGGTATAGATTTCGATGAGTCTTTTGCTTTGGTAGCTAGAATGGAAGCAATTAGGTTGCTTCTTTTCTATGCTGCCCATAAGGGTTTTAAAATGTTCCAAATGAATGTTAAATGTGCTTTTCTTAATTTCTTTATTGATAGAGAATTATATGTGGCACAACCCCCCGGTTTTGAAAATAAAAAATTTTCAAATCATGTTTTAAAACTTTCTAAGGCCATTTATGGTCTTAGGCAAGCTCCAAGAGCTTGGTATGAAATGCTTAGTGCATTTTATTGGAAAATCACTTTCAAAGGGGTACCACCAACACAACTTTATTTATTAAAGCATCTAATGATGATATTCTCCTAGTTCAAGTTTATGTGGATGATATTGTGTTTGGATTGGCCAATGAATCCTTGTGTGAAGAGTTTGAAAAACTCATTACTAGTGAGTTTGAAATGAGTTTAACGGAAGAGCTAACTTTCTTTCTTGGCCTCCAAATTAAACAAACTCCTAGTGGCACTTTTATTTACCAAGGAAAGTATGCTAAAGAATTAATCAAAAAATTTGGCCTAGAAAATTCCAAACCAATGGGAACACCAATGCATCCAAACACTAAACTTGAAAAGGATGATGACGGGAAAGATGTGGATGAAACAAGGTTTAGAGGAATGATAGCTTCACTCATGTATCTTACCTCTTCTAGACCGAATATTGTTCAAAGTGTGGGTGTATGTTCAAGATTTCAATCTCACCTGAAAGAATCCCATCTTTCGGCCATTAAACGCATCATTAGATACATTAAGGGAACTAGTGATTATGGGTTATGGTATCCAAAATCTGATGATTTTTGTGCAGTAGAGTTTTGTGATGCAGATTATGCGGGAGATTGGGTGGATAGAAGAAACACATCGGGCATGTGTTGCTTCCTTGGAAGTTCACTCAACATGTGGTCAAGCAAGAAACAAGCCATAGTAGCTCTATCCACAGCCGAAGCTGAATATATCTCTGCCTTCGCTTGTTCTTCACAATTAATTTAGTTGAAAACTCAATTAGAGGATTACAAATTAAAAATCAATAGTATACCCTTATTTTGTGATAATATGAGTGCCATAAACATTTCTAAAAATCTTGTTTTGCACTCAAGAACCAAGCACATTGAGATTAAATATTATTTTATTAGAGAATATGTGCAAAAGGGAACTATTGATATTCAATTTGTAAAATCTGAAGAACAACTTGCTGACATTTTTACAAAACCCTTATGTGAAGACAGATTCTGCACTTTGAGAAGTAGTTTGGGAATGATGGAATTATGTTTTGTTGAAAATTTGTGAACTTTTTGACTCTGTTTGGTTTTGTCTCGTATGAAAACATGACAAATTTCAGCGTGAAATGAATGGGCCATGATACAGGGAGAGACTGAGCTGACATTAATTATCTTGGGCCCCACAAAATCTCTTTGACGTTGCTCTGACCCGTTTTTCAGTTTGCCCGTTTTTTACCTGTTTTTTAGTTTGCCTTAATCATGCTTTTGGGAAGTTGTCAAATCAAATCTTTATCCTTCCCTTATCCCTTGATTCTAGAAGCTAAACTTTCAGTTTTAATTTTAAATTCTTCCTTGGTTAATAACCACGCTCATTAATGGGTATTAACTGCCTCCATTCTCTCTCCACTCAGCATTAAATGCTCCCCTAACCTCCCTCCACCTTTCTCCACTCACTTCGGCCCTCTCTTCATCTTCCCTCTCCCTTCCCATTTCTTCATAACATGAAAAAGAAAGTTGCCCTAAGGAAGAGTAGCCGAACCCCCTTACCAAAAGTTCCTCCATTCTCAACCCCTCAAACCCATACAAACATTCATATACACTCCACATCTTCTTCATCTCATTCACCATCATCCAAATAAACCAAAACAATGAGAAGGAAAGGGATAGCCCAGTAAAATTCATCCAGGAAAAAGCTTGGAAAGAACAAGGAACCAATCATAGAAGAAGAAGAAGAAGAGTCTCACACCTCCCTTCCCCACTCACCACCGAAGAAGGCAACTCCACATGCGTCTGCTCAAAGCTCTCAGAAGACCAAAGGTTACATGCTTCGTAACACAAAGGAACCACCGAACCTGGAATCCATGGAGTTCAAAAAATATATACAACAAAAGTCATTCACACTTTGATCCTGGAAGGTTCAACTCTTGTGCGTCTTATGAGTTTCACAAAGACGTGTTGAAGAAAAGTCATCTCTGTGCTTCATACCTAGTTAACCTGGATTTACTTGCTGCTAAAGGAACCAATTTTATCACCCTTTTTGAGAATATGAAATGGACTCCCCTGTTCAATATACAAAAACCTGTATACCCAGCCTTGGTTTGAGAGTTTTATGCAAATATGCGGCTAATTGATGGTGCAATCCATTCCTATGTAAAGAAGATTTACATGACTCTTAACAGAGAAACCATAAGCGCTGCCCTGGGTTATGTTGATGTGGGGCCAACAGCTTATATGACAGAGAAATAGGACTCACAAGTGGGGGTCACGCTCCAGATTCCTTTGTATCAAACATGCAAGAATTTTTCTGCTCTGAATGGCACTGTTTTGACTCATAAAGCTCTCGGTCCCAAAAGGGCATTGCTGCACAGAATTATCACTCACATTCTGACTCCACAGAGTGGCTCACACAATAGAGTAACCGTTTCTGATACCCTTGTGCTTTTTGCTATTATTACTTCATCTCCTATTTCCTTTGCATATCTCATGGTAACGCATATGTGGGAATGTGTTAAAAGTACCAAAAGGGCAAACTTTCCTATGGCATTTTTCTCACCTACATCTTTGAACACTTTAATGTTGATTTAACTAATGAAGAGGTAGAGAATAAAGTTTCGTTTATTAAGGGAGGAGGAGTTTCAGGTACTATGAAAGGCACCAAAGGGAAACGTTCAATGCCCTCTGACAGTGATTTTGAGAGTCGCCCAGCCGAGCCATCCAAGGTGGCAGAATCAATCAGAGAAGTTCTCTCTGAGTTTTCTAACATGTTCCAAATGATGGTGCAATCTTACAAGGCCACTCGCAAGCAAGCATACAAAAATGAAAGAGCTTGGATGGAGTGCCAAGAAAGAGTGGGTCTGATGTTGCAGAATTTTGAAGAAGAGATTGGGGCTGCTGAAAAGGATAAGAAATCTGGATCTGAATACAATCTTTCTGATGATTGACTTATTTGTCTCCTGTTGCATTCTGGCTCTGTTTGATTTATTTTGATACTATGTAGGCTGTTTGGATACTTTAGACCTCTGTTATTTTGTTGAACTTTTGGATAAGGTTCTGGTTATATTTGTGTGTGCTCCATTGTCATTTTTTTGCTGGTTCCCCTTTGATGACAAAAGGGAGAGAAAAGCTGAAAATTTGAAAAGTTGGTAGAAACAGGGGCTGAAATCAAGTTGATTCATGATTACCCATGTACATGTGTTGCTCTGGTTTATGTTTTTATCATGATCTGATTTTGTAGGTTTATGCTTTATCATGATTTGTTCTTAGCTGTGATAAGTTTAATTAAGCTCTGATAATTTTAATTTAATAGCCTGCCAATTTTATGGAGTTTGGATGATGACCTATCTTAGAAACATGTTTATGTTTTATCATGATCTGTTCTTAGCTGTGATAAGTTTGATTAAGCTCTGATAATTTTAATTTAATAGCCTGCTAATTTTATGAAGTTTGGATGATGACCTATCTTAGAAACAGCTTCATAAATTGTAAATTATTGTTTGGCAAATCCTTTTGGCAAGAAACTATTTCTACAAGAATTAGTTTGATTTATTTAAAGTATGTTGAGTCTTGATTATATGTTGAAAAGTACTCTGAGGGTACTCAAGCATGCTTTATTTTTGTTGTTTTGATTGAGCAGAAAATCTTATGCATGATAACAAATGAGTTTTGTTTATCACTTCTACTCTGCTCATAAATCAAGCCATTCAATATCTCAAATTTTAAATGTTGAATAACATAGTGCCTTAAGCTTGATTTCAAAAGTTACAGGTAAAAGCTTCCCTTGGTAAAATGGCATATATTATTGGGGAGCCTTGTGATAATTGGAAGGGGAAGGAATCCAAATATTCAAAAGGATTACTCTAATCTTTGATTTCTTTCCATTTCAATTTTTGAATAATAATGTTTGTCATCAAGGGGGAGATTGATGAGTTTGGAAAACTCAAATTTAAATTGATGATGATCAAACATTATTAACATAATTAATTACAAAATTATTAATTAGATCTTCATATTTACAATTGCTAAATTAATAATTTTGTTTGTGCAGATTTTTGTTGGGCCGAAAAGAAAAATAGCATGCCCAATGAGTTGCTAAAACTCAGCCCTGGAACAAAATGTTTTAATTATTTTGGTTAAAGCAATTCTTGAATTAGTTGGGCCGGCATATTATGGAAACAAGCCCAATTGGTTAATCAATCAGCCTTGATGAAAAAATATATGATGAGTAGCTGAATTATTACTATAATGTTGGGCCAGATTGAATTATTATTATTAGCCAAAATTAATTTTTGCTAGACACTAGCTTGCTTGGTCCGAAATGAAGAAAAGAGAGAAAGCAAATGCTTCTTGCTTCCAATGAATCTCTCTCTTTCATGTGATGGATTCCAAATTTAATTTAATTATCATTAATCACATCGGAACCATGAGAGAGAAATTAGCAATTGATTTGATTGTTATCATCGATGCTACATACTACCTAAAGCGAAAAAAGAAAAGTGAATTAATTCATTTTTATTTCTTCATTCAAATCCATTAAAAGTTTTCTCTTTTCTCTCTCATCTCTCTTCTTGCATTCGGTCACTTCACAGAGAAAGCATAGAAGCTTTTGCAAGCTATCAAAGGCATGAAGAAGAAGCTAGAAGCAAGCTAAAGACCATTGTAATGATGGAAAGAAAAAGAAAACAAAAAGTATGCTGTAGCTGAGATCTTCACCAAAAAGGGGTAAGATTTGGTGAAGTAAGCTCATGCTTTACATACCAAAAATGGAAGAAGATGATGTCGATAAGAGGAAGAAGATCTCAGAAGCATGGCTCGTCTCTGCTTTATGTTCACTCATCATAGAAGGTTGCTAAGGAGGCTACGTGAAGGAGGAAGCAAAAGTGGAGCAAGAGGAGCTGTCATGCATCTAGAACGCATCAAGGGCTAGGAATCCTTCTTGGAGTGTAAGTCAAGATGGATAGCTCGGATTGGTGAAGCTTGGTGTTAAGGAAAGACACAGAGGTAATTGCATGTTGGGTTTTACATTCGGTTATCTATCCTCTCTCTCTCTCTGACCGAACCGGTTTTGCATGAAGAAGAAGAAGTTTAGCTCGGTTCAAGGGCTTCAACCTTGGAGGCTTCCCCTTATATAAATAAGGGAGAATAGCCAGGACTTGAAGCAAGGAAAAGAGAAAAGCATAGTGTTCCTATAGCTACTCAAGCTTAGAAAATTTCTCCTTTAATGTTTTTCATTTTGTAATTTTCTATTTAATTTTGTCTGTCTTGAGTCTCATGGAAAAAGGCAAACAGTGAGGTTTGTAAGAAAAAGCCATAGAGCGGAAAAAGGCAGAGTGTGCAAAATTAAAAGAAAAAGCCATAGATGTCCGTAGAGGTCCTTTGTACATCATTGTTGTGTATCATGATTATGTGGGAATCCCCTTGCAAGTTGGGTTAGCACTTTGCAGTTGAAAGTTTGGTGGGAGGTTACCAAGTCAAGTTTAGTTTTGGGAATAGATTCTGGACCTGTCCCAGATAGGAAAGGTAGTTCTTAGGGAGAATTGGTGTTTGTAATCAAAGATGATTATAGTAAAATTCCATCACTGTTGTGATGGAGACAGGATGTAGGCTGCATTACACTTAGCAGTTGAACCAGGATATATCTTAGTGTAATTTTCTCTCTCTTCTACTCCATTTCTGATTCTGCTGCATAGAAGACAAAACTGAAAAATATCTCCTGGCTGGTCACGAGATAAAACAAAAAAGTATCTTGGCTAGGCACGAGACAAAAACAAGAAATATCTCCTCAAGTGTTCTAAAGGACAGCAAGAGTTATTAAACAAAAAAGGGGCTAAGATTCAACCCCCCCTTCTCTTATCTACTGATAAAACCATCAATTGGTATCAGAGCTTGGTCTCAGATACCTTTGGTTCCTCATTAGGGAACTCCTTAGTGGTCAGTGGATGTCCTTTGAGGTCTTCCTCACTGGAAATCACTGCCTCTTCCTCCTCTATAGGTTCGGCCACTTTGGATATATTGATGGCTTTGCACTCTCTCTTTGGATTCTCCTCTGTATTACTTGGGAGAGTAGTATGAGGGATTTTAGTAACTCTTTTACTCAGCTAACCCACTTGTGCCTCCAAATATCTGATGGAGGACCTTGTTTTAGTCATGAAATTGAGAGTGGTCTTAGATAGATCAGAGACTATAGTTGCTAAGCCAGAGAGGCTCTGCTCAGAATTCTCTATCTATTGCTGAGAAGATGATGGAAGAGGCTTGCTATTGCCAAACCTATTTCTCCCACCATTATTATTATTGAAGCCTTGTTGAGGCTTCTGTTGATCCTTTCATGAGAAATTTGGATGATTTCTCCATGAAGGATTATAGGTGTTTCTATAGGATTCTCCCATGTAATTAACGTCTTCTATTGTAGGATTCTTAGGGTCATAAGCTTCTCCTTCAGAGGAGGCTTCTTTAGTACTGCCGGATGCAGCTTGCAATCCAGTCAGATTCTGAGAAGTCATATTGACTTACTGAGTCAATATTTTGTTCTGAGCCAATATAGCATTCAGAGTATCAATCTTAAGAACTGCTTTCTTCCGAGTCAACCCATTGTTCACAGATTTTCTTTCAGAAGTGTACATGAACTGGTTATTTGCAACCATCTCAATGAGTTCCTAGGCTTCTGTAGGGGTTTTCTTCAGATAAAGAGATCCACAAATAGAGTGGTCCAATGACATCTTGGACAATTCAAACAGAACATTATATAATATACATAAGATGCTCCATTCTGAAAGCATGTCAGAAGGAATTCACCTTCCTTCTGTGTGAAGGTTTAGACTTCCACTCTAAGCTTGCTCATCTTTTAAGGTGGAAAGAATTTGGCCAAGAAAGCATTGACCAACGTTTCCCAAGAGTTCAGGCTTTTCCTAGGTTGTGAGTCCAACCATATTCTAGCTCTATCCTTACAGCAAAGTGGAAAAGCATAAGTCTGTAGACCTCGGGATCAACCCCATTGGTCTTAACAGTGTCATAGATTTGCAAGAATTTAGCTAAGAACTGATGAGGATCTTCCAATGGAAGTCCATCAAACTTGCAATTATGCTGCATTAGAGAAACTAATTGAGGCTTAAGCTCAAAGTTGTTTACTCCAATTGCAGGAATTGAGATGCTTCTTCCATAGAAGTTGGAAGTTGGTGCAGTAAAGTCACCAAGCATCTTCCTTGTATCTCCACCATTGTTCTCAGGTTTGGCTGCCATGTCTGCCTCTTTTTCAAAATTTGCTGTAAGGTCCTCTCCGGAGTGTTGTGCTTTACCTTCTCTTAGCTTCCTCTTCAGAGTCCTTTCAGGTTCAGGATCAGCTTCAACAAGAATGTCTTTATCCCTGTTCCTACTCATATGAAAAAGAAGAAAACAAAGAGAGTAATGGAATGCCACGGAATTGTGATCACACCCTTGCAACTCCACACAACTAACCAGCAAGTGCACTGGGTCGTCCAAGTAGTAAAACTTTACGCGAGTAAGGGTCGATCCGACGGAGATTGCCGGCTTGAAGCAAGCTATGGTTATCCTGTAACTCTTAGTCAGGAGATTAGTGATAAAAATGATTTCGTTTGTAAAAAGTAAAAGAGCCTGAAATGAATGATACTTGTTATTCAGTAATGGAGAACAAGTTGAGGTTTCAGAGATGCTCTGTCTTCTGAATCTCTACTTTCCTACTGTCTTCTTCTCCAAACACACATGGCTCCTTCTATGGCAGGCCATATGTTGGTGGATCACCGTTGTCAATGGCTACCATCCTTCCTCTCAGTGAAAATGATCCAGATACGGCTTCTGTACGGCTAATCATCTGTCGGATCTCTTGTCTTGGATGAAAAATGCTCTGAGTACAGCTTCCGTATGGCTAATCATCTGTCGGTTCTCACTTATGTCAGAATAGGACCTCTCTGTCCTTTTGCACACTGTCATTGTGCCCAACATTCATGAGTTTGAAGCTCGTTTGTTCTAACCTCTACCATGAAGGTTCTGATCTCACGAGTTTGAATGCTCTATTGTCAGGAGATGCAAGTCAAACTCGTGGATTAGAAACCCAAGAGATACGCACTCAAGCTGTCACCCAGTGACTACGTTAAGCTCGGATAGAACAGAAGTGGTTGTCAAGCACGCGTTCATAAATTTGAGAATGATGATGAGTGTCACGAATCATCACATTATTCATATTGAAGTACGAGTGAGTATCTTAGAATAGAAGCAAGCATGATTGAATAAAAAACAATAGTAGTTGCATTAATCCCTTGAAACACAGCAGAGCTCCTCATCCCCACCTATGGGGTTTAGAGACTCATGCCATAGAAGATACCATATGAGATGTAAAAATGTCATAAGTCCTTAAATAAATCTCTAAAATTAGTTCTTATTCTAGACAAGTAACTTAGGTTTACAAAAAAGAGTAATTAGATGTAGATAGTGCAGAAATCCACTTCCGGGGCCCCCTTGGTGAGTGTTTGGGCTGAGCTTTCAAGCTTCCATGTGCATGTGCCTCAAATTGGAGTTAAACACCACCCTGGGCGCCAAAATAGGCATTTAACGCCAAGAAGTGTGCTAGTTCTGGCATTTTACACCAGAAAAGGGTTTTTGGCTGGCGTTTAACGCCAGTTTGGGCCATCAAATCTCGCGCAAGGTATGAACTATTATACATTGCTGGAAAGCCCAAGATGTTAGCTTTTCAATCCAATTGAGAATGCGCCAATTGGCTTTTTGAAACTCTAGAAATATGCATTTGAGTGCAGGGAGGTCAGAATATAACAGCATCTGCAGTCCTTTCTCAGCCTCTGAATAAGATATTTGCTCAGGTCCCTCAATTTCAGCCAGAAAATATCTAAAATTACAGAAAAACACACAAACTCATAGTAAAGTCCAGAAATGTGATTTTTGAATAAAAATAATAAAAATATAATAAAAAGTGAATAAAACATGCTAAAAACTATATGAAAACACTACCAAAAAGCATATAAAATATCCGTTCATCAGCTCACGAAGATAAACCGGTCAGAGCACATAAGTATATATATACATATATATAAGAGATCCAAAAAGAACCCAAAATGTAGTTTTACGGAACCTGTTTCTCCAAAATAACCTCTAAGAGGAGGTTAATACATCATATGCATAAGTAGTGGAGATAATAAGTATCTAAATATATACATATAACCAAAATAAAGCCCCAAAAGACATAGAGATCTTCACTATAGAAGCTTCCAGCAAGCTTCAACAAGGTGCCTTACGTTCTACATTTGAAAACCATAAAATATGTATGGGGTGAGGACCAGAGGTTGGCCGACCTCTTAGAAGGTTGGCCCATGACCGACCTCTTGGAAGGTTGGCCCATTACCAACCTCTTCTCAAAGAGCTTGGCCAAATTGTCATAAGAGGCCCAAGCAGGCCCAGGTATAACTCATACTCTGATTCTACTAAAAAACCTGCTTAATACCCTTGCTAACTTAAGCATCGGAGTTCCTTGCAGGTACCACCACCCTCCGGAGACAAAGGATCAACACCACCACCAAGTCCAACAAGTCGGACACGGCGGCTCCAGCCACCATCATCAAGTCGGACTCAACAGCACCGAATAGTACAGAAGATCTCGTCCGAGATCGACCTACAGTTTCAGGTAACCCTCAAAACATTGGCGTCATTGCCGGGGAACCTGGAAGTCATCCCATCATCATGGCGGACAATCTTGACAATGACCACAACTCAGATCTAGAAAATAGAACACCGCAGAAGGACGCGGACACTACACCAAAGGAAATGTCTCAACCCAACGAAGACAAGAATTCACCAAGCACAGAAATAATTAAGGCACTTCAAGCTCAACAGGATCGCCTCAAACAGCTCAAAAAAGAGGCGAAGAATCAACGAAAAGCCGAGAGGGACCTTTGGAGAGAAACTAGGTGATGCCAGGGCATCTAGACCAGTTTTACTAACCTTTTCTTTACTGTTTTAGGGTAGTTTCATGCATTTTTTTAGTGAATAAGGCAAGTTTTGGATGAAATTACACTTACACCTTGATTCAAGCAACTTTTGTGAACTTTGCATAATTTCATGAGTATTTTGCTAGAATTTCATGATAAATTGATGATGCATAATCTCATGACTTTGGCTAGAGCTTTGATGCACTTTAATTGCTTGATTTCAGGGTAAAGGAAGCAAGGAAGAACCACGTTAGTATTCACATTAACCTAGTTAACGTGAACACTAACGTGGAATGGTAAAAAGCTTGCAACATTAATGAGAAAAGTGATCACCAATAACGCCTGCGAAGCCACCCATAGCTCACGTTACTTGCCACGTTAACTAAGTTAAAGTGGTAGTTAACGTAGAAGAAAAAGGGAAACTCCACGTTAAGAGAAAACGTGAACTCCAATAACATTTTTCTCCAACGTTACTGGTAAAAGTGAACACCACTAACGTTGGAGAACTTGGCAATGATCCACGTTAAGAGTCACATTAACTTAGTTAACATGAACTCTAACATGGAAGAGGAAAACAAAAGCCAACGTTAGTGACACTCACTTTTGTCACTAACGTTGGACCAACTAGCATTGCCTACGTTAACTTTCATGTTAAGACCATTAACGTGAAAGTTAACGTGGAGTTGAGATCAAAGAGCCAACGTTAGTGACACTCACTTTTGTCACTAACGTTGGAAGATGGCATCACTACTACGTTAAGAGCCACGTTAACTTAGTTAACATGATCTCTAACGTAGAGAATTTGGGAATTTTGAGCGTTAGTGACAAAGGTGAGTGTCACTAACACTCTCGAAGGTGAGACACACCTAGGTTAAGAGTCACGTTAGCTACACTAACGTGAACTCTAATGTAGGAACAAAAGGCATCAAGCAACGTTAATGGAAAAAGTGATTCCCACTAACGTTCGCGATACAAGCCAACGTTATTGGGAAAAGTGAGTCCCAATAACGTTGGCCAAAAATTGAAAAGGCAACGTTAGTGGTCACGTTAAGACCACTAACATTGGATTTAATGTGGATACATGAGGGTGGAACGTTAGTGGAAAAAGTGAATGCCAGTAATGTTCTCGAACCCACAATGGCACTCAACGTTAAATCTCACTAAATACCCAAGCCTAATTCATATTTCTCTGCAAGCTGGGCCCACTAAAGATGAGAAATGCTTCAACTCAAGATCCAGAGCCCACATCCAAGACTTGAAGAACTCACTAGAAGATTAAGAGGAGTAGTATATATAGGAGTATTTTTGAACTATAGAACATCTTAACACTTTTGGGAACTACTCTCTGTAGATTTACTTTTTTGCACTTTTAGCATGGATTCTTCTTTTCTGCCATTTTTCAATTCTAGAGCTATGAACAACTAAACCCCTTTCATTGGGTTAGGAAGCTCTGTTGTAATTTGATGGATCAATTATAGTTTTCATTCTTCTTTTTTGAATTGGTTAGTTGTCTTGGAAAAGAAAATCTCCATAATTGGATCTCCTTTGAGCCTTGGAAAAGGGATGAGGAGATCATGCTGAAATGCTTTGTCATGTTGGACCAAATTGGGGTTTGGGCGGATATAGTAACATGTAATCCTCCCAACACTTTGATTTGGAAATACATGTGGTATAATCAGTGACCACACTTCATCTCTTCCCATGAGCAATTAAATCAAGGAATTGGGCAATTGTTCAAACTTAGAGAGATTGGATTGCCAAGGAATTAGGATCCAATCACTTAAGATTGCCAACGAGATCAATGAATGCATTGATTGAGGAAGAGATGAAAATGAACTTGATCTGGAGAAAGCAACATCTCCTGAACCCAATGATTTCCCCATTTCTGATCTTACCCATTCTCTTTACTTTCTGCCATTTAATTTCATGCTCATTACCCCAAATCCCCATTTAAGATTCTACATTTTAATTTCTGTTATTTACTTTCTAGTCGTTTAATTTCCTGCAAGTTCCCAATCTAAATTCTATTTAACTCAACTAGCGTATTCTTCTAACTAAAGTTGCTTGACCAATCAATCCTTGTGCGATTCGATCTCACTCTATTGTGAGTTTCACTTGACAATAATTCGGTATACTTGCCGAAGGAAAATTTGTTGAGAGACAAGTTTTTATGCATCAAGTTTATGGCGCCATTGCCAGGGATTGATTTTGAATCAACAATGATTAAGTTTGAAGATCACTAGATTGAGCATTTTCTTTTTGTTTATTTGATTTAGTCAATTTCTTTTAGTTTGTTTTAATTTCTTCCTCACCCCCTTCACCCTCTTTACTTTTTCATTCTTTCTTTCTTTGATTACAATTCTGCTCATTAACCCACTAACTGTTTGATAATTTGCATCACTCACACTAACAATTACTCTAACAAGAATAGTTTCTTCATTTTATCTCTTGTTGTGCAATCTGTCTGTTGTATGACAGGGAGAAGATAAGGAGTTTTAACATCCTTTGATTCAGAACCTGAAAGGACCCTTTGGAGACTAAGAAGGGAAGCAAGAGGGAAAAGAATTTTTGGTGCTGAGGAAGAAGAGGAAGAATACTTTGAACCCAACATGGAAGAGAATTTGGAGAATAATCATGAAGAAGAAGCTCAAAATCATGCCAGAGAAGGCCATGCAAACCGTGCTGGGCAAGAAAGGAGAATTCTAGGCTCCTATATCAATCTTAATCCAGGAAACTGTGGAAGCAGCATTCAGAAGCCCACCATACATGCCAACAATTTCGAACTAAAACCCCAGCTCATCACTCTTGTTCAGAATAATTGTTCATTTGGAGGAAGTGCTCAAGAAGACCCCAATCAACATTTAACCACCTTCCTGAGGATTTGTTACACTGTGAAGTCCAATGGAGTCTATCCAGATGTCTATAGGTTGCTCTTGTTCCATTTTTCACTCAGGGACAAGGCATCCAAATGGCTTGAATCCTTCCCAAAGGAGAGCTTAACAAATTGGGAAGATGTGGTGAACAAGTTTTTGGCAAGATTTTACCCTCTTCAAAGGATCAACAGGCTGAGAGCTGAGGTAAAAACTTTCAGGCAACAAGATGGTGAGACTCTTTATGAAGCATGGGAGAGATTTAAAGACCTAACAAGAAGATGCCCACAGAGATGTTTAATGAATGGGTTCAACTTCACATCTTCTATGAAGGTCTTTCCTATAAGTCAAAGAAGGTTGTGGATCATTCATCAGGAGGCTCTATAAACAAGAAGAAAACCATTGAAGAAGCCATAAATGTCATTGAAACAGTTGCTGAAAATGACTACTTCTATGCCTCCGAAAGAAGTAACACCAGAGGAGTAATGGAGCTGAACCACATGGATGCATTGTTAGCTCAAAACAAGATGATCACCAAGCAGCTAGCAGATCTTACCAAGAAGGTAGAGGAGAACCAAGTTGCAGCAGCCATCACTTCATCATCAGCTCATGAAGGAGCAAATATAGGAGAAGAAGGTGATTGGGAGCAAGTCAACTATGTTGGAAACTCACCTAGACAAGTCTATGATCCATACTCCAAAACTTATAACTCTGGATGGAGAAATCATCCAACTTTGGATGGGAAAACCAACAAGACCAAGGGCAAGATCAGAGATGCACAACCTCAACTCCAACAACAATGTAACTCATCAACACACCTCACAGAAATCCTACCAACATCCATCTAACCACCCTTCTCAACCACCTAATCTCAACCCAACATCAATAACCGAGGAGAGATTATCAAGGATTGAGGCTCTACTTGAAAATCTATTCAAGGAAATTCAAGATAGTAAAGCTTTCCGGGAAGAAGTGCAATCCAACATGCAGAATCAAGATGCTGCCATCAAGAAACTAGAAACACAGATTGAGTTCTTATTCAAGAAAGACCCTGGACACAACAATTGTAGCAATATTAACTCAATACCAAAGGAGGAATATCAAGATATCACCCTCAGAAGTGGGAAGGAATTGAAGGAGACCCATAAGAAACCACCAGAGAAGAAATTGGATGAAGAAAATAAAGGACATGAGGAATCTCAACCCTCAAGCCCTAAGCCACATCAAGAAGGAGAAGCACTCAAACCATGCTTCTCAAAGGCTCCATACCCCCAGTAGCTACAATTAAAGAAGAGGGGAGAGGAAAACCAATTCTCAAGGTTCTTGGAAATCTTCAAGAAACTACAAATCAACATACCCTTTGCTGAAGCAATAGAGCAAATGCCACTCTATGCCAAGTTCTTGAAGGAATTGATGACCAAAAAGAGAAGCTGGAAGAATAATGAGACCGTGGTGCTAACGGAAGAATGCAGCGCCATCATCCAACACAAATTGCCCCAGAAATTGAAGGATCCTGGGAGTTTCTAAATTCCTTGTATCATTGGGGAAATCACTGTGGAAAAGGCTTTATATGATCTAGGAGCCAGCGTAAACCTAATGTCTCTAGCAATGATGAAAAAAATGAAGATTGAGGAAGCCAAACCAACAAGAATGGTGCTGCAACTAGCAGACAGATCATTCAAATTTCCCCATGGGATAGTAGAAGATTTGTTGGTGAAGGTGGGAGACTTCATCTTTCTAGCAGATTTCGTGGTATTAGACATGGAGGAAGGAGCTAAGACTTCCATCATCCTGGGAAGACCGTTCTTAGCCACTGCCGGAGCCATTATTGATTTCCAAAAGGGTGAACTTGTCCTTAGATTACATGAGGAGAAAATGACATTCAATGTGTTTAAGGCCATGAGTTACCCACACAACTCATTGGGAGAATGTATGAGGTTGGACTCCGTAGAAGATTTGGTACAAGAAACTCTTGAAGAAGAACTTGAAGCATCAACAGAAGAAGAATTAGCAGCAAGCGAAGAAGCTGCAGCCGCTGAAATACATGTTCAAGGCATGCTAGAAGAAAATGAGGAAAGAAAAGAAGTGCCCAAACTAGAGCTTAAAGCACTGCCAACCACTCTCAAGTATGCATACTTGGGAGAAAATAAAAGTTATCCAGTGATCATAAATTCAGCCCTCAGCCAAGAATAAGAGGAAGAGTTGCTTCAAGTCTTGCGAAAGCATAAGGATGCCATTGGATGGACACTTGTTGACTTGAAAGGAATCCGTTCAGCCATATGCATGCATAAGATACTCTTGGAAGAAGGTGCCAAACCGTCCATTCAGCCCCAAAGAAGGTTAAATCCAGCAATGAAGGAAGTAGTGCAGAAAGAGGTTATGAAATTCTGGCAGGGAGGAGTAATCTATCCAATTTCAGATAGCCAATGGGTCAGTCCAGTTCAAGTGGTTCCCAAGAAAGGAGGAATCACTGTGGTGCCTATTCCGGGGGTTACCTAAAACTGTAGGTCGATCTCGGACGTGATCTTCTGTGCTGGTCAGAACTGTTGTGTCCGACTTGATGATGGTGGCTGGAGCTGCCGTGTCTGACTTGTTGGACTTGGTGATGGTGCTGATCCTTCGTCCCCAGAGGGTGGGGGGTACCTGCAAGGGACTCTGATGCTTAAGTTAGCAAGGGTATTAAGCAGGTATTGAGTAGAATCAGAGTATGAGTTATACCTGGGTGCTCCAGTGTATTTATAATGGTGAGATGTGACCTTATGTGGATAAGATAAGTTAGTTATCTTATCTTATCTTTATCTTATCTTCAAGTGAGGTCATTTTATCTTCAAGGGAACTGCCCTTCTCTCTGTAGGCTTGGGCTGCCTTAGGATTTGGGGTGTGTTCCTCTATTTGGACCCTTCTTTGGGCTTTCCTGGTGACTTGGTCGAGCTCTTTGGAAAGAGGTCAGGTTATTCTGACCTGAAGAGGTCGGTCGCTTTGTCTGTCGAACATCCCAGGTCGGACAGCTCGACCCAGGGTATGAACAGTGCCCCTGCTTGAGCTCGGACTTCTTTGAGGTCGAGTCTTTGACTTTGGTCCTTCTTCGGTGAAGCCGAACTCAAGCATTTTGTCGATTCCTTTGTAGCAACTTTTGAATGTAGAACGTTTTCCTCTAAAAGCGCGCGTTTTTATATCAGCGCTTTTTTGGGAACGCGAGAGGGTTTTAATATCTGCATTTAATTGGCATTAATTGCCCCGTTTTCTCTTGGTCTTTTATTTTGAATTTCTCAATCAAAAAACGGTTTCTCTTCTTCACTCCTTCTTCGTAACTTCTCCCTTTACTCTCTCATTTTCTATTTCTTTCGTAGTTTCTTCCATCTGTTCTGTCACTTCATTCTGTGGAAGAGGGGTGACTTCTAGCTTTTTTCCTCCGCAGTATTCCACTTTCGAGGGGTGGCTTTGTGGCTTCTGTTCTTTTGGCTTTTGAGGTTTTCTTCTACCTTTTTCCAGGTTTGTTTTTTCTTTCTTCTATTTCCTTATATGTGGGAAGTTTGCATTTTGTTTAGAGGAAGTTTGGGTCTTTCTGCTTTTATCATGCCTGATTGTTGCATGCTCAGGAATTTCTTCGTTTATGGTGCGAATCTTTTTTCTTGTTGATTTGGATCTTTTTCTTTATGTTGTCGTCGTTTCTGCTTGTGCCTTCGCTGATGATTTTTGCTTGATTCCAGAAAAGTTTGCGTCTTTGCTGTTTTTCTGCTTGGCATTTTTGGTGTTTTTGACAATGAACTGTAGAAGGGTGGCGACTTTGCATTTTTACTTCCTTTGTATCATTTGAGACTTTATTTTCTTTTTGATGAGTGTTAGGACGTGAGCTGTAGAGATTTCCTAAAAAACCTTGCTTTGTTACTGCCTCCAAGGGATGCCCCAGGACTTTTGGCTTGAGTCTTGGGGTTTTCCTTTTCTGTTTGTCCGTCCGTCGAGTTGTTTTGCCCCTCATCCGAGATGTTTTTTAAAGTAATCCACTCTTCTTTTCTTTTTGTAAGATTTTAGTTGGCCTCATGTCTTCCCGAAATAACGTTGTAGAGATGCCTTCCCAGGTCCCTGAGGGCATGGCCAATTGGGTGAACTCGACGGTTCTTATGTGTGTCTCTCTGGTTGATTCTGAGTTTTCCGCGCAGCTTAGGCAATTCCATAGTGTCTGTAGTAATCCTGGTGATGAGAAGAACTATGAACTTGTCCCTCCCTCTTCTGACGAGAGAGTCTGCTTCTCTACTCGGGTTGTTGATGATCGCCCTTTCTTCTATGTTTATGACTTTTTCTTTGGTCAGCTGGGTATCACCCTTCCCTTTACTAAATTTGAGATCGACCTGTTATGGTCTTGTAAAGTCGCCCCCTCTCAACTTTACCCTAATTCTTGGGGTTTCATAAAGATTTTTCAATTGTTGTGCAATGGTTTTGGTATCCCTGCTTCCCAATCTCTCTTTTTCTATCTGTTTGTCTTGACTAAGCCCGGAGTGGTAAAAAAGAAGGCAGCTTGGGTCTCTTTTCGCTCTACCCAAGGAAAGAAGCTTTTTTCCATGTTTGATGAGTCATTCCGTGATTTTAAAAACTACTTTTTCAAGGTCCGAGCTGTTGAAGGAGCTCGGCCCTTCTTTCTGGATGAAAACGACGAGCCTACTTTTCCCTTGAAATGGCAAAAAGATGTGAGGGTGTCCCGATATACGTGGGAAATGTTGGATGAGGCTGAGCGAGCTTTTGTGACTATCTTGGAAGAACACTGGGGTCAACCTCCCCATCTCGACACAAAGAAATTTCTAACCAATCCCTCTCTTCTTGAAACTGAGCTGGGTATTTTGTGTTTCCTTTTTTATTTGTTTTTTATTACTCGTAACTGTCTTTTCGGACTTGTAGCTTAATTTTTGTTTTATTTGTAGAGGCGATAAAGAATAATGAATCCATGAAAGCTTTTAAAAGAGTGCAGAGGGCGACTACTGCCAAAAACATCTCGGCCAAGGCGGCTGGGGAAGGATCCTCCCAAGTGCACGTGAAGTCGTCTGTGCCGAGTTCCCCTGGGGTGAAGAAGGTGATCCCTATTCCCCGAGTTCGTCTGGTGGATCCTCACCCTACTTCTGCTGCTCCTTCTATTGCTCCTCCCAATAAAATACAAAAAACAGCTGAGCCTTTCGACCTCAACGCTCCTGATTTTAATGCCATTGAATTTGTGGATCAGCAAATCGGTCCCTATGGTACCCTCTCAATGGACGATGTGTCCATCCTCCATCATTTGGAATTTATGGCCTGAAATCACGTACAGATGGCGTATATGGCGACTGCTATATACCGAACTGCTCAGAATCTTCCTCTCCATGCTACCAAAGCATTTATGGAGAAGGCAATGCAGGAGTTTGACCAGATGAAGGGGCTGAAGGAGGAACTTGAATTAAGGGTGACCAAGTTGGAGAAGGATCTAGAGAATGAGAAAGCGAGTTCCCTTTCACTAGCAGCTTCTTTGAGGTTGGCCGAGGACACAGCCCTGATGCATAAGGAGAGTTACGTTACGACTTATCGGGAGGTGATGCGTCTGAGGGGGGAGTTGGACAATGCCCGGGAAGATTATTATGAGCTCCAAGGTCATCTTGTTGGCAGCGTGACTGCTGCTTACGAGAACTTGAAGGAGCAAGTTCGGGTCATTGCTCCCGAGGCCGATCTCGCCCTTTTCAGACTGGACAATGTTGTCAGGGATGGCAAGATTGTCCCTGATGACGAGGGTGATAATGATGCTGATCCTCCCCCTGTGTCCTCTGCCAAAGTGTCGACCTCTTCTGCTCCTCCGGTTGCACCTGATTCGGATTGCCAGGTTCTGAACCGGGAGGATGGAACTATAGATGCTGTGCCTATTCAGACTCGCCCTCCTTCTCCTTGTCCTGATGCTGCCAAGAAGGCTCCTGATGCTTGTTGATCTCTTTCTAGATATTTATGTAGTTGGCCTGGCTTGTGGGCTCTTTAAAACTTTGTTTATTTTGCTGACAATTTCTAGTTGCTTGTTTTAGCAACTTTTATTTTGAAAATCAAAGAGTAGCTCGCTACCTTTGGTAGGTGTTGATGGCTGCCGAGGCTTTTATAACTTTGTAGATTATATCAAGGTTTTTGACTTGTTTTCTCTTCTTCTTTCTGAGAATGCTGGAACCTTACAGCTCGACTTCTTGGGATTGCTTTGTGCGTTTTGTTTATAGCTTGGATCCTTTGAGTTTGTGTCTATGTGGGTCCGACTTGTTTCTCGGTTTTCTCGCTTTCGTATGTATTTTTGGTGCTCCATAACCGATTCTTTTGCGTTGGTCCCCCTCTAAGTTATTTCTGTAATCCCTTTTCTAGGAACTTTATTAGGTTTCCTTTGGGGATTACTTTTATAACTTGTAGGAGATTGACTTCGTTAGGTTGATCTCTTTCTAAGTTATTTTTTTGTAATCCTCATTTTTGGACCTTTGTCAGGTCTCTTTCAGGGATTACTTTTATAACTTCGTTTTGTAGGAAACCGACTTCATTTGGTCGATCTCTTTCTAAGTTATTTTTGTAATCCTCTTTCTTGGACCTTTGTCAGGTCTCTTTCAGGGATTACTTTTATAACTTCGTTTTGTAGGAAACCGACTTCGTTAGGTCAATCTCTTTCTATGTTAATTTTGTAATCCTCTTTCTTGGACCTTTGTCAGGTCTCTTTCAGGTATTACTTTTATAACTTCATTTTGTAGGAAACGGACTTCGTTAGGTCGATCTCTTTCTAAGTTATTTTTGTAATCCTCTTTCTTGGACCTTTGTCAGGTCTCTTTCAGGGATTACTTTTATAACTTCATTTTGTAGGAAACCGACTTCGTTAGGTCGATCTCTTTCTAAGTTAAAGTAATCATCTTTAATAGGGTTGGCAGACCTCTTTCCAGGGGTTACTTATAACTTGGGTTGACTTGGTCCGACTTTTGAACGTCGGCCAGTCTTTAAGTTATTATTTTAGCTATCTGTAAGACCTCGTCAGGTTCTTTTTTGGATTGCTTTCGATAACTTCTTACATTATTCTGTGTTCATCTTTGCCGATTTGTAGAAAGTGGTTGGCATCTTTAGATCATCTTTTGGGTGAATCGCGTTTTCACCTTTATTGGACGGTTATCTTTAACGTGATCGTGCAGTGAAATTGTTTTTCACTTTCTGCCGATCTGTTGCTTTATAATCGGACGATGAATACTTCAGATTAATGCGTCTTGAAATCTTATGGAATATCTAAATAAATTTTATTTCAAAGAAATGTGCGAATATATATATGTGGGAATTTTTTCATCCATTTAAGTCAGATAGTGTCTAGGTCTCAACCTGGTGCCTCATTAAAAAACCTTTTTCAGGAAAAAGAGTGCATCCAATAATGAGATCCTTTACCTTTTCTAACTGTAGTACCTTCTTAGGTTGCAGGCATGCCATGATCTGGGGAGCTCTCGTCCATCGAGTTCGGACAGTTTGTAGTAGCCCTTCCCAAGTACTTTTATAACTCGGTAGGGTCCTTTCCAGTTTGCTGCCAACTTTCCTTCTCCTGGTCGAGTTGTTCCAATATCATTTCGTATTAGGATAAGATCATTCTCTGCAAAACTTCTCGGTACTACCCTTTGATTATATCTGGAAGCCATTCGGCATTTTAGAGCTTCTTTCCTGATCTGAGCTCTTTCTTGGATTTGGGGTAGTAGGTCGAGCTCTTCCCTCTGAAGTTGTGAGTTTGCTTCCTCATTGTAATGAATTGCTTTAGGCGATCTTTCCTCAATCTCTACTGAAATCATTGCTTCTATTCCGTATGCTAACCGGAAGGGGGATTCCTTTGTGGTGGAATGTGGCGTTGTTCGATATGCCCATAGGACCTGTGGAAGCTCTTCTGCCCAGGCTCCCTTTGCATCTTGTAATCTCCGTTTTAACCCGGCCAATATGACTTTGTTGGCGGCTTCGGCCTGCCCATTGGCCTGTGGATGTTCGACAGAGGTGTACTGGTGCCTTATGTTCAAGTCGGCTACTAGTTTTCTGAAGCCTGCATCTGTGAATTGAGTGCCATTGTCTGTGGTTATTGAATATGGAACTCCGAACCTTGTAACAATGTTTCTATATAGGAATATCCGGCTTCTTTGGGCGGTGGCGTTAGCTAGGGGTTCTGCCTCGATCTACTTTGTAAAGTAGTCTACCCCTACTATGAGAAATTTAACTTGTCCTGATCCCTGGGGAAAGGGGCCGAGAAGATCGAGTCCCCATTTTGCCAACGGCCAAGGAGAAGTCACGCTAATGAGCTCTTCTGGTGGGGCGATGTGAAAGTTAGCATGTTTCTGACATGGTGGACATGTCTTTACAAATTATGTGGCTTCTTTCTGTAATGTTGGCCAATAGAACCCTGCCCGGAGTACCTTTTTGACAAGAGCCCGTGCTCCGAGATGATTGCCACAAATGCCGCCATGTACTTCTTCTAACACTTCCCTTATGTGGGAGGTCGGAACGCATTTTAATAATGGTACTGAGATCCCTCTTTTGTACAGTATGTTGTTTATGATGGTGTAGTACTATGCCTCCCTTTTTAGCCTTTTCGCCTCCTTTTCTTCTGTCGGGAATGTTCCTGTTTTGAGGTAGTTGATTATGGGGGTTATCCATCCTTGGTCCTGGTTTACTATGGCTAGGACTTTTTCTTCTTCCGAAATTGACGGGTTCTGTAACATTTCCTGGATGAGGCTTCTATTGTTGCCCCCTGGTTTGGTGTTGGCTAGTTTCAAAAATGCGTTAGCTCGAGCATTTTGTTCGCAGGGTATGTGGCAGATCTTATATTCCCCGATTTGGCTTGGTATCTCCCTGTTATTTGTGATGTGACCACTTGTGAATCGCTGTAAATGTTGAGTTTTTGAGCTCCCACCTCTTCAGCCAGCTTCAAACCAGCTAACAATGCTTCATATTCCGCTTGGTTATTTGAGGCCGAGAACCCGAACTTGAGGGAGAGCTCGATTTGGGTTCCTTGGTTGCTTTCTATTATTACACCTACGCCGCTTCCAATTTTATTTGAAGAGCCATCTATATAGAGATTCCATTCTGTGAGGGTTTCCAGGGCATCTGTGAATTCTGCGATAAAGTCGGCCAGATACTGTGATTTGATGGTCGTCCGAGCTTCATATTGGAGGTCGAATTCTGACAACTCGACTGCCCATTGTAGAATTCTGCCCGCTAAATCTGTTTTCTGCAATATTCCTTTTAAGGGCTGGTTAGTTCAAACTTTGATGGTGTGAGCTTGGAAGTAAGGGCGGAGTTGTCGGGATGTTAGGATGAGAGTATAGGTGAATTTTTCTATTTTTTGGTAGTTCAGCTCGGATCCCTGTAGTGCTTTGCTAATGAAGTAGACGGGTTGTTGTCCATTCTCGTCTTCTCTTACCAGTGCTGAGGCTATTGCCCGACTTCCTATTGCGAGATATAATATGAGTGGTTCTCCTTCTCGTGGTCGAGATAGGATAGGTCGCCGTCCTAAGAATTTCTTAAAGTCTTGGAAGACTTGCTTGCATTCTGGTGTCCACTTGAACTGTTTTCCTTTTCTTAAAGTAGCATAGAAGGGAAGAGATTTTATCGCGGCTCCTGCTAAGAATCGGGATAGGGCGGCCAATCTCCCATTGAGTTGTTGTACTTCTTTGACACAGGTTGGGCTCTTCATGTTGAGTATGGCCTGACATTTGTCTGGATTTGCTTCAATTCCTCTTTGTGTGAGCATGAAACCTAAGAATCTGCCCGCTTCTACTGTGAAGGTTCATTTCACGGGATTGAATCGCATGTCATGCTTTCTTATGGTGTCGAACACTTGGGCCAAGTCGGACAACAATGTCTCTTCACTTTGTGTTTTTATTAGCATGTCGTCCACGTAGACTTCCATGATCTTTCCAATGTGATCCGAGAAGACTTTATTCATTAGCCTTTGATAAGTAGCTCCCGCGTTCTTGAGGCCGAAAGGCATCACAATGTAGCAGTAGTTTGCTTTCAGTGTTAAGAACAAGGTTTTTTCTTGATCTGGTGGATACATGGGGATTTGGTTGTACCGCGAGTATGCGTCCATAAACGAGAGATATCTATACCCGGAGGAAGCATCTACCAGAGCGTCAATACTTGGGAGTGGGTATGGATCTTTTGGACAAGCTTTGTTGAGATCGGTGTAATTGGTGCACATTCTCCACTTCCCATTTGATTTTTTCACCAAGACGACGTTGGCTAGCCATAGTGGGTATTTAACCTCTCTTATGAATCCTGCTTCCAGTAGTGCTTGTACTTGTTCTTCCACAGCCTGGGATCGCTCTGGCCCAAGTTTTCTTCGTCTCTGCTGTACTGGCCGAGATCCTGGGTAGACCACCAACTTATGACTCATTAGCTTAGGGTCTATTCCTGGCATGTCTGCGGCTTTCCACGCGAAAAGATCAACATTATCTTGTAAGAATTGTATTAGTAGTTCTTTTGAATCCTTTTTTAGGATTGTGTCGATATTAGTTGTTTTTTCCGCAGTATCCCCGATCTGAATCTTTTCTATCTCACCTTCTGGCTGTGGGCGAAGCTCTTCTCGTCGTTGGACTCTGCCCAGCTCGATTGTGTGGAACTCTTCTCCTCCACCTCTGAGGTTTAGGCTTTCGTTATAACAGTGACGTGCCGTCCTTTGTTCTGCTTTTATCGTAGCTATTCCTTTCATAGTGTGGAATTTTATTCATAGATGTGGGGTCGAGACTATTGCGCCAAGTTGTTGAGTATTGTCCAACCTATGAGAGCATTGTAAGCTGAATTTACATCGACCACGACGTAGTCTATTTTGAGGGTTCTAGATTGGTTTCCTTTTCCGAAGGTTGTATGTAGTGGTATGTATCCCAGGGGTTGAACTGGGGTATCTCCTAGTCCGAACAAACTGTTTGGATATGCTTTAAGTTCTTTTTCTTCTAAGCCGAGTTTATCGAAGGCTGTTTTGAATAAGATGTCGGCGGAACTCCCTTGGTCTATTAAGGTGCCGTGCAGATTGGCGTTTGCCAATATGATGGTGATGACCATGGGATCATCGTGTCCTGGGATGATGCCGGAGGCGTCCTCTTTAGTAAATGTTATTGCCGGGATGTTGAGTGCTTCTTCCTTTTCCTCGACATGATATACTTCTTTGAGATATCTTTTGCCAGATGATTTAGAGATCCCTCCTCCTACGAATCCACCATGTATCATGTGGACATGTCTCTCTGGCGTCCGAGGTGATCGTTCGGTTCGTTCGTTATCTTCATCCCTTCGTCTCTTTCTTTGATCATCATCTCGGGTGGCCAGAAATCGATCTAATTTTCCTTCTCTCACCAACTTTTCTATGATATTTTTTAAGTCGAAGCATTCATTTGTGGAGTGTCCTCGGACTCGATGGTATTCACAATATTCCTTCCGGTTTCCTCCTCCCCTTTTGCCTTTGAGTGGTCTGCTGGGGGGATTTTTTCCGTATGGCAGACTTTTTTGTATATCTCAACCAGGGATGCTCTGAGAGGAGTGTAATTATGGTATTTTTTTATTTTCTCCCCTTGTTGATCTTCTTTTCTCTTGGATTCCTTGTCTTTGTCTCGGTAGGAGGCCCCTGATTTTGAGGTTTCCCCTAACCGAGCATTTTCTTCCATGTTGATATATTTTTTTGCTCGTTCCTGTACTTCGTCTAAGGAGGTCGGGTACTTTTTTGATATAGACTGGCTAAAAGGTCCCTCTCGTAGGCCGTTGAGGAGTCCCATGATGGCGGCCTTTGTTAGTAGACTTTGTATGTCCATGCACGTTTTGTTGAATCTCTCCATGTAGTTGCGGAGGCTCTCCCGATCTCCTTGTTTGATCCCTAGCAAGCTGGGGGCGTGTTTGGCCTTATCTTTCTGAACGGAGAATCTGGCTAGAAATTTTTTAGCTAGGTCATCAAAGCTTGAGATGGACTTAGGGGGCAGGTTGTCAAACCATCGGATTGCTGTCTTTGGGAGAGTTGTTGGAAAGGCTTTACAGCGAACAGCATCTGGGGCGTCGGTGAGGTACATTCTGCTTCTGAAGTTGTGATGACTACGCATCATGTTATGTTTTTCTATGCTTTTTCATATAAAAATCAATTCATAATGCTTAATTATGGGAGTGTTTTGGTGATTAAATTGAATATTGCTTTGATTGCTTGAGTTAATAAATTTTGTAGGAAATTATGGAAAATGAAGCAATAAAAGCACTAATAGAGGAAGCACACTCCCAAGGTGGCAAAAAGTTGGAAACAAACTCAAAGAGAAGCAAAGAGGATTTGCAACCCTGACCTCTTCACACTCCAACAAGAATAATTCGAGCTACAAAGCTCCAAATGAAGTGATCTCAGTGTCATTAGAAAGTATACTTCTAGAGCTTTCCAACCATATATAACACTTTATAGTTGACACTGATTTGAGGGGACAAATTGCTATTCGTTTAGCTTCACAATTTCAGCGTAAAACAAGTCCCTGCAGTTCGCCAGACTGACCTCTTCACCTTCAAAAGATCATAACTTGGGCTAGAGAAGTCCAATTGACATGCTTTCAGCGGCGTTGGAAAGCTGAGATCTAGGGCTTTCCAAAGATATATAATAGTCTATAGTGGACATTCAATTTGGAGACCCAAACAGACCAATACTTCAGCGTGTAAGGTTTTTCCAAACCTTCAAAAGCCCAAAATGCCACTTCAATGACACTCCACATTGGGCCACTTCCAAATACTCCAATCCCTTCATTTATTCTTCAATGTTTCAAGCTTCTATGAAGGGAGTTAAAAGTTCACAAGCCCAAGTCAAGCCACAAGTAACAATCAATCAAGGCCACAAGAATCATCTAGAAGTAATTAGGAAATTTGCATTTGATTGTAATTTCATTTGAATTTGTAATTTAGGTAGCTTATAAATAGGGCCTTAGATTCATCATTTGAGAGACACCATGGAGGGGTGGAGGTGACTCCACTCCCCTTTCACTCTCATTCTCTTCTCTTCTTCCATTTTCTTTCATTCACACTTTAGTAAATATTTTTGTTATGATGAGTTTCTAATTTCCAACATTTGGGAAAGAGAGCTCTATTGCAATTTAATGGGTTGATTTATTTTCATTCTTCATCTTCAATTCTTCTTTCATTGTTTCTTTAGAGAGAGTCTTTGTGCTTCAAAGATCTAATTACTATCGAGAGAGGGATTAGATCTATTTAAATTCTATGATGAACTTGAGAAAGGAGTCATAGAATTTAGTTTGAGGCTCTTCTCTCACAACTCTCTTGATTGATAATTCTTAGCTTGATATGTGAGATGTAATCACTTTGAATTGAAATCTTGAGGGTTGTGTGGCAATTAGAGACCATTCTTCATCTCTTCTCATGAGCAATTAGATCAAGAGATTGGCAATTGATCAAGTTAAGAGAAATCAAATCACCAAGAGATTGGGGTTTGATTACTTATGATTTGCCAAGAGATCAATGATTGAATGATTGAAGTGGAGATGAGAATTGTTGATCTTGAGAATGCAATATCTCTTGATCCCAATGTTAATTTCATTCTTAATTCTTGTTATTTACTTCTTGTCTTTAATTCTTGTCATTTAATTGTTCTCTTTAAATTCTTGTCATTTACTTATGCACATTTATGGCTTTCTTTACTTTGGCACATTTATGCCTTCCAAGTGTTTGTAGAAATACTTCACTTGGTTTTACTTTCTAGTCATTTACTTTCTTGCACTTTACTTTCTTGTACTTTCTATTCCTTGCAATTTACATTCTTGCACTTTAATTTTTAGCACTTTAATTTCTTGTCATTTACTTTCCTTGCACTTTATTGCTTTTATTTAATTTCAAGTCATTTACATTTCTTGTTGCTTATCACTCAAACATGAATCGTCTAACTAGAACAATTAATTAACTATTGCTTGCTTAATCCATTAATCCTCGTGGGATCGACCTCACTCTAAGTGAGTTTTATTACTTGATGCGACCCGGTATACTTGCCGGTTATACGTGAAATCTCATTTTTACGTATCAAGTTTTTGGATTTCACGTATAACCGGCAACGGCGCCAAAAACTTGATACGTAAAAATTGAGATTTCACGTAATTACCGGCAAGTATACCGGGTCGTATCAAGTAATAAAACTCACAAAGAGTGAGGTCGATCCCACGGAGATTGGTAGATTAAGCAACTTTAGTTAAATGATAGATTTAGTCAAGCAAACATAGTTTTGATTTCATGAGCATTTTGATTTTTGAACATAATTGCAAGAAACTTAAATGACATCAAAAGTAAATTGCAAGAATATAAAGTGTTGAATTCTAAAGAGCAGAAGAGTAAATAGCAAGAAATAAAGAAACAGAATGTAAATGACAAGAATAATAAATTGCAAGAATGTATAAGGGAATTGGGCAATGGGTAGCAAGAAATAAAGAAACAGAATGTAAATGACAAGAATAATAAATTGCAAGAATGTATAAGGGAATTGGGCAATGGGTTTTCTAAGACTAAGAACAAAAGAAATGAGAATTAATGATAGAGAGGATCATTAGGGATCAGAGATGCTAGTGTTCATGAATTGATGTTGGTCAAATCCTTCTCAATCATGGGTATAGATCCATGGCAAATGGGTGATTGAATCCCAATCTCTTGGTGATTCAATCTCTCTCAACATAGCCAATTGCCACTCTCGTGATCTAATTGTTCATGAGAAGAGATGAAGATCAATTTTAATCCAGCCACACAATTTCCAAAATCTCAACCAAGGAGAGTTACATCTCACATACTAACCAAGGTATATTGATTGAGGAAATCATGAGAGGATGAACTCTAAACTGAATTATGTGGCTCATTCATCAAATTCACCACATAATTCATATAGATTAACCCCTCTCTCGATGGTGGTTGAATCTTTGAAGAACAAGAGTTCCCTCTTTAGATCAACCACTAAAATTGAGAAAGAGAAGATGGTTCACCAATTCATTCCAACCAACAGAGCTCCTCCCCCTAATGAAAGTGGGGTTTAGTGAATCATAGCTCCAATCTCAACAACAAATGCCATTAACAAAAATTAAACTAAGTGTAGAGAAAGATGAAGAAGAATAAGTAAATGCTTGAAGATTAAGAAAATGAAGAAGAGAAGTTCCAAGATGAATCAAAATTAGCTCTCTGGGTCTTCTCTCGGAAGTACCAAAAGAGTTTCCAAATACAAGTGCTCAAAAGTGTAAAAATGACTAAGTGTAAAAAGTAAAGTGTAAAAAGTGTAAAAGTCCAAAAGTCCCTCCAAAGTACAAACTCAATCTCTATTTATATTAGTCCTAAAGATCCTCAAGTGGGTTAGCAAGATGGGCTTCCTCTTTGTTGAATTCTTGGCTCAATTGATGAAGTTTCTGGCCTTTGTGAGGAATAGGGGAAGTGGAGCAAGTTGGCACCAATTCTGGCCCATTGAGGGCGTTATTGGCACTAACTCCAGGCCAAATGCACGTTGGCAACGTGCAGGACAATTTCCTGGGCATGAAGTATGAGACTTGGGCGTTGCTAGCCCAAGTTGTTGCCAACAACTTGCTTTTCCTCTTCTTGGCCTTACTTTCATGCTAAATGTAGCCCAGAATTTGAGTGTCAACCTTCAGCTTCAATATGGACTATCATACATCATTGGAAAGCTCTTGATGTCTTTTTTTTTAATGCCACTGGAATCACCTCAATTGGACTTTCCTAGCTCAAGTTATGGTTCCTCAAAGAAGGTAAGGTCAAGCTGCCAAGTTGTTGCCAAGTTGTTGTGAATAACGCACCCTCAACCCCAAGTTGGCAACGTGCTCGAGCATCACTCTCCCAAGGCAAGGACTTGGGGCTGGCGTTGTTGCAAAACATGCCCCCCTTGTGGCACGTTGGCAACGTGCTCGACCCACACCCCTAGGCCAATCTCTAGCTTTCTTGAATTTCACTTCATGTTCTTGTTTTTAGGGCCTAAAGATGACTCTGGTTTGGCTCCAATCTTGTGCTCCACCATGGACTATTATATATGGTTGGAAAGCTCTGAATGTTAGCTTTCCAACGCAACTGGAAGTACTCAATTTGGATCTCGGTAGCTCAAGATATCTTCCATTGAAGTGGACATGTTCAGGCTGCCTTGTTTTGGCGTTGGCAACGCCCATCCAGCGTTGGCAACGTGAGTGGTGCGCCAATGGGCGTTTGGCAGCCTGGTTGGTGCGCCAATGGGCGTTTGGCAGCCTGGTTGGTGCGCCAATGGGCGTTTGGCAGCCTGGTTGGCACCAAAATTTGGTGCCTGGCCAAACTTTCTTGTGTGGCGTTGGCAACGCCATTTTTGAGTTGGCAACGCCACTTCTTCCATGGCTTCATTTGTTGCTTGGTTGTGTGGCGTTGGCAACGCCCATCTTGAGTTGGCAACGCCAGCTCCTTTTCTTCCAGGGCTAAACTTGATTGTTTGGCGTTGTTAGCCTGCGTTGTCCTCAAAAACGCCCCTCATCTCTAGGCTGGCAACGTGCTCGAGGCTCCAAATCCAGGGCCAAGTTCCTTGCTTGTGTCTTGTATGTGGCGTTGGCAACTTGGTTCTAGAGTTGGCAACGCCAACCTTGCTTCCAGGGCCAAGTTTGCTTGCTCATGGCTTGTGTGTGGCGTTGGCAACTTGGTTCTAGAGTTGGCAACGCCAACCTTGCTTCCAGGGCCAAGTTTGCTTGCTTGTGGCTTGTGTGTGGCGTTGGCAATTTGGTTCTAGAGTTGGCAACGCCAACCTTGCTTCCAGGGCCAAGTTTGCTTGCTTGTGGCTTGTGTGTGGCGTTGGCAACGCCGATCCCAAGTTGGCAACGCCAACTTCTTGCCTTGGTTGCCTCCAGGGTTGCCAAGCTTGCTTGGTGTGAGTGTGTGTGGCGTTGGCAACGCCAATCCTAAGTTGGCAACGCCAACTTCTTGCCTTGGTTGCCTCCAGGGTTGCCAATCTTGCTTGGTGTGACGCCAATCCTAAGTTGGCAACGCCAACTTCTTGCCTTGGTTGCCTCCAGGGTTGCCAATCTTGCTTGGTGTGATTGTGTGTGGCGTTGGCAACGCCAATCCTAAGTTGGCAACGCCAACTTCTTGCCTTGGTTGCCTCCAGTGCCAAGCTTGCCTTGTGTTGTGGAGTTGCCAACGCCAATCCTAAGTTGGCAACGCCAACTTCTTGCCTTGGTTGCCTCCAGGGCCAAGCTTGCCTTGTGTTGTGGAGTTGGCAACTCCAATCCCAAGTTGGCAACGTGGATTCCAAGTTGGCAACGCCAACTTCTTGCCCAGCTTGCATCCTTCTTGCTTCCATGCTTCCTTGTTTCATCACCTATCATCAACAAAGGAAATAGCTTCAAAGTCTTACCAATTCATGCACCAATTCCATGAGATTCATTCATACTCATTCATATATGCATTCCTTAAAACATTTGCATGAATTTGGCTAGAATTAACATGTTCCTTGATATCATCATGCATGGAAACAAAACTCATAAAAGGACTTGTTTATTTAGAGAAAATGAGTGAAATTAAGCTAAAACTAACTAAACTAACTAACTAATAATGCAAATATGCATTTGCATCACAACACCAAACTTAAAGTATTGCTTGTCCTCAAGCAAAATATAAAGGACTTTGTCACAAGAATTTAAGATGTAAGGCTTGAATGTTCTTCCAGAGAGTAATTTCTCATTGAGCATGTCATCTCCACTTGTGTGGTCATTAATTTATTGTAATTGAACACAATTATTCAACTTTTTCAATTAAAATGCTTGCTTCACTACTAAATTGGTTAACTTCACTAGACTTCTTTCATACCTTAGCACATGATCCTTGAACCAATTTTTTTTTTTTGCTTATTTCTTTTTTTCTTCTTTTTTTTTTTTTTTTCAATTAAGCTCGAAATCTTGTCTTAAGGCGGCTCTTTAGCATAAGCTTTCAATCAACAATCCCAAACCAGTTGGTTCAAGTTGTTAAGTGTTGAGACACTCTTAAAGATTTACTCACTCAAGCCTCTTTCCTTAACACATTCAGTCACATGCATATAACATTGAAATTTTTGTTTGGATAGTGGTGTCCAGCACCTCTTTGGGTTGCTAAATGTTCTGTTATAGAGCTACTCTTGATTGTGGGTTTTCAATCGATAATCCCGAGTTAGTTAACTCAAGTTACCGGGTGATGAAGCACCCCTCGGATTTACTAGCCCAAGTATATCTCTTAACATCAATCACCACAGACACATATCCAAATTTTGTCATTGATGCCTAGCCTTTCATTCTTTGTACTCTATTTTCTTAGAGATCTTCAAGAAACTTGAAATCAACATCCCATTGGCAGAGGCTCTAGAACAAATGCCATTATATGCAAAGTTTCTTAAGGAATTGATCACCAAGAAGAGAAGTTGGCAAGAAAAAGAAACCGTGATTCTCAATCAAGAGTGTAGTGCCATCATTCAACAAGGGTTACCTCCAAAACTCAAAGACCCCGGCAACGGCGCCAAAAACTTGATACGTAAAAATTAAGATTTCACGTAATTACCGGCAAGTATACCGGGTCGTATCAAGTAGTAAGACTCACTAAGAGTGAGGTCGATCCCACGAGGATTGGTAGATTAAGCAACTTTAGTTAAATGGTAGATTTAGTCAAGCAAACATAGTTTTGATTTCATGAGCATTTTGATTTTTAAACATAATTGCAAGAATTTAAATGGCAAAGAATGTAAAGAACTAGAATAAAGAAATGAAGTGCAAGTAAATGACGGAAACTTAAATTGCAAGAAACTTAAATAACATCAAAGGTAAATGGCAAGAAATTAAAGGGTGCAGAAATTTAAAGAGCATAAAAGTAAATGGCAAGAAGTAGATGAACAGAATGTAAATAACAAGAGTAGTAAATAGACAGAATGTAGAAAGGGATTGGGAATTGGGTAATCAAATAGCTAGAGCAAGAGAAATGAGAGTTAATGATAGAGAGGATCATTAGGGATTAGAGATGTTAGTTTTCATGAATTGATGTTAGTCAAATCCTTCTCAATCATGGGTATAGATCCATGGCAAATGGGTGATTGAATCCCAATCTCTTGGTGATTCAATCTCTCTCAACATAGCCAATTGCCACTCTCGTGATCTAATTGTTCATGAGAAGAGATGAAGATCAATTTTAATCCAGCCACACAATTTCCAAAATCTCAACCAAGGAGAGTTACATCTCACATACTAACCAAGGTATGTTGATTGAGGAAATCATGAGAGGATGAACTCTAAACTGAATTATGTGGCTCATTCCTCAAATTCACCACATAATTCATATAGATTAACCCCTCTCTCGATGGTGGTTGAATCTTTGAAGATCAAGAGTCTCCTCTTTAGATCAACCACTAGAATTGAGGAGGAGAAGATGGGTTCACCAATTCATTCTAACAAACAGAGCTCCTCCCCCTAATGAAAGTGGGGTTTAGTGAGTCATTGCTCCAATTTCATCAACAATTGCCATGAACAAAAATTAAACTAAGTATAAAGGAAGAAGAAGAAGAATGAAGTGCTTAAAACTTGAAGATGAAGAAGAAAAATTCCAATAGAAAACCAAAGATGAGCATTCGGGGCATCCTCCCGGAAGTGCTAACAAGTAAAAGTGCTCAAAATATGAAAAAGTTCTAAGTGTCAAAAAGTGTGTAAAGCTGTTAGGAGTTTCTTGGGGCATGCTGGATTTTATAGGAGATTCATCAAAGATTTTTCAAAAATAGCAAAGCCACTAAGCAATTTGCTGGTGGTAGACAATCCTTTTATCTTTGATGATGAATGTAAACATGCTTTTGAAACTCTAAAGGCTAAGCTCACCACAGCACCAATCATCACACCCCCAACTTGGGGACTACCCTTTGAACTCATGTGTGATGCAAGCAACCTTGCAATTGGTGTTGTGTTGGGGCAGAGGAAGGAAAAGAGGCTTCATGTTATCTACTATGCAAGTAAGGTATTGAATGAAACTCAAAGAAACTACACCACAACAGAGAAAGAGTTACTAGCCGTGGTGTATGCCTTTGATAAGTTTAGACAATATTTGATTGGATCTAAAGTCTTAGTGTATACTGACCATGCTGCCATTAAGTATCTTATGTCAAAACAGGATGCCAAACCAAGGCTAATCAGATGGGTGCTACTCTTACAAGAGTTTGACATTGAGATCAAAGATAGAAAGGGCAGTGAAAATCAAGTTGCTGATCACTTATCAAGGGTGCCACAAGATGAATGCCAAGACAACTTTCCATCAATAAATGAAGAGTTTCCAGATGAACATCTCTTGCACATTCAACATGTCCCATGGTTTGCAGACATGGCCAACTACAAGGCAGGAAGAATCATTCCACAGGAGTACACAAGACAACAAGTTAAGAAGCTGTTGCATGAGGCTAGGTTCTTCTTTTGGGACGAACCATTTTTGTTCAAAAGATGCCCAGATGGAATGATAAGAAGATGTGTGCCAGAAAGTGAAATGAAGGACATACTATGGCATTGTCACAACTCCAGCTATGGTGGTCATTTTGGGGCTGAAAGAACTGCTGCAAAGGTCCTTCAAAGTGGTTTCTATTGGCCTTCAATCTTCAAGGATGCTAGGGAGTTTGTGAGCCAATGCAATGAATGTCAAAGAGCAGGGGGCTTGTCAAAGAAAAATGAGATGCCTCAAAAGTTCATTTTGGAAGTGGAACTCTTTGATTTGTGGGGAATAGATTTCATGGGACCTTTTCCTCCATCCTACACGTTCAAATACATCCTAGTAGCAGTAGAGTATGTCTCCAAATGGGTAGAAGCAATAGCCACCACCACATGTGATACCAACGTGGTCTTGCAATTCCTCAAAAAGAACATCTTCACAAGATTTGGAGTACCCAAGGGGCTTATAAGTGATGGGGGAAGCCACTTTTGCAACAAGCAACTCAATTCCTTACTCTACAAGTATGGTGTTACACACAAAGTAGCTACCCCATATCACCCACAAACCAATGGACAAGCTGAACTTGCCAACAGAGAGCTAAAAAGGATCTTGGAGAAAACTGTGGGAACAACGAGAAAGGATTGGGTTAGGAAGCTGGATGATGCACTTTGGGCATATAGAACAGCCTTCAAGACACCCATAGGAAAATCTCCATTTCAATTGGTGTATGGAAAGGCATGCCACCTCCCTGTAGAGCTTGAACATAAGGCTTTCTGGGCCACCAAACTTCTAAATCTAGATGCTCAAGCAGCAGGAGAAAAGAGGTTGCTACAACTCAATGAGCTTGAGGAGTTCAGATTGGAGGCATATGACAATGCCAAAATATACAAGGAGAGAGCAAAGAGATGGCATGATAAGAGGATCTCTCAAAGAATATTTGAACCAGGCCAAAAGGTGTTATTATTCAATTCAAGATTGAAGATCTTCCCTGGGAAGCTGAGGTCTAGATGGACTGGTCCATACACCATCACCAAAGTATCACCTCATGGCTATGTTGAATTGCTTGATGAAGCCTCAAAACAAACATTCACAGTCAATGGACATAGGGTGAAGCATTACTTTGGTGGCCCTTGGAGCAAGGAAGAGAGTGTGCAACTCTTAACATGAGCAAAGAAGCTACAATGTCGAGCTAAGGACAATAAACAAAGCGCTTCATGGGAGGCAACCCATGCACAGGGAGTCTTTTAATTTCATGTTTTAGTAACCAATAATGATCAAGTAGACTAGTACATGGTGTATGCAAGGCACTAAGTTTGGTGTGGCCAATCTTGAAGTAATGGCAAATGTGTGTTCTACAACACTTAGCCACAAACTAAGTTTGGTGTCCATACATACACGAAAATGCTAGGCTATGAAAGTTTTGTCATCCACTTTAGTTATATATATAAAAAAAAAAAAAAAACGTAAAAATAGCATATAATGTAGGTAAAATACTAAGTTTGATGTGGCTATCTTTGAAATTAATTCCATAGAACACTTAGTCACAAACTAAGTTTGGTGTCTTTACTTACATTATTAATGCTAGAAAAAATTAGATTAGGGAATCAATTCATAAATTTTAATTTTAGCTTAGTTAATTTTGCATAGGAATATCATCATAAGCTTTTAGCTATTAATGTCACTTTAAGAATCTTAAGTCTTTGGCATTTTGTTGCAGGAAAGAAAGAAGTGATGGGGAATCTTGGAAGCATATAATGAAAGAAAGAAAGAAATGAGGGGGAATCTTGTTCTAAGTCACGGATACACAAGGAAGTCACATGAGTTGTGAACTTTATGCATGGAAAAACAAATCAACATGCCTTAAATGCCATGACCGAGCCTTAAATGCATCCCCACCAACTTTCACTTTAAATACTTCAACCACACTCATCAAACCTCATTCTTCATCAATCATTCCTCTACCCCCATAATCTTACTTCACTAACTGAACTCACACTCAACCTCCAACCTATTCCATGCTTCACAAATTCTAGCCTTGAACCTCACCTCTACCCAACAAAACTCTTGGAGCATCACATCTCTCACATAACCGAAACACTCAATCTCCTTCACCATCATTTTCTAAGTCACCGTGCTTACCTCATATCTCTCCTTCACAATCATTTTCCTTGTGCTTGAGGACAAGCATTCAACTAAGTTTGGTGTTGGGGAGATTCAACCTTGCAAGTGAATCTCAATGGCCTCATCATCAAGGGAGAGGAGAGAAGATGAATTTGATGAAAGAAGATTCAAATCCAAACACAATGAGCGAATTTTTAGTTGGATGTCAAGCAAAGATGTTGTTCCAGAGCTACCATTCAAGCTTAAAAAAGATGAATACCCTGAGATACAAAAAATAATCAGAAAAAGGGGATGGGAGCTTCTCTGTGACCAACCTCAAGAAATAAGCATGCTTCTCATCCATGAGTTCTTCACTAATGTGATAAGAGAATATGATGATGAAGAACCATACATGAGCTATGTAAGAGGTGTGGATGTTGATTTTAGCCCGGACACCATCAATAGGGTGCTAAGGGTCAAGCACAAACAGTTCAAACGAACTAGCTATGAAGAAAGGGTTGAAAATGACCCAAGATATGTGGATGTGGTGAGTGACTTGTGCAGAGTAGGCACTGATTGGGTATTGGATTCACATGGCCGACCACTCAAACTTCGGAGAGGTGATCTCATACCTCAAGCAAAAGGATGGCATGACATAGTGAGGAGGTCATTGATCTCTACTTCAAATAACTCTGAGGTAACGGTGAATAGAGCTATAATGATCCATTGCATAATGAAAGGAGGGGAAATCAATGTTGGAGACATTATAGCCAAGAACATCATTGAAATAGCTCAAAAGGTCAAACAGGACAGCTGGCTAGGATATCCTAGTACTATTCTGCGCCTATGTGAAGAAGCTGGAGTGCCTCTGAGAGAATTTGAAGAAACTGATTTGGTCTCCATTGGAAAGCCTCTCACCAAAGAAAGGTTGGAGTTCATCACCACAACCCAATTGGAAAGGCAACCTTTAGCAAGAAGGAAGAAAAGGAAGGAAGTAAGACAAGAGGAGGAGCCTCAAGAAATGGATGAATCTCACACCTTGAACATGAACCAACTCCAAGCCGCCTTGGAAGGGATTTCTGGGCAATATTCACAAATTCAAAGAAGCCAAGAGGAACAAGCACAACAACAAAGGGACCTTTGGCAATTGATGGATCAACAAAGAGGGGTTCAAGTTCAATGGATGAACCAACAAAATGAGTACCAAACACACATGATGGAGTTGCAACAAGAACAATATGCCAAGATGCAAGAAGCCATCAACAATTCAGCTATGGAACATGAAAAAGCCATAGAGAAAGTGATACAAGAACAAGCTCAATTAAGGATAGAGCAAGCTCAGCAAAGAGAACTTCTCCATAGGTTGGATGCTAGACATGAAACACTCTACAGAGATTTCAATGAAAACAGAATGTTCAAGGAAGCCAGGCACAAGGACAGACTTGACTATGACATATGCACCCAAGAAAAGCTTAGTTACCTCTGTTCCACACCCCCATTGATCAACCCACAAATCAAATGTTTTAATGAGGCTCGGAAGATATTTGAACAACAAGAACTAGCAAGGGTGAGATTCAACCAACAGAGGCTACAGGAGACAATGATAAGCTCAGGAATTTGGCAAAAAGAAGATCCAAAAGGGAATGCAACGACACAACAACAAGGAGAAAGGAGGAGCAAAAAGAAAGAAGATCCAAAAGGAGATGCAGCAACACAACAACAAGGAGAAAGGAGAAGCAAAAAGAAAGAAGATCCAAAAGGCAAAGGAAAACAAGGAGAATCAAGCAAAGGAAAAGGGACATGAAGACTAAAGGTGGTGAAGTTCCTATGTTTTCTTTATGTTTCATTAAATAAAGAAGATGTATGTCTGAAATATGGTATACCTTCTAGGATGCATTTTCTTTTGAAGCATTGTCTTTTATGTTGCCCACTCCATGCATCACCACTCACAGATTTGGAATGGTTGCTTGTCTTTAATACTTTTACTTGTCATTGGAATAAAAGATGTAGTTTGAGCAAGAACAGAGAAAAATCTAGTTTAAAAAGGATCATGTTGTCCCATAGGAAAAGTGCTAGTATATTTATTGTGAAAGAATCAAGGTTCAATGAACTCAAAAGAATGCTTGCTATACAAGACTAGTTTGGTTAAGGATCACAAAGACTTTAACAGTAAAAGCACAAATAACCTTGACAATAAAGAAAATAGAGTACAAAGAATGAAAGGCTAGGCATCAATGACAAAATTTGGATATGTGTCTGTGGTGATTGATGTTAAGAGATATACTTGGGCTAGTAAATCCGAGGGGTGCTTCATCACCCGGTAACTTGAGTTAACTAACTCGGGATTATCGATTGAAAACCCACAATCAAGAGTAGCTCTATAACAGAACATTTAGCAACCCAAAGAGGTGCTGGACACCACTATCCAAACAAAAATTTCAATGTTATATGCCTGTGACTGAATGTGTTAAGGAAAGAGGCTTGAGTGAGTAAATCTTTAAGAGTGTCTCAACACTTAACAACTTGAACCAACTGGTTTGGGATTGTTGATTGAAAGCTTATGCTAAAGAGCCGCCTTAAGACAAGATTTCGAGCTTAATTGAAAAAAAAAAAAGAAGAAAAAAAGAAATAAGCAAAAAAAAAAAATTGGTTCAAGGATCATGTGCTAAGGTATGAAAGAAGTCTAGTGAAGTTAACCAATTTAGTAGTGAAGCAAGCATTTTAATTGAAAAAGTTGAATAATTGTGTTCAATTACAATAAATTAATGACCACACAAGTGGAGATGACATGCTCAATGAGAAATTACTCTCTGGAAGAACATTCAAGCCTTACATCTTAAATTCTTGTGACAAAGTCCTTTATATTTTGCTTGAGGACAAGCAATACTTTAAGTTTGGTGTTGTGATGCAAATGCATATTTGCATTATTAGTTAGTTAGTTTAGTTAGTTTTAGCTTAATTTCACTCATTTTCTCTAAATAAACAAGTCCTTTTATGAGTTTTGTTTCCATGCATGATGATATCAAGGAGCATGTTAATTCTAGCCAAATTCATGCAAATGTTTTAAGGAATGCATATATGAATGAGTATGAATGAATCTCATGGAATTGGTGCATGAATTGGTAAGACTTTGAAGCTATTTCCTTTGTTGATGATAGGTGATGAAACAAGGAAGCATGGAAGCAAGAAGGATGCAAGCTGGGCAAGAAGTTGGCGTTGCCAACTTGGAATCCACGTTGCCAACTTGGGATTGGAGTTGCCAACTCCACAACACAAGGCAAGCTTGGCCCTGGAGGCAACCAAGGCAAGAAGTTGGCGTTGCCAACTTAGGATTGGCGTTGCCAACTCCACAACACAAGGCAAGCTTGGCCCTGGAGGCAACCAAGGCAAGAAGTTGGCGTTGCCAACTTAGGATTGGCATTGCCAACGCCACACACAATCACACCAAGCAAGATTGGCAACCCTGGAGGCAACCAAGGCAAGAAGTTGGCGTTGCCAACTTAGGATTGGCGTCACACCAAGCAAGATTGGCAACCCTGGAGGCAACCAAGGCAAGAAGTTGGCGTTGCCAACTTAGGATTGGCGTTGCCAACGCCACACACACTCACACCAAGCAAGCTTGGCAACCCTGGAGGCAACCAAGGCAAGAAGTTGGCGTTGCCAACTTGGGATCGGCGTTGCCAACGCCACACACAAGCCACAAGCAAGCAAACTTGGCCCTGGAAGCAAGGTTGGCGTTGCCAACTCTAGAACCAAGTTGCCAACGCCACACACAAGCCACAAGCAAGCAAACTTGGCCCTGGAAGCAAGGTTGGCGTTGCCAACTCTAGAACCAAGTTGCCAACGCCACACACAAGCCATGAGCAAGCAAACTTGGCCCTGGAAGCAAGGTTGGCGTTGCCAACTCTAGAACCAAGTTGCCAACGCCACATACAAGACACAAGCAAGGAACTTGGCCCTGGAGGAAGCAAAGTTGGCGTTGCCAACTTGAAGCTGGCGTTGCCAACGCCCACACAAGGAACTTGGCCCTGGATTTGGAGCCTCGAGCACGTTGCCAGCCTAGAGATGAGGGGCGTTTTTGAGGACAACGCAGGCTAACAACGCCAAACAATCAAGTTTGGCCCTGGAAGAAAAGGAGCTGGCGTTGCCAACTCAAGATGGGCGTTGCCAACGCCACACAACCAAGCAACAAATGAAGCCATGGAAGAACTGGCGTTGCCAACTCAAAAATGGCGTTGCCAACGCCACACAAGAAAGTTTGGCCAGGCACCAAATTTTGGTGCCAACCAGGCTGCCAAACGCCCATTGGCGCACCAACCAGGCTGCCAAATGCCCATTGGCGCACCAACCAGGCTGCCAAACGCCCATTGGCGCACCACTCACGTTGCCAACGCTGGATGGGCGTTGCCAACGCCAAAACAAGGCAGCCTGAACATGTCCACTTCAATGGAAGATATCTTGAGCTACAGAGATCCAAATTGAGTACTTCCAGTTGCGTTGGAAAGCTAACATTCAGAGCTTTCCAACCATATATAATAGTCCATGGTGGAGCACAAGATTGGAGCCAAACCAGAGTCATCTTTAGGCCCTAAAAACAAGAACATGAAGTGAAATTCAAGAAAGCTAGAGATTGGCCTAGGGGTGTGGGTCGAGCACGTTGCCAACGTGCCACAAGGGGGGCGTGTTTTGCAACAACGCCAGCCCCAAGTCCTTGCCTTGGGAGAGTGATGCTCGAGCACGTTGCCAACTTGGGGTTGAGGGTGCGTTATTCACAACAACTTGGCAACAACTTGGCAGCTTGACCTTACCTTCTTTGAGGAACCATAACTTGAGCTAGGAAAGTCCAATTGAGGTGATTCCAGTGGCATTAGAAAATAGACATCAAGAGCTTTCCAATGATGTATGATAGTCAATATTGAAGCTGAAGGTTGACACTCAAATTCTGGGCTACATTTAGCATGAAAGTAAGGCCAAGAAGAGGAAAAGCAAGTTGTTGGCAACAACTTGGGCTAGCAACGCCCAAGTCTCATACTTCATGCCCAGGAAATTGTCCTGCACGTTGCCAACGTGCATTTGGCCTGGAGTTAGTGCCAATAACGCCCTCAATGGGCCAGAATTGGTGCCAACTTGCTCCACTTCCCCTATTCCTCACAAAGGCCAGAAACTTCATCAATTGAGCCAAGAATTCAACAAAGAGGAAGCCCATCTTGCTAACCCACTTGAGGATCTTTAGGACTAATATAAATAGAGATTGAGTTTGTACTTTGGAGGGACTTTTGGACTTTTACACTTTTTACACTTTACTTTTTACACTTAGTCATTTTTACACTTTTGAGCACTTGTATTTGGAAACTCTTTTGGTACTTCCGAGAGAAGACCCAGAGAGCTAATTTTGATTCATCTTGGAACTTCTCTTCTTCATTTTCTTAATCTTCAAGCATTTACTTATTCTTCTTCATCTTTCTCTACACTTAGTTTAATTTTTGTTAATGGCATTTGTTGTTGAGATTGGAGCTATGATTCACTAAACCCCACTTTCATTAGGGGGAGGAGCTCTGTTGGTTGGAATGAATTGGTGAACCATCTTCTCTTTCTCAATTTTAGTGGTTGATCTAAAGAGGGAACTCTTGTTCTTCAAAGATTCAACCACCATCGAGAGAGGGGTTAATCTATATGAATTATGTGGTGAATTTGATGAATGAGCCACATAATTCAGTTTAGAGTTCATCCTCTCATGATTTCCTCAATCAATATACCTTGGTTAGTATGTGAGATGTAACTCTCCTTGGTTGAGATTTTGGAAATTGTGTGGCTGGATTAAAATTGATCTTCATCTCTTCTCATGAACAATTAGATCACGAGAGTGGCAATTGGCTATGTTGAGAGAGATTGAATCACCAAGAGATTGGGATTCAATCACCCATTTGCCATGGATCTATACCCATGATTGAGAAGGATTTGACCAACATCAATTCATGAACACTAGCATCTCTGATCCCTAATGATCCTCTCTATCATTAATTCTCATTTCTTTTGTTCTTAGTGTTAGAAAACCCATTGCCCAATTCCCTTATACATTCTTGCAATTTATTATTCTTGTCATTTACATTCTGTTTCTTTATTTCTTGCTATTTACTCTTCTGCTCTTTAGAATTCAACACTTTATATTCTTGCAATTTACTTTTGATGTCATTTAAGTTTCTTGCAATTATGTTCAAAAATCAAAATGCTCATGAAATCAAAACTATGTTTGCTTGACTAAATCTACCATTTAACTAAAGTTGCTTAATCTACCAATCTCCGTGGGATCGACCTCACTCTTTGTGAGTTTTATTACTTGATACGACCCGGTATACTTGCCGGTAATTACGTGAAATCTCAATTTTTACGTATCAAGTTTTTGGCGCCGTTGCCGGTTATACGTGAAATCCAAAAACTTGATACGTAAAAATGAGATTTCACGTATAACCGGCAAGTATACCGGGTCGCATCAAGTAATAAAACTCACTTAGAGTGAGGTCGATCCCACGAGGATTAATGGATTAAGCAAGCAATAGTTAATTAATTGTTCTAGTTAGACGATTCATGTTTGAGTGATAAGCAACAAGAAATGTAAATGACTTGAAATTAAATAAAAGCAATAAAGTGCAAGGAAAGTAAATGACAAGAAATTAAAGTGCTAAAAATTAAAGTGCAAGAATGTAAATTGCAAGGAATAGAAAGTACAAGAAAGTAAAGTGCAAGAAAGTAAATGACTAGAAAGTAAAACCAAGTGAAGTATTTCTACAAACACTTGGAAGGCATAAATGTGCCAAAGTAAAGAAAGCCATAAATGTGCATAAGTAAATGACAAGAATTTAAAGAGAACAATTAAATGACAAGAATTAAAGACAAGAAGTAAATAACAAGAATTAAGAATGAAATTAACATTGGGATCAAGAGATATTGCATTCTCAAGATCAACAATTCTCATCTCCACTTCAATCATTCAATCATTGATCTCTTGGCAAATCATAAGTAATCAAACCCCAATCTCTTGGTGATTTGATTTCTCTTAACTTGATCAATTGCCAATCTCTTGATCTAATTGCTCATGAGAAGAGATGAAGAATGGTCTCTAATTGCCACACAACCCTCAAGATTTCAATTCAAAGTGATTACATCTCACATATCAAGCTAAGAATTATCAATCAAGAGAGTTGTGAGAGAAGAGCCTCAAACTAAATTCTATGACTCCTTTCTCAAGTTCATCATAGAATTTAAATAGATCTAATCCCTCTCTCGATAGTAATTAGATCTTTGAAGCACAAAGACTCTCTCTAAAGAAACAATGAAAGAAGAATTGAAGATGAAGAATGAAAATAAATCAACCCATTAAATTGCAATAGAGCTCTCTTTCCCAAATGTTGGAAATTAGAAACTCATCATAACAAAAATATTTACTAAAGTGTGAATGAAAGAAAATGGAAGAAGAGAAGAGAATGAGAGTGAAAGGGGAGTGGAGTCACCTCCACCCCTCCATGGTGTCTCTCAAATGATGAATCTAAGGCCCTATTTATAAGCTACCTAAATTACAAATTCAAATGAAATTACAATCAAATGCAAATTTCCTAATTACTTCTAGATGATTCTTGTGGCCTTGATTGATTGTTACTTGTGGCTTGGCTTGGGCTTGTGAACTTTTAACTCCCTTCATAGAAGCTTGAAACATTGAAGAATAAATGAAGGGATTGGAGTATTTGGAAGTGTTGAAACATTGAAGAATAAATGAAGGGATTGGAGTATTTGGAAGTGGCCCAATGTGGAGTGTCATTGAAGTGGCATTTTGGGCTTTTGAAGGTTTGGAAAAACCTTACACGCTGAAGTATTGGTCTGTTTGGGTCTCCAAATTGAATGTCCACTATAGACTATTATATATCTTTGGAAAGCCCTAGATCTCAGCTTTCCAACGCCGCTGAAAGCATGTCAATTGGACTTCTCTAGCCCAAGTTATGATCTTTTGAAGGTGAAGAGGTCAGTCTGGCGAACTGCAGGGACTTGTTTTACGCTGAAATTGTGAAGCTAAACGAATAGCAATTTGTCCCCTTAAATCAGTGTCAACTATAAAGTGTTATATATGGTTGGAAAGCTCTAGAAGTATACTTTCTAATGACACTGAGATCACTTCATTTGGAGCTTTGTAGCTCGAATTATTCTTGTTGGAGTGTGAAGAGGTCAGGGTTGCAAATCCTCTTTGCTTCTCTTTGAGTTTGTTTCCAACTTTTTGCCACCTTGGGAGTGTGCTTCCTCTATTAGTGCTTTTATTGCTTCATTTTCCATAATTTCCTACAAAATTTATTAACTCAAGCAATCAAAGCAATATTCAATTTAATCACCAAAACACTCCCATAATTAAGCATTATGAATTGATTTTTATATGAAAAAGCATAGAAAAACATAACATGATGCGTAGTCATCACAACACCAAACTTAAACTTTGCTTGTCCTCAAGCAAACAAAGAATCATTCAATAAAGATTGACAATCCAAGGTGAGAAGAATAGCAATTAAATGTTCATGGTTGGCTAGTTTATTATGCATGCTACAATCTCAAAAGAAATTCAAATGATTGATGCTTCCATCTAGCTCATTTTATGAAATATTTTTCTTTATGTTCCTTACTTGAAACAAGCTTTTCATCTTTTTCTTAGCTTAGCTTCTTGGGTGCTTTGCACCATTAGTTAAAAGCTTTGACTCTAAATGCTTTGTTTTCAAGTATTACCACTTGATACATAAGCACCACAAGCATTTAATTAGAGGACTTTTTAAACTCATTTATTCCTTTTCTTTACTTTCCTTCTAATCATTGGTGCTTAGAGCCTTGAGCTTTGAGGGAGTGCTTTGCACTTGAGCCTAGTCTTGACTCTAAATGTTTTGTTTTCAAGCTTTTTGCTTGATACATAAACACCACAAGTACTTGACTAATGAAATGTCATTGGTACTCAGAGTCTTCAACTTTCTCATTTTTCCCTTTTTCTTTCTTAATCTTTTAATTGATTTGCTTGTTCAAGGTTTTCAATATTTCAAACATTTCATAAAATGTCCTAGATGAAAACTTCAATTAAACAAATTCAAATGTAATTGAGCAACAATAGTCATGCTAGCCTTCCAATACTTATATGCTCATGCTAGATTCTTCTATAATTACCTTGTTTGTTTATGATCATGATACTTAATTACTTTGACTCACAAAATTCAAAATGGTAGTTATGATGTAAAAGCAACATGTTGCAATTCAAATATCAAGCTATGCTTTTCCAAAAAGAAGAACACGCATGCATATAAAAGAAATGGAAGACAATCATGCAATTGAAAGTATAGAAGATAAATAAGAGGAAAAAGAACTTAACCACCTTGTAGATCTTCATCTTTGTTATTGTCATTTTCCTCCTACTCCTTCCTTCCCCAACACCAAACTTAGAATGATTGCTTGTCCTCAAGCAACAAATAAAATAATGGTGGTGGAATTTATGATTAATCATGAATGTCTTCAAGAAAGAGATGTAAGTAATGCATGTGTTTAAGCAAGCAAAAATTAAAGATGACAATCAAGGCACAAAGAAAAGAGACAATATGATTACATCAATAAGTGAGTTGTGCATGTACTATGCATGAAAGGTAAGTGGCAACACCAAACTTAGTGTGACACTTTCATTTTAGAATGATGCAAGTACCCACTAAAGATTGAAGATCAAATTGTTGCATGCAACACCAAACTTAGAATGCAATCATATGCCAAATTATTGAAAGTAAACTAAGCAAGGAAAGAAAATGTTACCAACAGTTGGGTTGCCTCCCAACAAGCGCTCTTTTAATGTCATTAGCTTGACATGTGGTTCTTAATTTTCTTCCTCTTCTTCCAATTGGTTAAAAGAAATGACTTCAAGGGAGAAGAAGAGAAAATTGATGCCCCTTGATTTGATTGTCTCCTAACAAGCCTTCTTTTGTTGTTATTAGCTTGATTCCTCTTGCTTGTTGGGGTGGGGGTTGGATTGCTTTTTGTTGACCTTCTCTTTTTCATGGATGTTGTCTTTTGTTTCTTGGTCACAATCCTTCTTTGAATATTTTTATTGATTGCCTTCACTTCCTTGATTTCAAGACTTAGGTGTTGTGTGATGGTTGGAGTGTCCTCTTCATCAAGAACCTCTTGGATTGATGGTTCAATTAAATCATCTTCCATACAACTTTCTACTTCATTGGAGTGTGGACTCCCTTGGTTGTTTTCCTCCCTTACAACCTCATTCTTCATTGGGATTTTACTTGGTATAGGGGCCTCTTTTTCTTGCTCTTCCAATTCCTCTTTTACACTAAACATTTGCTTTAATAGCTCTTCTATGGAGGAGGTTTGTTGATCTTCCCAAGATTTCTTCATCTCCTCTTCATATTTTTCGATCACAAATTCAAGGGAAGTTTGTGAGGATTGTGAATGTTCATGTTCCTTTATCACCTCAAGTTCAATTTCATTCTCAATCACCTCATTCTTCATTGAAATTTCACTTGACACATGGACCTTTTGTTCTTCTTTTTCCACTTCCTCACCCACAAATTGGTCTTCATCCTCACTGCTTGGCAACCCGAAGTGTTTCCTTATTTGCTCTAAGTGCCCATCTATTTTCTTGCAGAGGATTTCTTGTTCTTTCCAAGATTCTAATATTTCTCTAGACCATTGAAGGTGATCCTCAACTATTAGCTCCAAAGATGAAGGTTGGGAGTAATTTTGTGGATATGGATGTGTTGTGGTGAAGTCATTTTGGGGAGTATGAAAGGAGTTTTGTGAGTTGTGAAATGAATTTTGTGAATTTTGAAATGAGTTTTCTGTATAGTGAAATGAATTTTGTGGTTGATGAATTGAATTGTATGGATTTTGGAAAGAATTTTGTGTTGAGGCAAACTCAAGTGGTGAAGAATTTTGATATGAAAAATTTGGAGATGAGGTTGGATAATTAAGAGGTGAGGGCTCTTGATGGATGGGATAGGAAATATTGAATTCTCTTTGGTTTTGTCCTTCCCAATCACAATTTGGATAGTTGTCCCATTCATAGGAGTATGAATCATTTTGTGTTCTTGGAAAGTATCCCATTTGGTTTGATTGCTCAAACCCCATCATTCCTTGATCTTGATTTTCCCAACCACAATTAGTATAGTAACTTGAATCATTTTGTGGTGGTGAAAAATACCCCATGTAACTTGCTTGATCATTGTGTGACCTAGGGGCATGTCCCATTTGGGTTGATTGCTCATGATCCATCATTTCTTGTTGATATTCCCATCCACCATGAGGATAATGACATGAATCATTTTGTGGTGGTGGGCAATATCCCATGTAATATGATTGATCAACATGTGAGGTAAACTCCATTTTAATTAAAAAATGTTGTATCAAACACAACCACCAAGAAAAATTGAAATTCCTTGTGTCACAACTAAAGAATTCTTAGTGAGGCAATAACACAAACACTTAACTTGCAATAAGAAAAGAGAAATAAAAATAAAAAAATAAAGTAAAAACGAAAAAAAAATGTCTAATCTAGAAAATTAATCAACCGGTAGTTTGTTAATCACAATTAATCCCCGGCAACGGCGCCAAAAACTTGATACGTAAAAATTGAGATTTCACGTAATTACCGGCAAGTATACCGGGTCGTATCAAGTAATAAAACTCACAAAGAGTGAGGTCGATCCCACGGAGATTGGTAGATTAAGCAACTTTAGTTAAATGGTAGATTTAGTCAAGCAAACATAGTTTTGATTTCATGAGCATTTTGATTTTTGAACATAATTGCAAGAAACTTAAATGACATCAAAAGTAAATTGCAAGAATATAAAGTGTTGAATTCTAAAGAGCAGAAGAGTAAATAGCAAGAAATAAAGAAACAGAATGTAAATGACAAGAATAATAAATTGCAAGAATGTATAAGGGAATTGGGCAATGGGTTTTCTAACACTAAGAACAAAAGAAATGAGAATTAATGATAGAGAGGATCATTAGGGATTAGAGATGTTAGTTTTCATGAATTGATGTTAGTCAAATCCTTCTCAATCATGGGTATAGATCCATGGCAAATGGGTGATTGAATCCCAATCTCTTGGTGATTCAATCTCTCTCAACATAGCCAATTGCCACTCTCGTGATCTAATTGTTCATGAGAAGAGATGAAGATCAATTTTAATCCAGCCACACAATTTCCAAAATCTCAACCAAGGAGAGTTACATCTCACATACTAACCAAGGTATGTTGATTGAGGAAATCATGAGAGGATGAACTCTAAACTGAATTATGTGGCTCATTCATCAAATTCACCACATAATTCATATAGATTAACCCCTCTCTCGATGGTGGTTGAATCTTTGAAGAACAAGAGTTCCCTCTTTAGATCAACCACTAAAATTGAGAAAGAGAAGATGGGTTCACCAATTCATTCCAACCAACAGAGCTCCTCCCCCTAATGAAAGGGGTTTAGTGAATCATAGCTCCAATTTCAACAACAATTGCCATCAATCAAAGTTAAACTAAATTGCAAAGAAAGATGAAGAAGAAGAGGTAAATGCTTGAAGATTAAGAAAATGAAGAAGAGAAGTTCCAAGATGAACCAAGAGTAGCTCTCTGGGTCTCCTCTCGGAAGTACCAAAAGAGTTTTCAAATACAAGTGCTAAAAAGTGTAAAAATGACTAAGTGTAAAAAGTAGAGTAAAAGTGTAAAAGTCCAAAAGTCCTCTACAAGTACATCAATCTCTTCTATTTATACTACTCCTAAAACTCTTCAGAGATCTCCAATTTGGGTTATCAATGTGGGCTTTCTCATTGTTGAATTCTTGGCTCAATTGGAAGTGTTGCTAGACTTGGAAGGGAAGAGTTCATTCATCATGTTTCTGGCCCATTGAGGGCGTTATTGGCACTAACTCCAGGCCAAATGCACGTTGGCAACGTGCAGGACAATTTCCTGGGCATGAAGTATGAGACTTGGGCGTTGCTAGCCCAAGTTGTTGCCAACAACTTGCTTTTCCTCTTCTTGGCCTTACTTTCATGCTAAATGTAGCCCAGAATTTGAGTGTCAACCTTCAGCTTCAATATGGACTATCATACATCATTGGAAAGCTCTTGATGTCTATTTTCTAATGCCACTGGAATCACCTCAATTGGACTTTCCTAGCTCAAGTTATGGTTCCTCAAAGAAGGTAAGGTCAAGCTGCCAAGTTGTTGCCAAGTTGTTGTGAATAACGCACCCTCAACCCCAAGTTGGCAACGTGCTCGAGCATCACTCTCCCAAGGCAAGGACTTGGGGCTGGCGTTGTTGCAAAACACGCCCCCCTTGTGGCACGTTGGCAACGTGCTCGACCCACACCCCTAGGCCAATCTCTAGCTTTCTTGAATTTCACTTCATGTTCTTGTTTTTAGGGCCTAAAGATGACTCTGGTTTGGCTCCAATCTTGTGCTCCACCATGGACTATTATATATGGTTGGAAAGCTCTGAATGCTAGCTTTCCAACGCAACTGGAAGTACTCAATTTGGATCTCTGTAGCTCAAGATATCTTCCATTGAAGTGGACATGTTCAGGCTGCCTTGTTTTGGCGTTGGCAACGCCCATCCAGCGTTGGCAACGTGAGTGGTGCGCCAATGGGCGTTTAGAACGCTGGTTGGTGCGCCATTGGGCGTTTGGCAGCCTGGTTGGTGCGCCAATGGGCGTTTGGCAGCCTGGTTGGTGCGCCAATGGGCGTTTGGCAGCCTGGTTGGCACCAAAATTTGGTGCCTGGCCAAACTTTCTTGTGTGGCGTTGGCAACGCCATTTTTGAGTTGGCAACGCCAGCTCCTTTTCTTCCATGGCTTCATTTGTTGCTTGGTTGTGTGGCGTTGGCAACGCCCATCTTGAGTTGGCAACGCCAGCTCCTTTTCTTCCAGGGCCAAGCTTGATTGTTTGGCGTTGTTAGCCTGCGTTGTCCTCAAAAACGCCCCTCATCTCTAGGCTGGCAACGTGCTCGAGGCTCCAAATCCAGGGCCAAGTTCCTTGTGTGGGCGTTGGCAACGCCAGCTTCAAGTTGGCAACGCCAACTTTGCTTCCTCCAGGGCCAAGTTCCTTGCTTGTGTCTTGTATGTGGCGTTGGCAACTTGGTTCTAGAGTTGGCAACGCCAACCTTGCTTCCAGGGCCAAGTTTGCTTGCTTGTGTCTTGTATGTGGCGTTGGCAACTTGGTTCTAGAGTTGGCAACGCCAACCTTGCTTCCAGGGCCAAGTTTGCTTGCTTGTGGCTTGTGTGTGGCGTTGGCAACGCCGATCCCAAGTTGGCAACGCCAACTTCTTGCCCAGCTTGCATCCTTCTTGCTTCCATGCTTCCTTGTTTCATCACCTATCATCAACAAAGGAAATAGCTTCAAAGTCTTACCAATTCATGCACCAATTCCATGAGATTCATTCATACTCATTCATATATGCATTCCTTAAAACATTTGCATGAATTTGGCTAGAATTAACATGTTCCTTGATATCATCATGCATGGAAACAAAACTCATAAAAGGACTTGTTTATTTAGAGAAAATGAGTGAAATTAAGCTAAAACTAACTAAACTAACTAACTAATAATGCAAATATGCATTTGCATCAAGTTGCTGAGGTGATGGTTGGGGTCCGTGGTGCCATTGGTGGACGAAATTGTGATTGCCTTCTTTGTATTTGCATGAGATTTATTTAATGGCTCTTTGGCATATGTGATCACAACTACGTTCAACTTAACCAGCAAGTGTACTGGGTCATCCAAGTAATACCTTACGTGAGTAAGGGTCGATCCCACAGAGATTGTTGGTATGAAGCAAGCTATGGTCACCTTGTAAATCTCAGTTAGACAGATAAAATTATGGAATTTGGAAAATCAAATATGTATAAATAAAAAGAAATAAAAGGGTTAGAAATACTTATGTAAAGCAATAGTGGGAATTTCAGATAAGTGTGTGGAGATGCTGTGCTCCTCTTGATTCTCTACTTTCTTATTACATTCATCCAATCCTTCCTACTCCTTTCCATGGAAAGCTATATGTAGGGCATCACCGTTGTCAATGGCTACATCCCATCCTCTCAGTGAAGACGTTCCTATGCTCTGTCACAGCACGGCTAATCATCTGTCAGTTCTCAATCAGGTTGGAATAGAATCCCTTGATTCTTTTGCGTTTGTCATCACGCCCGGCCTTCAGGAGTTTGAAGCTCGTCACAGTCATTCAATCACAGAATCCTACTCGGAATACCATAGACAAGGTTTAGACTTTCCGGATCCTCATGAATGCCGCCATCTATCTAGCTTATACCACGAAGATTCTGTTGAGGAATCTAAGAGATATGCGCCCGGCCTAGAGTAGAACGGAAGTGGTTGTCAGTCACGCGTGTTCATAGGTGAGAATGATGATGAGTGTCACGGATCATCACATTCATCAAAGTTAAGTGTTACGTATATCTTGGAATAAGAATAGAAGAGAATTGAATAGAAAGTAATAATAATTGTATTGAAACTTGAGGTACAGCAGAGCTCCACACCCTTAATCTATGGTGTGTAGAAACTCCACTATTGAAAACACATAAGTAAAAGGTTCAGGCATGGCCGAATGGCCAGCCCTCTCCATGATCAAGTGACCGAATAGTCAAAAGATTAAACTGTCAAAAGATGTCTAATACAATAGTAACTTATCCTATTTATACTAGACTAGCTACTAGGGTTTACATGAGTAAGTAATTGATGCATAAATCCACTTCTGGGGTCCACTTGGTGTATGCTTGGGCTGAGCTTGATCTATCTATGAGCAGAGGCTTCTCGTAGAGTTGAACTCCAAGTTATAACGTGTTTTGGGCGTTCAACTCCAGATCATGACGTTTTTCTGGCGTTTAACTCCAGACAGCAGCATGTACTTGGCGTTCAATGCCAAGTTACGTCATCAATTTCCGAATAAAGCATGAACTATTATATATTGCTGGAAAGCTCTGGATGTCTACTTTCCAACGCCGGTTAGAGCGCGCCAATTGGAGTTCTGTAGCTTCAAAAAATCCATTTCGAGTGCAGGGAGGTCAGATTCCAACAGCATCAGCAGTCCTTTTGTCAGCCTTTTTCAGAGTTTTGCTCAAGTCCCTCAATTTCAGCCAGAAATTACCTGAAATCACAGAAAAATGCACAAACTCATAGTAAAGTCTAGAAATGTGAATTTAACATAAAAAACAATGCCAAAAAGCGTATAAATTATCCGCTCATCACGACACCAAACTTAAATTGTTGCTTGTCCCCAAGCAACTGAAAATCAATTGGGATAAAAAGAAGAGAATATACTATAAATTTCAAAGTATCAATGAATATTAATTCTAATTAGATGAGCGGGACTTGTAGCTTTTTGCTTCTGAACAGTTTTGGCATCTCACTTTTTCCTTTGAAGTTTTGAATGATTGGCTTCTCTAGGAACTTAGAATTTTGGATAGTGTTATTGACTTTCCTAGTTAAGCATGTTGATTCTTGAACACAGCTACTTATGAGTCTTGGCCGTGGCCCTAAGCATTTTATTTTCCAGTATTACCACCGGATACATAAATGCCACAGACACATGACTGGGTGAACCTTTTCAGATTGTGACTCAGCTTTGCTAGAGTCCCTAGTTAGAGGTGTCCAGAGCTCTTAAGCACACTCTTTTTGCTTTGGATCACGACTTTAACCACTCAGTCTCAAGCTTTTCACTTGGACCTTCATGACACAAGCACATGGTTAGGGACAGCTTGATTTAGCCGCTTAGGCCTGGATTTTAATTCCTTGGGCCCTCCTATCCATTGATGCTCAAAGCCTTGGATCCTTTTTACCCTTGCCTTTTGGTTTTAAGGGCTATTGGCTTTTTCTGCTTGCCTTTTCTTTTTCTTTCTATATTTTTTTTGCCTATTTTTTTTTCGCAAGCTTTTGCTTTTTCACTGCTTTTTCTTGCTTCAAGAATCAATTTTATGATTTTTCAGATTATCAATAACATTTCTCTTTGTTCATCATTCTTTCAAGAGCCAACAATTTTAACATTCATAAACAACAAGATCAAAAATATGCACTGTTCAAGCATTCATTCAGAAAACAAAAAGTATTGTCACCACATCAATATAATTAAATTAAATTCATGGATAAATTCGAAATTCATGTACTTCTTGTTCTTTTGAATTAAAAACATTTTTCATTTAAGAGAGGTGAAGGATTAATGGAATTTATTCATAGCTTTAAGACATGGTTACTACATACTAATGATCAAGAAATAAAGACACAAAACATAGATAAACACAACATTAAAAACCGAAAAACAGAAAGAAATAAGAACAAGGAATGAATCCACCTTTAGTGGCGTCTTCTTCTTGAAGGACCAACAATGTCCTTAAGCTCTTCTATGTCCCTTCCTTGCCTTTGTTGTTCCTCTCTCATTGCTCTTTGATCTTCTCTTATTTATTGGAGAATGATGGAGTGCTCATGATGTTTCACCCTTAATTGTTCCACATTGTGGCTCAAATCTTCTAAGGAGGTGTTGAGTTGCTCCCAATAGTTGTTGGGAGGAAAGTGCATCCCTTGAGGCATCTCAGGGATTTCTTGATGATGAGCTTCCTCATGCATCTCTTGAGAACCGTGAAGGATCTCTCTTGCTTGCTCCATCCTATTCTTGGTGATGGGCTTATCCTCTTCAATGGGGATGTCTCCTTATATGATAACTCCAGCTGAGTAACATAGATGGCAAATAAGGTGAGGAAAAGCTAGCCGTGCCATTGTGGAGGACTTGTCGGCTATTTTGTAGATTTCATTGGAGATGACCTCATGAACTTCTACTTCCTCTCCAATCATGATGCTATGAATCATGATGGCCCGATCCACAGTAACTTCAGATCGGTTGCTAGTAGGAATGATGGAGCGTTGAATGAACTCCAACCATCCTCTAGCCACAGGCTTGAGATCCAGTCTTCTTAGTTGAACTGGCTTGCCTTTAGAGTCTATTCTCCATTGAGCTCCTTCCACACATATGTCCATTAGGACTTGGTCCAACCTTTGATCTAAGTTGACCCTTCTAGTATAGGGGTGTTCATCTCCTTGCATCATGGGCAAGTGAAACGCCAACCTCACATTTTCCGGACTAAAATCTAAGTATTTCCCCCGAACCATTGTGAGATAATTCTTTAGATTCGGGTTCATACTTTGATCATGGTTCCTAGTGATCCATGCATTGGCATAGAACTCTTGAACCATTAATATTCTGACTTGTTGCATGGGGTTGGTTATGACTTCCCAACCTCTTCTTCGGATCTCATGTCAGATCTCCGGATACTCATTCTTCTTGAGCTTGAAAGGGACCTCAGGGATCACCTTCTTCTTTGCCACAACATCATAGAAGTGGTCTTGATGGCTCTTGGAGATGAATCTTTCCATCTCCCATGACTCGAAGGTGGAAGCTTTTGTCTTCCCTTTTCCTTTTCTAGAGGATTCTCCGGCCTTAGGTGCCATTGATGGTAGTGGAAAACAAAAAAGATTGTGCTATGACCACACCAAACTTAAAATATTGCTCGTCCTCGAGCAATAGAAGAAAGAAGAGAAGAAGAAGAGAATATGGTAGAGAGGGAGAGATGTGGGTTCGGCCAAGGTAAAGAAAAGGGGGTTGTGTTGTGTGAAAATGAAGTAGAATGGAAGGTTATATATAGGGAGAGGGGTAGTGTGTATTCGGCCATTTAGGGTGGGAATGGGTGGGAAAATGGTTTTGAATTTTGGAAGGTAGGTGGGGTTTATGGGGAAGAGTGGATGGATTTGAGTTGGTGAAGGGGGTGATTGGGAAGAGGAATCACAAAAATAGGATTAGGAGGTAAGGTGGGAATATAGTAGGTGGGGATCCTGTGGGGTCCACAGATCCTGAGGTGTCAAGGAATTCCATCCCTGCACCAAATAGGCATGTAAATTGCCTTTGCACACCATTCTGGCGTTTAAACACCATGTGGTGCACATTCTGGGCGTTCAACGCCCATGTAAAGCATGTTTCTGGCATTGAACGCCAGTTTCATGCTTGTTACTGGCGTTCAGCGCCAGCTTTTCTTCTCTAGGAACATTCCTGGTGTTCAGCGCCAGTTTCATGCTTGTTTCTGGCGTTCAGCGCCAGAATGATGCTCTGTTCTGGCGTTGAACGCCGGCCAGATGCATCTACTGGCTTGAACGCCAGCCTGTGCGTCTCCAGGGTGTGAATTTTTTTCTTCTGCTGTTTTTGATTCTGTTTTTAATTTTTATGATTTTTTCGTGACTCCTCATGATCATGTACCTAATAAAACATAAAATAACAATAAAATAAAAATTAGATAAATAAAATTGGGTTGCCTCCCAACAAGCGCTTCTTTAATGTCAATAGCTTGACAGTGGCTCTCATGGAGCCACAAAGGTGATCAGGTCAATGTTGTATAGTCCCAACACCAAACTTAGAGTTTGGATATGGGATCTTAACACCAAACTTAGAGTTTGGTTGTGGCCTCCCAACACCAAACTTAGAGTTTGACTGTGGGGGCTCTTCTTGACTCTGAACTGAGAGAAGCTCTTCATGCTTACTCTCTTTTGTCACAGAGGGATGGCCATGTGCCTTAAACACAAGGTAGTCCCCATTCAATTGAAGGACTAATTCACCTCTATTGACATCTATCACAGCTCCTGCTGTGGCTAGGAAAGGTCTTCCAAGGATGATGCATCCATCCTCTTCCTTCCTAGTGTCTAAGATTATGAAATCAGCAGGGATGTAAAGGCCTTCAACCTTTACAAGCACGTCCTCCACTATTCTATAAGCTTGTCTCAATGACTTGTCTGCCATTGTAATGAAAACAAGGCAGGTTGTACCTCAATGATCCCCAGCTTCTCCATTACAGAAGTGGCATAAGATTTATCCCTGACCCCAGATCACACAGAGCCTTTTCAAAGGTCATGGTGCCTATGGTACAAGGTATTAAGAACTTGCCAGGATCTTGTTTCTTTTGAGGTAGAGTTTTCTGAATCCAGGTATCTAGTTCACTAATGAGCAAGGGAGGTTCACTTTCCCAAGTCTCATTACCAAACAACTTGGCATTCAGCTTCATGATAGCTCCTAAATATTGAGCAACTTGCTCTCTAGTCACATCTTCATCCTCTTCAGAGGAAGAATAGTTTTCAGAGCTCATGAATGGAGAAGGAGATTTAATGGAACCTCTATGGTCTCTGTATGAGTCACAAATTCCTTTGGATCCTTAATAGGAAACTCCTTCTTGCTTGAAGGACGTCCCAGGAGGTCTTTCTCACTAGGATTTTCGTCCTCCTCCCCCGTTGTGCATTCGGCCACATTGATCACATCAATGGCCTTGCACTCTCCTTTTGGATTCTCTTCTGTATTGCTTGGGAGAATACTGGGAGGAGTTTCAATGACTTTCTTACTCAGCTGGCCCACTTGTGCCTCCAAATTCTGATGGAGGATCTTGTTTCATTCATGAAACTGAAAGTGGCTTTGACAGATCAGAGACTAGATTGGCTAAATTAGAAGTGTTTTGTTCAGGATTCTCTATCTATTGCTGAGAAGATGATGGATATGGCTTGCTATTGCTCAGCCTATTGCGTCCACCATTGTTAAAGCCTTGTTGAGGCTTTTGTTGATCCTTCCATGAGAAATTTGGATGATTTCTCCATGATGAGTTATAGGTGTTTCATAAGGTTCACCCTTGTAATTAACCTCTGCCATGGCAGGGTTCTCAGGATCATAAGCTTCTTCAGAAGCTGCCTCTTTAGTACTGTTGGATGCATGTTGCCATCCATTCAGACTTTGAGAGATCATGTTGACCTGTTGAGTCAACACTTTGTTCTGAGCCAATATGGCATTCAGAGCATCAATTTCAAGAACTCCTTTCTTCTGAGGTATCCCATTATTCACGGAATTTCTCTCAGATGTGTACATGAATTGGTTGTTTGCAACCATGTCAATGAGTTCTTGAGCCTCTTCAGGCGTTTTCTTTAGGTGAATGATCCACCTGCAGAATGGTCCAATGACATTTTCGAAAATTCAGACAGGCCATAATAGAATATATCTAATATGGTCCATTCTGAAAACATGTCAGATGGACATCTTTTGGTCAGCTGCTTGTATCTTTCCCAAGCTTCATAGAGGGATTCACCATCTTTTTGTTTGAAGGTTTGAACATCCACTCTTAGCTTGCTTGCTTTTGAGGAGGAAAGAATTTATCCAATAAGGCAGTAACCAGCTTATCCCAGGAGTCCAGGCTATCCTTGGGTTGTGAATCCAACCATATTCTAGCTCTGTCTCTTATAGCAAAAGGGAAAAGCATGAGTCTGTAGACTTCAGGATCAACTCCATTCGTCTTTACAGTCTCACAGATCTGCAAGAACTCAGTTAAAAATGGTAGGGATCTTCAGATGGAAGTCCATAAAACTTGCAGTTTTGTTGCATTAAGGCAACTAGCTGAGGTTTCAGCTCAAAGTTATTGGCTCCAATGGCAGGAATGGAGATGCTTCTTCCATCAAACTTGGACGTTGGCTTTGTGAAGTCACCAAGCATTCTCCTTGCATTATTATTATTTTCGGCTGCCATCTCCTTCTCTTGTTCGAAATTTTCTGAAAGGTTGCTTCTGGATTATTGTAATTTAGCTTCTCTTAATTTTCTCTTCAGAGTCCTTTCAGGTTCTGGATCAATCTCAACAAGAGTGCCTTTATCCTTGTTCCTGCTCATATGAAAGAGAAGAAACAAAGAAAAGAAAGAGGAATCCTCTATGTCACAGTATAGAGATTCCTTTATGTTAGTAGAAAAAGAAAGGGGAGAAGAAAGTAGAAGGGGGAATTCAGATATTTAGATGGAGAGAGGTGAAGAGAAGTGTTAGTAATTAAATAATTAAAAAGAATAAGAAAAGAGAGGGAGAATTTCGAAAACAAATTTAAAAAGGGGTTAGTAATTTTCAAAAATTAGAAATAAGATAAGATTAAAATTAAAATTTAAAACAATTAATTAATTAAAAAGAAATTTTGAAAAAGGGATGAGATATTTTTGAAAATTAGAGAGGGAAAAGTAGTTAGGTGGTTTTTAAAAAGATAAGAAACAAACAAAAAGTCAAAGAGTTAGTTGAAAAAGATATTAAAATCAAAATTTGAAAAGATAAAAAGATAGGGGGTTAGATAAGATATTTTGAAATCAAATTTTGAAAAAGATAAAATTTTTGAAAAAGATAAGATAAAAGATAAAAAGATATGTTTGAACAAGATTTAATTTTTAAAATGAATTAACTAACAAGAAACTACAAGATAAGATTCTAGAATTTAAAGATTGAACCTTGCTTAACAAGCAAGTAACAAACTTCAAATTTTTGAACCAATCACATTAATTGTTAGCTAATTTTCAAAAATTAGATGTAAAGATAAGAAAAAGATTTTGAAAATATTTTGAAAAAGATTTTTGAAATTTTCGAAAAAATAGAAAAAATGAAAAAGATATAATTTTTGAAAAAGATTTTGAAAAGATAAGATTTTTAAAATTGAAATTTTGACCTGACTTGTAAGAACCCACTAATTTTAAAAATTTTTGACCAAGTCAACCCAAAATTTCAAAAATTTGGAGGGAAATAAGGAAAAGATATTTTTTTATTTTTGAAATTTTTAAGATGAGGAGAAAAACACAATCATGACCCAAAACATAAAAATTTTGGATCAAAATACTTAATGCATGCAAGAACACTATGAATGTCACGATGAACACCAAGAACACTTTGAAGATCATGATGAACATCAAGAACATATTTTTGAAAATTTTTGATGCAAAGAAAACATGCAGGACACCAAACTTAGAAATCTTTAATGCATGGACTCTAACAAACGAAAAATGCACATGAAAAACAACAAACAACACAAAACAAGAAATCATCAAGATCAAACAAGAAGACTTGTCAAGAACAACTTGAAGATCATGAAGAACACTATGAATGCATGGAATTTTCGAAAAAATGCAAGAAAAATTTTAAAAGCATGCAATTGACACCAAACTTAAAAATTAACACAAGACTCAAACAAGAAACACAAAATATTTTTGATTTTTATGATTTTCTAATTTTTTTGTATTTTTATTTTAATTTTTTTTGAAAAAAATGGTTAGAAAAACGAAAAAGAAAAGAAAGATTTTGAAAAAGATTTTTGAAAAGAAAATTACCTAATCTGAGCAACAAGATGAACCATCAGTTGTCCAAACTCAAACAATCCCCGGCAACGGCGCCAAAAACTTGGTGGACGATATTGTGATTGCCTTCTTTGTATTTGCATGAGATTTATTTAATGGCTCTTTGGCATATGTGATCACAACTACGTTCAACTTAACCAGCAAGTGTACTGGGTCATCCAAGTAATACCTTACGTGAGTAAGGGTCGATCCTACAGAGATTGTTGGTATGAAGCAAGCTATGGTCACCTTGTAAATCTCAGTTAGGCAGATAAAATTATGGAATTTGGAAAATCAAATATGTATAAACAAAAAGAAATAAAAGGGATAGAAATACTTATGTAAAGCAATAGTGGGAATTTCAGATAAGTGTGTGGAGATGCTGTGCTCCTCTTGATTCTCTACTTTCTTATTACATTCATCCAATCCTTCCTACTCCTTTCCATGGAAAGCTGTATGTAGGGCATCACCGTTGTCAATGGCTACATCCCATGCTCTCAGTGAAAACGTTCCTATGCTCTGTCACAGCACGGCTAATCATCTGTCAGTTCTCAATCAGGTTGGAATAGAATCCCTTGATTCTTTTGCGTTTGTCATCACGCCCAGCCTTCAGGAGTTTAAAGCTCGTCACAGTCATTCAATCACAGGATCCTACTCAGAATACCATAGACAAGGTTTACACTTTCCGGATCCTCATGAATGCCGCCATCTATCTAGCTTATACCACGAAGATTCTGTTGAGGAATCTAAGAGATATGCGCCCGGCCTAGAGTAGAACGGAAGTGGTTGTCAGTCACGCGCGTTCATAGGTGAGAATGATGATGAGTGTCACGGATCATCACATTCATCAAAGTTAAGTGTAACGTATATCTTGGAATAAGAATAGAAGAGAATTGAATAGAAAGTAATAATAATTGTATTGAAACTTGAGGTACAGCAGAGCTCCACACCCTTAATCTATGGTGTGTCGAAACTCCACCATTGAAAACACATAAGTAAAAGGTTCAGGCATGGCCGAATGGCCAGCCCTCTCCATGATCAAGTGACCGAATAATCAAAAGATTAAACTGTCAAAAGATGTCTAATACAATAGTAACTTATCCTATTTATACTAGACTAGCTACTAGGGTTTACATGAGTAAGTAATTGATGCATAAATCCACTTCCGGGGCCCACTTGGTGTATGCTTGGGCTAAGCTTGATCTATCTACGAGCTGAGGCTTCTCTTAGAGTTGAACTCCAAGTTATTGAGTAGAATCAGAGTGTGAGTTATACATGGGTACTCCAGTGTATTTATAATGGTGAGATGTGACCTCCTGTGGATAATATAAGTTAGTTATCTTATCTTATCTTTATCTTATCTTCAAGTGAGGTCATCTTATCTTCAAGGGAACTGCCCTTCTCTCTGTAGGCTTGGGCTGCCTTAGGATTTGGGGTGTGTTCCTCTATTTGGGCCCTTCTTTGGGCTTTCCTGGTGACTTGGTCGAGCTCTTTGGAAAGAGGTCGGGTTGTCCTGACCTGAAGAGGTCGGTCGCTTTGTCTGTCGAACATCCCGGGTCGGACAGCTCGACCCAGGGTATGAACAGTGCCCAACAAAAGGAATGAGCTAATCCCTACAAGAACCATCATAGGTTGGAGAATGTGTATTGGCTAGAGGAAGCTCAATGAAGCCACAAGAAAATATCATTTTCCACTTCCCTTCATCGATCAAATGTTGGAAAGACTTGCGGGAAATGCATATTATTGTTTTCTAGATGGTTATTCAGGATATAACCAAATAGTGGTTGATCCAATAGACCATGAGAAAACATTATTCACCTGCCTATATAGAGTGTTTGCCTACAGGCGCATGCCATTTGGGCTATGTAATGCACCCACAATTTTTCAACGCTGCATGCTCTCCATCTTTTCAGATATGATAGAGAAGTTCATTAAAGTTTTCATGGATGACTTCTCAGTATTTGGAGATTCCTTCCCTAATTGCCTAAACCATCTTGCCTTGGTATTGAAAAGATGTCAAGAAACCAATTTAGTCTTGAACTGGGAAAAATGTCATTTCATGGTGACAGAGGGAATAGTTCTTGGCCATAAAGTTTCTAATCAAGGCATTGAGGTAGACAGAGCTAAGGTGGAGCTAATTAAAAAGTTACCTCCACCAAGTGATATCAAGGCGATTAGGAGCTTTTTGGGACATGCTGGCTTCTACAGAAGGTTTATTAAAGATTTTTTAAAGATAGCCAAGCCCTTAAGCAATCTCCTAATGTCTGATACACCATTTATTTTTGATGAGAAATGCGTGCTAGCATTTGAAAACTTGAAAAAAAGGCTATCCTCAGCTCCTATCATCACCCCTCCTGATTGGAATTTACCATTCGAACTGATGTGTGATGCATCTAATTTCGCAGTTGGGGCAATGTTAGGACAGAGAAAAGAAAGTTTGGTGCATGTGATATACTATGCCAGCAAGGTCCTTAGTGATACTCAAAAGAATTATACCACTACCAAAAAGGAGTTACTGGCAATATTTTTGCATTTGACAAATTTAGATCATATCTTATTGGCTCTAAAGTTATTGTTTTCACTGATCACACAGCACTCAAATATCTATTTGCCAAACAAGAGTCAAAACCAAGACTAATCAGATGGATCTTATTGTTGCAGGAGTTCAACATTGAAATTAGAGATAAAAAGGGTGTGGAGAACAAGGTGGCAGACCATCTATCCAGAATCCCTTGTGAGAAGGATGATGCCCATGATACAAGTGTAAATGAATTCTTCCCAGATGAGCAGCTAATGATGATTCATAAAGCACCTTGGTTTGCGGATATTGCCAATTTTAAAGTAGCCAGTGACTTACCCCCTGGAATCAACAAATATCAAAGAAGGAAACTCATCAATGATGCCAAGTATTTCATTTGGGATGAACCCTATCTCTTTAAGAAATGCTCAGATGGAATCCTTAGGTGGTGCATCTCAGAAGAAGAAGGACGAAGGGTCCTGTGGAGTTGCCATAGTGCTAGTTATGGTGGTCACTTTGGAGGAGAAAGAACTGCCGTAAAGGTGCTGCAATGTGGGTTCTTCTGGCCCACTATCTTCAAAGATGCTAAGGAATTGGTGAGAAGCTGCAACGAATGCCAAAGGGCTGGCAACCTGCCCAAGAGAAATGAGATGCCACATCAATACATTCTAGAACTTGACCTGTTTGATGTATGGGGAATCGATTTCATGGGACCATTCCCACTCTCATATTCAAACAAGTTTATCTTAGTGGCAGTAGACTATGTATCTAAGTGGGTGGAGGCAGTGGCGACCCCAACTAATGACAATAATGTAGTCATAAACATTCTTCGAAGGAATATCTTCACCAGGTTTGGAGTCCCTCGAGCCCTCATCAGTGACGGAGGGAGCCATTTCTGCAATAGACCATTGGAAGACCTACTCCTGCGATATGGGGTGAAGCATAAGGTTGCCACACCTTATCATCCCCAAACAAGTGGGTAAATAGAGATATCTAACCGAGAGTTGAAAAGGATTCTAGAAAAGACTGTGGGGATATCAAGAAAGGACTGGGTGAAGAAGCTAGATGATGCTCTTTGGGCATACAGGACAGCCTTCAAAACACCAATTGGGATGTCCCCATATCAACTGGTGTATGGTAAGGCTTGTCACTTGCCGTTAGAGCTGGAGCGCAAGGCCTCCTGGGCCCTCAAAACACTGAACCTAGATAGCACTGCTGCTGGTGAAAAAAGGGTTCTGCAGCTTCAAGAATTGGAAGAATTTAGATCGCAAGCCTATGAGAATACCAAGATCTATAAGGAAAAAGCAAAAAGGAGACATGATCTCAATTTGGTACCTAGAAGTTTCGAAGAAGGGCAGCATGTGCTTCTCTACAACTCTAGACTGAAACTCTTTCCTAAGAAACTCAAATCAAGATGGTCGGGACCCTTCCTAGTCACAAAAGTCTCACGTTATGGACACATAGAAATAATGGAAGAAGGCTCAAAGAGAAGATTCACTATGAATGGACAAAGACTCAAACACTACTTGGGCAGCATGAGGGAGACCCCCAAACAGAAGTATAACCTCAACTAAGGAAAGAATCGTCGAGCTAGCGACGCTAAAAAAGCGCTTTGTTGGGAGGCAACCCAACCTGAGTTAATTCTCTTTTCATAAGTCTCTCAATAAAAATTTCAAGTTGGATTCTCTATAGTGTGAGGAGCTAAGTTTGGTGTTGCACACCAAAAATAATTCAAGGGTGAATATAGGGCTCTAAGTTTGGTGTTCCACCAAAACTCCAACTGAAGAGTGCATTGCAACCCTTAGTGATGAAGCATTCCTCTAGCAATTAGAGAACTTACTTGACAGAGGCTTAACCTCTAAAATATAGATTATCTTTTTAGCTCATAGTTATTTCTTAATAAAAAGCACACAAGGTTCTTACATGCATCCAATTCGTCAAGTAAGCAAAGAACTAAGTTTGGTGTTCACACACCAAGTTAAGTTCTGAAGCTCACAAGCACACATGCATGCTAACCCTTTTCCAAGTGCTTGGAGAACAAGCAACTTTCAATAGTGTTGCAGGAATTCAATCAATCTCAGGGAATGAGCATACCCCATCATCCAAGGAAACAGACAGGGATGCAAATGCTAGGACAATAATACCAAGGAAGATATCATGAGGTTGTTCCAAACCATCTCAAACTACAAAACTCTAAGTGAAAAATGATTAAATAGAACCTGCATCTTTTACTTGTTCCTCTTTATTCACATCTAAATGTGCTAGCTTAATGTTTTGAGTGTTCACTTTCTCCTTTCTTACTTGTATGCTTGCCTCTTTAAGTTAATCAAAAAGAAAATGTTATGAAAAGAACAAGAGTGGAGTTATGTTGTGAAGTGCATTCTGAATGTTTGTGGTAGGTTGATTAGTAAGCTAAGTTGGTTCACCAAAGAAGGAAAGAAAGAAACTATCTATCCTAAGTCCTTTGTTTGAAACACATCCTTTGAGACTAGCTAAACAATAAGATCCCAATAAGAAAAGAGAAAGAGCAATAAAAGTGAACAAAAAAGAAACACAATAAGAAAAGAAACAATGCTAAGCACCAAGGGTTTCAAAATTGAGGCATATGTTTGTGGTGTTTATGTACAAGGGATATACTTGGATGAATAAGCTTTTAGGGGTGCCTTATCACTTGGTAACTTGGATTAACTAATCCGGGATTATCAGCTGAAAGTCCACTATCAATAGTAACCTTTGCTACAGAACACTTAGTAACCCAAAGAAGTGCTGGACACCAAGGTCTCAAGAAAGGAAAATAACAAACCATGTGCCTGTGGTGTGTATGTATGAGGGAAAGAGACTTGAGGGAGTAAGTCCTTAGGGGTGTCTTAACACCTAGCACCTTAAAACCAACTGGTTTGGGAGTGTTGGCTGAAAGCTTATCATATAGAGTCGCCCTCTTACAAAGCACTTAACAAAAAGAAAAATAAACTTTCAAAAAGAAGGAAGGATCAATAAGAAAGAATTCTCAAAGGATGCAATCAAGAAAGTGACTAAGGATTTGATAAAGGCTTGAAACCTAAAGAGAAAGAACCTAAGTTGCTATGCATGAAACCCCATAAACCAGGAATGCTACTTCTAGTTTATCTTTTTGTTCCTTCATTTCATTCTTCTTATGCTTCAGTACTTGCTTAGGGACAAGCAAGCTTTAAGTTTGGTGTTGTGATGCCAGAGCATCTAGGACACTTTCACTGACCTTTTCTTTACTGTTTTAGGGTAGTTTCATGCATTTTCTTAGTGAATAAGGCAAGTTTTGGATGAAATTACACTTACACCTTGATTCAAGCAACTTTTGTGAACTTTGCATAATTTCATGAGTATTTTGCTAGAATTGCATGATAAATTGATAATGCATAATCTCATGACTTTGGCTAGAGCTTTGATGCACTTTAATTGCTTAATTTCAGGGCAAAGGAAGCAAGGAAGAACCACGTTAGTATTCACGTTAACCTAGTTAATGTGAACACTAACGTGGAATGGTAAAAAGCTTGCAACGTTAATGAGAAAAGTGATCACCAATAACGCCTGCGAAGCCAACCATAGCTCACGTTACTTGCCACGTTAACTAAGTTAACGTGGTAATTAACGTAGAAGAAAAAGAGAAACTCCATGTTAAGATAAAACGTGAACTCCAATAAAGTTTTTCTCCAATGTTAGTGGTAAAAGTGAACACCACTAACATTGGAGAACTTGGCAATGATCCACGTTAAGAGTCACGTTAACTTAGTTAACGTGAACTCTAACGTGGAAGAGGAAAACAAAAGCCAACGTTAATGACACTCACTTTTGTCACTAACGTTGGACCAACTAGCATTGCCTACGTTAACTTTCACGTTAAGACCATTAACGTGAAAGTTAACGTGGAGTTGAGATCAAAGAGCCAACATTAGTGACACTCACTTTTGTCACTAACGTTGGAAGATGGCATCACTACTACGTTAAGAGCCGCGTTAACTTAGTTAACGTGAGCTCTAACGTAGAGAATTTGGGCATTTGGAGCGTTAGTGACAAAGGTGAGTGTCACTAACACTCTCGAAGGTGAGACACACCTACGTTAAGAGTCACGTTAGCTACACTAACGTGAACTCTAACGTAGGAACAAAAGGCATCAAGCAACGTTAATGGGAAAAGTGATTCCCACTAACATTCGCGAAGGGGGTACAAGCCAACGTTATTGGGAAAAGTGAGTCCCAATAACGTTGGCCAAAAATTGAAAAGGCAACGTTAGTGGTCACATTAAGACCACTAACGTTGGATTTAATGTGGATACATGAGGGTGGAACGTTAGTAGAAAAAGTGAATGCCACTAACATTCTCGAACCCACAATGGCACTCAACGTTAAATCTCACTAAATACCCAAGCCTAATTCATATTTCTCTGTAAGCTGGGCCCACTAAAGATGAGAACTGCTTCAACTCAAGATCCAGAGCCTACATCCAAGACTTGAAGAACTCATTAGAAGATCAAGAGGAGTAGTATATATAGGATAGTTTTGAACTATAGAGCAGCTTAGCACTTTTGGGAACTACTCTCTGTAGATTTACTTTTCTGCACTTTTAGCATGAATTCTTCTTTTTTTCCATTTTCAATTCTAGAGCTATGAACAACTAAACCCTTTTCATTGGGTTAGGGAGCTCTGTTGTAATTTGATGGATCAATTATAGATTTTATTCTTCTTTTTCTTTCTTTTCTCTTGATCTTACTAGATAGCTTTCGATCTTAATTCAATTGGTTAGTTATCTTGGAAAAGAAACTCTCCATAATTGGATCTCCTTTGATCCTTGGAAAAGGGATGAGGAGATCATGCTAAAAATGCTTTCTCATGTTGGACCAAATTGGGGTCTGGACGGATATAGTGACATGTAATCCTCCCAACACTTTGATTTGGAAATACATGTGGTATAATCAGTGACCACACTTCATCTCTTCCCATGAGCAATTAAATTAAGGAATTGGGCAATTGTTCAAGCTTAGAGAGATTGGATTGCCAAGGAATTGGGATCCAATCACTTAAGATTGCCAAGGAGATCAATGAATGCATTGATTGAGGAAGAGATGAAAATGAACTTGATCCGGAGAATGCAACATCTCCTGAACCCAATGATTTCCCCATTTCTGATCTTACCCATTCTCTTTACTTTCTGCCATTTAATTTCATGCTCATTACCCCAAATTCCCATTTAAGATTCTACACTTTAATTTCTGTTATTTACTTTCCAGTCATTTAATTTCCTGCAAGTTCCCAATCTAAATTCTGTTTAGCTCAACTAGCATATTCTTCTAACTAAAGTTGCTTGACCAATCAATCCTTGTGGGATTCGACCTCACTCTATTATGAGTTTTACTTGACGACAATTCGGTATACTTGCCGAAGGGAAATTTGTTGAGAGACAAGTTTTCATGCATCACTAGGCGACGCCGAGAGTTAGAGGACAAGCTCCCAAAGCTCGAAGCTGACCTTAAAACAAAAACCATCCAGCCTGATCCCGAAGACAGTTCCCACAAAAATCAAGACCCATTCACCAAAGAGATCCTGAAAGCTAATGTCCCAAAGGACTTCAAAGCTCCTGACATGACCCCGTATGACGGCACATCGGATCCAAGCCATCACCTTAGTAAATTCAGAAGCAGAATGTATCTCACTGACACCTTGGATGCCATTCGATGCAAAGCCTTCTCAACTACCCTAACGAAGACAGCAATAAAGTGGTTCAACAGTTTTCCTCCAAGATCTATCACAAGTTTTGACGACCTTGCTAAAAAGTTCCTCACCAGGTTCTCCATCCAGAAGGATAAAGCTAAACATGCTCCAAGCTTGATAGGGATCAAGCAAGGAGATCGGGAAAGTCTTCACAACTACATGGAAAGATTCAACAAAGCATGTCTGGATATACAAAGTCTACCAACCAAAGCAGCCATTATGGGACTCATCAATGGCCTTAGAGAAGGACCTTTCAGCCACTCAATATCCAAGAAGTACCCAACATCTCTAATCGAGGTTCAAAGAAAGGGCGGAAAATATATTAATATGGAGGAGAACTCTCGATTGGGAGACAGCTCAAAAACTGGATTCTCCTAACCCACCAAGGGACAAGGATAAAGAGTCCAAGAAAAAAGATGTTCAACCCGGTGAGAAGCCTAGAAAATACCACAATTACACCCACCCCTTCGGGTGTCTCTTGTGGATGTCTACCGAGAAATATGCCACATTGAGAAGATCCCACCACCTCGCGCAATCAAAAGCGAAAAAAGAGGAGAAAATCGGACAGAATACTGCAAGAACCACCGAATCTATGGACATCCTACTAACAAGTGTTTTGACCTAAAGAATGTCATAGAGAAATTGGCAAGAGAAGGGCGATTAGATCGGTACTTAGCCAATAAAGCGAATGAACCAAGAAAAAGAAGAAGGGATGAAGAGGTCGGACGAGCTGAAGGTCCACCTCAAACCAAAGAGGTCGGACGAGTTGAAGGTCCACCTCACGTAGAAGTGGTTGGACAAGCTAAAGGTCCACCTCACACCAAAGAGGTCGGACAAGTTGAAGGTCCACCTCATGCCGAAGAGGTCGGACGAGTTGAAGGTCCACCTCAAACTGAAGAGGTCGGACGAGTTGAAGCTCCACCTCACACCGAAGAGGTCGGACAAGTAGAACATCCACCCCACACCGAAGAGGTTGGACGAGTTGAACGTCCACCTCACACCCCTGAGACACATGTTCATGTTGGATTCGCAGGAGGAGGGATCTCTAAATTATCTCGCAAAATACACCTCAAAGAGGAATATTAAGGATGGGAAAGAGGTTTGAATAAGACAACGGGGTGCAAACAAGCCTTCCGAGATTTCAAAATTCTTGGGGCAACCACCCATTCTTACCCGACCAAGGGAAAGTGAAGAACTCGTATTATACCTCGCAGTGGAAAGTCAGGCAATAGCCTCAGCACTAGTCAGAGAAGACGAAGGTGGGCAACAATCCGTCTACTTTATCAGCAAAGCTCTACAAAGGGCTGAACTAAACTATCAAAAGATAGAAAAAGTTTACCTACGCCCTCATACTCACCTCTCGACGACTCCACCCATACTTTCAAGCTCACACTATCAGAGTTCGAACCAACCAGCCTATAGAAGGCATCCTACAGAAAACAGAGTTAGCATGAAGAATCCTATAGTGGGCAGTCATGTTATCCAAATTCGTTCTTTGACATAAAGCTCAGACAGCCATCAAATCGCAGTATCTAGCCGACTTCATTACAGAGTACACTGACACCCCGGGAACTCCCATAAAATGGAATCTCTATGTGGACGACTCTTCAAATAAAACCGGGAGTGGTGCAGGTGTAATTATAGAAAGCAATCAGGGAACCCAAATCGAGCTAAGCAACCAAGCTGAATATGAGGTCCTACTGGCTGGTTTAAAGGCTGGCTAAGAAGGTAGGAGCTTACCGTGTCCAGTGATTCACAAGTAGTCACCTCACAAATAGAAGGGAGCTACCAAGCTAAGTATCCCACCATGAAAAATACCTCGAGAAATTCAAGAAACCCTAGACAAAACCAGAAAATAGCTTGGACGATTCGGGGATATGAGGTCTGATATATATCTCAGGAACATAATGCCCGAGCTGATGCCTTTTCAAAACAAGTAAGCACCAACAGCCCGGACAATTTGGGGGATATGAGGTCCGACATATACTTCGGAAACAGGATGCCCGAGTTGATGCACTTTCAAAACCAAGTCAGCACCAACAGCTCGGACAATTCGGGGAATATGAGGTCAAATATCCCTACAGTAAGTAAAAGAAAAATGGGGTTACTACCAAACAACTCGGGCAAATAAGGAAACAACTCGGACAATAACGGCAAAACATCAAGTGTCAGATACAGCAGTAAAAGGGAAACCCCAGGACTCACACGAAAGTCCAGGAGCACCCTTTGGAGGCAACAACAGAGCAAGAACCCAAATACAAAGTCAAGGCTTTACATCAAAAGCATGCTAACTTCTACATTGCCCCACCAGAGGAGCTAATCAGTGTAACATCACGTTGGCCATTCGCAAAGTGGGGACTCGACCTCCTCGGACCCCTTCTCCAAGGATCGGGACAAGTCAGGTTCCTCATTGTAGGGGTGGATTACTTCACAAAATGGATTGAGGCAGAGACCCTAGCTAATGCCACTGCTCAAAGAAGTCGAACATTCTTGTAAAGAAACATTGTTACAAGGTGTGGGGTTTCTTACTCCATCATCACAGACAATGGCACTAAATTCACGGACACAGGTTTCAGGAAGTTAGTGGCTGACTTGAAAATAAAGCACCAATTCACATCCATAGAACACCTACAAGCCAATGGACAAGCGGAAGCTGCCAACAAAGTTATACTAGCTGGGTTAAAACGAAGACTACAGGACGCAAAGAGAATTTGGGCTGAAGAGCTTCCACAAGTCCTATGGGCATATCGGACAACTCCACACTTCACCACAGGAGAATCACCCTTCCGATTGGCTTACGGAATGGAGGCAATGATCCCAGTAGAGATCGAAGAAAGATCCCCCAGAATGATCCTCTACAATGAAGAGGTCAACTCCCAAAACCAAAGGGAAGAACTCGACCTACTTCCAAAAGTCCGAAAAAGAGCTCGGATTAGGAGGAAGCGTTAAAGCAGCAAATGGCCTCAAGATACAATCAGAAAGTAGTCAGGCAAAGCTTTGCCAACAATGATCTCATCCTAATCCAAAATGACATCGGAGCAGGTCGATCAGGAGAAGGAAAGCTAGCAGCCAAACGACCATACCAAGTTGTTCAGAAATACTGGGGAAAGGTCACCACAAAGTGTCTGACCTCGAGGGGCGAGAGCTACCAATGTCATGGCATGCCTGCAATCTAAGAAGGACGCCAGGCCGAGATCTAAAAGATTTCCCGACCTAGAAAGGTAAGCACTAACATGTACACACTCTTATTCATATCTTCATTTTATTGTTTAAAAGTTTGCAGATTCCATACAAAAGTTTTTTCTACCAAGACGCATTAATCTAAACACAAAAATTCATCATCCAATTTTTACAAGGTCGGCAAGGTGAAAACCAAATTCACCACCCGATCACGACAAAGCTACAGGTCGGCAAGGTGAAACCAAAATTCACCGACCGATCACGACAGAGCTAAAGGTCGGCAAGGTGAAAATAAATTCACCGCCCGACCACGATGAAAATTGAATTCATCGTCTAAATTTCAACAAAATTTGGCAAAGTGAAAACCAAATTCACCGCCCAACTTCGAAAAAGTCGGCTGATGAGCGGATAATTTATACGCTTTTTGGCATTGTTTTGCATAGTTTTTAGTATGATTTAGTTAGTTTTTAGTATATTTTTATTATTTTTTAAGAAAAATTAACATTTCTAGACTTTACTATGATTTTGTATGTTTTTTTGTGATTTTAGGTATTTTCTGGCTGATATTATTGAGGGACTTGAGCAAAAATCTGATTCAGAGGCTGACAAAGGACTGCTGTTGCTGTTGGATTCTGACCTCCCTGCACTCGAAATGGAAATTTTGGAGCTACAAAAGTCCAAATGGCGCGCTTTTAACTGCACTGGAAAGTAGATATCTAAGGCTTTCCAGCAATATATAATAGTCTATACTTTGCCCGAGTTTAGACGACGCAAACTGGCGTTCAACGCTAGATTTCTGCCCTATTCTGGCGTTAAACGCCAGAAACAAGTTACAAATTGGCGTTTAACTCCAAGGAAGACCTCTACACATGAAAGCTTCAATGCTCAGCCCAAGCACACACCAAGTCAGCGCGGAAGTGAATTTCTGCATTATTTACTTACTTCTGTAAACCCTAGTAACTAGTTTAGTATAAATAGAACTTTTTACTATTGTATTTTCATCTTGGTATCTATCTTTCATCAGTTTATGCGATCTTAGACATTGGGGGCTAGCCTCACGGCCATGCCTGGACCTTTATCACTTATGTATTTTCAATGGTGGAGTTTCTATACACCATAGATTAAAGGTGTGGAGCTCTGCTGTTCCTCGAGTATTAATGCAATTACTACTATTTTCTATACAATTCATGCTTATTCTTATTCTAAGATATTCATTCGCACTTCAACCTGATGAATGTGATGATCCGTGACACTCATCACCATTCTCACTTATGAACGCGTGCCTGACAAACACTTCCGTTCTACCTGCAAAAGCTAGAGTGTGTATCTCTTGGATTCCAGGTCCATGTGTTTGATTGCCTCTCCTGACAACAGAGCCTTCAATTCCTTGAGATCAGAGTCTTCGTGGTATAAGCTAGAATCCATTGGTAGCATTCTTGAGATCTGGAAAGTCTACCTTGTCTGTGGTATTCCGAGTAGGATCTGGGATGGGATGACTGTGACGAGTTTCAAACTTGCGACTGTAGGGCGTGGTGACAAACCCAAAAGGATAGTAAATCCTATTCCTGCACAATCAAGAACCAACAGCTGATTAGCCATGCGGGAAACCGTAGAGAACCTTTTTCACTGAGAGGATGGGAAATAGCCATTAACAACGGTGACATCCAACATACAGCTTGCCCTAGAAAGGAGTATGAAGGATTGGAAAGTAGAGATTCAGAAGGAGCAACGCATCTCCATACGCTGATCTGAAATTTCCACCAATGATTTACATAAGTATCTCTATCTTTATTTTATGTTTATTTATCTTTTAAATTATTAAAAGTCCATAACTATTTGAATCTGCCTGACTGAGATTTACAAGGTGACCATAGCTTGCTTCAAGCCGACAATCTCCGTGGGATCGACCCTTACTCACGTAAGGTTTATTACTTGGACGACCCAGTGCACTTGCTGGTTAATAATGCGAAGTTGTGAAAAAGAGTTGAGATTATAATTGTGCGTACCAAGTTGTTGGCGCCATTGAGATCACAATTTTGTGCACCAAGTTTTTGGCGCCATTGCCGGGGATTGTTCGAGTTTGGACAACTGACGGTTTATGTTGTTGCTCAGATTAGGTAATTTTCTTTTTGTTTCAACCTTTATTTTATTTTCAAAAAGTTTTCAAAAATCTTTCAAAATTTTTCTTCTTTTTCGTTTTTCCAAAATAATTTTCGAAAAAACCAAAAAAAATTAATAAAATCATAAAAGCCCAAAATATTTTGTGTTTCTTGTTTTAGTTAGTGTCAGTTTTTAAGTTTGCTGTCAATTGCATTTTTTTTATAACTTTCTAAAAATTTTTCGGAAAAAATTCATGCATGTGTTCTTCATGATCTTCAAGTTGTTCTTGGTAAGTCTCCTTGTTTGATCTTCATATTTTCTTGTGTTGTGTCTTCTGTTGTTTTTCATATGCATTTTTGCATTCACAGTGTCTAAATATGAAAAATCTATAAGTTTGGTGTCTTGCATATTTCTCTTTTCTTGAAAATTTTCAAAAATAAGTTCTTGATGATCATCATGATCTTCAAAGTGTTCTTGGTGTTCATCTTGACATTCAAAGTGTTTTTGCATGCATCATTGGTTTTGATCCAAAATTTTCATGTTTTGAGTCATTTTGTTATTTTTCTGTCTCATCATTTAAAATTAAAAAAAATTAAAAAAATTTTTTTCCTTATTTTACTCATAAATTTCGAAATCTTTGGGTAGACTTAGTCAATTTTTTTTTTAAATTAGTTGTTTCTTGTTAGTCAAGTCAAGATTTCAATTTCAAAAATTTATCTTTTTAAAATATTTTTCAATTTCAAAAATTTATCTTTTCAAAATATTTTTCAAAATCAAATATTTTCTTTTTCTTTTTATTATTTTTGAAAATTTTAAAAATTGTATTTCAAAATCTTTTTCTTAATTTCATTTCATAATTTTCGAAACCTTTACTAACAATTAATGTGATTGATTCAAAAATATGAAGTTTGTTACTTTCTTGTTAAGAAAGGTTCAATCTTTAAATTCTAGAATAATATCTTTAAGTTTCTTGTTAGTCAAATAATCAATTTTAATTTTAAAAATCAAAATCTTTTTTTAATTTTCTTTTCAAATCTTTTTCAAAAAAAATTTCAATTATATTCTTTTAATCATATCTTTTTCAAATCATATCTTTTTCAAAAATTTGATTTAAAAAAAAAATCTTTTCTGGCTTCTTATCTTTTCAAAATTGATTTTCAAATCTTTTTCAACTAACTAATTGACTTTTTGTTTGTTTTAAAATTCTTATCTTTTTCAAAACCACCTAACTAATTTTTTCTCTCTAATTTTCGAAAATTACCTTCCTCTTTGAAAAATTCTTTTTAATTAACTAATTGTTTTAAATTTAAATTTTATTTCTTTTTATAAATTCGAATTTTAACTTTAATTTAAAATAAAAACAAAAATATTTTCCTTTTTTATTAATTTTCGAAAATTCCTCTTTCTCATCTCCTTCTATTTCTTTATTTATTTACTAACACCTCTCTTCTACTCATTATTCAAACCCTCTCTTCCTCTCTGTGTTCGAATTCTTCTCTTCTCCTTCTCCTATTCTTATTTTCTTCTACTCACGTAAAGGAATCTCTATACTGTGACATAGAGGATTCTTCTTCTTTTCTGTTCTCTTCTTATTCATATGAGCAAGAGCAAAGACAAGGACATTCTTGTTGAAGCAGATCCTGAACCTGAAAGGACTCTGAAGAAGAAGCTAAGAGAAGCTAAAACACAATAATCCAGAGAAAACCTTACAGAGAATCTCAAAAAAGAAGACATGGCCAAACCCAACAACAATGAAAGGAAGATGCTTGGTGACTTTACTGCACCAAATTCAAACTTACATGGAAGAAGCATCTCAATCCCTGCCATTGGAGCAAACAATTTTGAGCTAAAGCCTCAATTAGTTTCTCTGATGCAACAGAATTGCAAGTTTCATGGACTTCCATCAGAAGATCCTTTTGAGTTTTTAACTGAATTCTTGCAGATCTGTGATACTATTAAGACCAATGGGGTTGATCATGAGGTCTACAGGCTTATGCTTTTCCCTTTTGCTGTAAGAGACAGAGCTAGAATATGGTTGGACTCTCAACCTAGAGATAGCCTGAACTCTTGGGATAAGCTGGTCACGACTTTCTTAGCTAAGTTCTTTCCTCCTCAAAAGCTGAGTAAGCTTAGAGTGGATGTTCAAACCTTTAGATAGAAAGAAGGTGAATCCCTCTATGAAGCTTGAGAGAGATACAAGTAAATGACCAAAAAGTGTCCTTCTGACATGCTCTCAGAATGGACCATCCTAGATATATTCTATGAAGGTCTGTCTGAGTTGTCTAAGATGTCATTGGACCATTCTGCAGGTGGATCTATTCACCTGAAGAAAATGCCTGCAGAAGCTCAGGAACTTATTGACATGGTTGCAATTAACCAGTTCATGTACATTTCTGAAAGGAATCCTGTGAGTAATGGGACGCCTCAGAGGAAGTGAGTTCTTGAAATTGATGCTCTGAATGCCATATTGGCTTAGAATAAAATGTTGACTCAACAAGTCAATTTGATTTCTCAGAGTCTGAATGGATTACAAAATGCATCCAACAGTACTAAAGAAGCATCTTCGGAAGAAGAAGCTTATGATCCTGAGAACCCTACAATGGTAGAGGTGAATTACATGGGTGAAACCTATGGAAACACCTATAATCCATCATAGAGAAATCATCGAAATTTCTCATGGAAGGATCAATAAAAGCCTCAACAAGGCTTTAATAATGGTGGAAGAAATAGATTTACCAATAACAAGCCTTTTCCATCATCTTCTCAGCAACAGAATGAGAATTCTGAGCAGAGCCCCTCTAGCTTAGCAAACATAGTCTCTGATCTATCTAAGGCCACTCTAAGTTTCATGAATGAAACAAGGTCCTCCATTAGAAATTTGGAGGCACAAGTGGGCCAACTGAGTAAAAGAGTCACTGAAACTCCTCCTAGTACTCTCCCAAGCAATACAGAAGAGAACCCAAACAGAGAGTGCAAGGCCAAAACCTTACTTGGTGTGGTCGAATGCACAAAGGAGGAGGAGGACGTGAATCCCAATGAGAAAAACCTCCTGGAACGTCCTCTGGACAAAAAAGTGTTCCCAATTGAGGAATCTAAGGAATCTGAGGCTCATCTAGAGACCATAGAGATTCCATTGAACCTCCTTTTACCATTCTTGAGCTCTGATGACTATTCATCTTCTGAAGAAGATGAAGACATTGTTGAAGGGCAAGTTGCCCAATATTTAGGAGCAATCATGATGCTGAATGCCAAGCTATTTGGTAATGATACTTGGGAGGATGAGCCTCCATTGCTCATTAATGAACTAAATACCTGGGTTCAGCACACTTTACCTCAAAAGAAACAGGATCCTGGTAAATTCCTAATTCCCTGTATCATAGACATTATGACCTTTGAGAAAGCTCTGTGTGACCTGGGGTCAGGCATAAACTTAATGCCACTCTCTGTAATGGAGAAACTGGGAATCTTTGAGGTATAGGCTGTCAAGTTCTCATTAGAGATGGCAGACAAATCCATGAAAAAGGCTTATGGACAGGTAGAGGACATGCTAGTAAAGGTCAAAGGCTTTTACATCCCTGCTGATTTCATAATCCTGGACACTGGGAAGGATGAGGATGAATCCATCATCCTTGGAAGACCCTTTCTAGCCACAACAAAAGCTGTGGTTGATGTGGACAGAAGAAAATTGGTCCTTCAATTGAATGAGGACTACCTTATGTTTAAAACTCAAGGATCTCCCTCTGTAACCATGGAGAGGAAGCATGAAAAGCTTCTCTCAATGCAGAGTCAAACAAAGCCCCCACAATCAAACTCTAAGTTTGGTGTTGAGAGGCCACAACCAAACTCTAAGTTTGGTGTTGAACCCCCACATTCAAACTCTAAATTTGGTGTTGGGAGGTTCCAACAATGCTCTGAACATCTGTGAGGCTCCATGAGAGCTCACTGTCAAGCTATTGACATTAAAGAAACGCTTATTGGGAGGCAACCCAATTTTATTTATCTATGTTATTTTCTTTTTTTTTTTTAGGTTAATGATCATGTAGAGTCACAAAAACAATTGCAAAAATTAAAGAAAAATAAAAAATAGCATTAAAAATAGTACACCCTGGAGGAGAGACTTACTAGCGTTTAAATGCCAGTAAGGGTAGCAGAATGGGCGTTTATCGCCCAGTCTGGCACCATTCTGGGTGTTAAACGCCAGAAACAAGCACCAAACTAGCGTTAAACGCCAGAAACAGGCTACAATCTAGCGTTAAACGCCAGAAACAGCTTGCATCCTGGCGTTTAACGCCAGGAAAGGAATAAAAGCTTGCGTTTAACACCAGAAATAAGCAGCAATTTGGCGTTAAAATGCCAGGATTCCACTGTAAGGGCGTTTACACGCCTAATAGGAGCAAGGATGATACATCCTTGACCCCTCAGGATCTGTGGACCCCATAAGATCCCCGCCTACCTCCCACAACACTCTTCCTTAAATACCCTCACCAATCAACTCATTCACTCTTGCCCATCACCTCTTCACCAATCACCTCCATATCTCTTCCCCAAAAACCCCACCTACCCCACTTTCAAATTCAAACACTTTTCCCTCCCAAACCCAACCCTAATGACCGAAACCCAACCCTCCCCTCATCCCAAACCCAACACTTTTCCCCCCTCTTGGCCAAATTCACTTCTCCCTCCATCTCCTCCATTTTTCTTCTTCTTCCCTTTCTTTCTTTCTTCTTTTGCTCGAGGACGAGCAAACCTTTTAAGTTTGGTGTGGTAAAATGATGCAATTGCATATTTGTTATATTAGCTAGTTAGTTTAGTTGGTTTTAGCTTACTTTCACTCATTTTCTCTAAATAAACAAGTCCTTTTATGAGTTTTATCTCCATGCATGAGAATACCAATGAACATGTGATTCTAGCCAAATTCATGCAAATGATTTAAGGAATGCATATATGAATGAGTATGAATGAATCTCATGAAATTTATTGCATGAATTGGTAAGACTTTGAAGCTATTCCCCTTGTTGATGATAGGTGATGAAACAAGAAAGCATGGAAGCAAGAATAATGCAAGCTGGGCAGGAAGAGGTTGGCGTTGCCAACTTGGAGATAATGGGCGTTGTTCATGGCAACGCCAGGTAACCTTGCAAGAAGAAGTTGGCGTTGCCAACTTGGAGATAGTGGGCGTTGTTCATGGCAACGCCAGGCAGCCCTGGAGAAGCAAAGTTGGCGTTGCCAACTTGAAGAATAAGGTGCGTTATTGAAGGCAACGCACACAAGCAAACTTGGGCCATGAAGGAGCTTCGAGGGCGTTGCCAACGTGGGGAGTATGGGCGTTATTCAAGGCAACGCCAAGCAACTTTGGCACCATCCAAGTTGCCAACGCCAAGACATGGCACCATCCAAGTTGCCAACGCCAAGACATGGCACCATCCAAGTTGCCAACGCCAAGACATGGCACCATCCAAGTTGCTAACGCCAAGACATGGCACCATCCAAGTTGCTAACGCCAAGACATGGCACCAACCAAGTTGCCAACGCCCACAAGCCTTGCCATGCACGTTGCCAACGCCAGGAAGCAAACATGGAGCCTTGAGAAAGGCTTGAGCACGTTGCCAACGTGCTGAAGAGAAGGAGTGTTCATCAACAACGCCAGGAAATTGTGATGCACGTTGCTAACTTGGAATATAGGGGCGTTATCCACAACAACTCCAACAAGGCAGCCTGACCTTACCTCCTTCAATGGAGTATATCTTGAGCTACAAAACTCCAAATGAGGTGATTCCAACGGCATTTGAAAGTAGACATCCAGAGCTTTCCAACCATATATCATAGTATGGGGTTGTCATTCATTTTGAAGCTTCAAAAGCTGGCGTTACCAACGCTGGAAACAAGGGCGTTTTCACCAAAAACGTGTGCGATTTTGGCAGCCTGACCATGTCTCTTTCAATGGAGCATAACTTGAGCTACAGAGATCCAAATTGGGTGATTCCAGTTGCGTTGGAAAGCTAACATTCAGAGCTTTCCAACCATATATAATAGTCTATGGTGGAGCACAAAATTGAAGCCAAACCAGAGTCATCTTTAGGCCCTAAAAACAAGAATATGAAGTTGAAAGTCAAGAAGGCTAGAGATGAGCCCTGGAGGGGGGGCACGAGCACGTTGCCAACGTGCTAGCAAGGGTGCGTTTTTGGCAACAACGCCAGCCTCATTTCCCTGCTTTTGGGAGGCTAGGCACGGGCACGTTGCTAACTTGGCAAAATGGGTGCGTTTTTGGCAACAACTTGGCAGCTTGACCTTACCTTCTTTGAGGAAGCATAACTTGAGCTAGGAAGGTCCAATTGAGGTGATTCCAATGGCATTGGAAAATAGACATCAAGAGCTTTCCAATGATGTATAATAGTCCATATTGAAGCAGAAGATTGACACTCAAATTCTGGGCTACATTTAGCATGAAAGTAGAGCCAAGAAGAGGAGAAGCAAGTTGTTAGCAACAACTTGGGCTAGCAACGCCCAAGCCTCAAAGCTCACTCCAGGAAAACACCATGCACGTTGCCAACGTGCATTAAGCCTGGAGTTGTTGCCAATAACGCCCCTCAATGGGCCACAATGGTTGCCAACTTGCTCTACTTCCCCTATTCATCACAAAGGCCAAAACTTCTTCAATTGAACCAAGAATGCAACAATGAGAAAGCCCACATTGCTAACCCAAATTGAAGATCTCTGAAGAAGTTTTGGGAGTAGTATAAATAGAAGAGATTGGTGTACTTGTAGGGGACTTTTTACACACTTTTTGACACTTAGAACTTTTTGAGACTTTTAGCACTTTTACTTGTTAGCACTTCCGGGAGGATACCCGGAGAGCACTTTTTCTTCTTGGAACCTCTCTTCTTCATTTTCTTAATCTTTAAGCAATTCATTATTCTTCTTCATCTTTCTTTGCAATTTAGTTTAATTTTCATTTATATCAATTGTTGTTGAATTTGGAGCAATGATTCACTAAACCCCACTTTCATTAGGGGGAGGAGCTCTGTTGGTTGGAATGAATTGGTGAACCCATCTTCTCCTTCTCAATTTTAGTGGTTGATCTAAAGAGGGAACTCTTGTTCTTCAAAGATTCAACCACCATCGAGAGAGGGGTTAATCTATATGAATTATGTGGTGAATTTGATGAATGAGCCACATAATTCAGTTTAGAGTTCATCCTTTCATGATTTCCTTAATCAATATACCTTGGTTAGTATGTGAGATGTAACTCTCCTTGGTTGAGATTATGGGAATTGTGTGGCTGGATTATATTTGAGCTTCATCTCTTCTCATGAACAATTAGATCACGAGAGTGGCAATTGGTTATGTTGAGAGAGATTGAATCACCAAGAGATTGGGATTCAATCACCCACTTGCCATGGATCTATACCCATGATTGAGGAAGATTTGATTAACATCAATTCATGAAAACTAGCATCTCTGATCCCTAATGATCCTCTCTATCATTAATTCTCATTTCTTTTGTTCTTAGTGTTTGAAAACCCATTGCCCAATTCCCTTTTACATTCTTGCAATTTATTATTCTTGTCATTTACATTCTGTTTCTTTATTTCTTACTCTCTTGCTCTTTAGAATTCAGCACTTTATTTTATTGCAATTTACTTTTGATGTCATTTAAGTTTCTTGCAATTTAAGTTTCCGTTATTTACTTTCACTTTATTTCTCTCTTCTAGTTCTTTACATTCTTTGCCATTTAAGTTCTTGCAATTATGTTCAAAAATCAAAATGCTCATGAAATCAAAACTTTGTTTGCTTGACTAAATCTACCATTTAACTAAAGTTGCTTAATCTACCAATCTCCGTGGGATCGACCTCACTCTTGTGAGTTTTATTACTTGATACGACCCGGTATACTTGCCGGTTATACGTGAAATCTCCATTTTTACGTATCAAGTTTTTGGCGCCGTTGCCGGGGATTGGAAAGATTGACAATGATTAAGTGAAAGGTGGTTTAGATTAAGCATTTTCTTTGTGTTTTTGTTAAGCCCACTAACTGTTTGATATTTTGTTTCACTAACCCCAATTTCACTCTAGTTCTAGAGTGTCTCACTTGTGATTTTGGTTTTGTTTGTGTATGTCAGGAACTAGTAGACGTAATATTGAGGACGAGAGAACCCTCCGAAGGATAAGGAGAGCAGAAAGAGGAAAGTTCATAGTTGGTGAAGAAGGGTCAGAGGAATCAGAGGGAGAAGATCAAGCCATGGAGGATGAGATGCAAAATCCTCCTGGAGGGGTCAACAATAATGGTGGACAAGCTAGAAGGGTGTTATCCTCGTATACTATCCCTGACCCAAGACATTGTGGGAGCAGTATTGCTACACCAAATGTTCAGGCCAATAACTTTGAGTTAAAACCTCAGCTCATCACTTTGGTACAGAACAATTGCTCTTATGGAGGGGGACCTCTTGAAGACCCAAATCAACATCTCTCTGTTTTTCTGAGGATATGCAATACAGTGAAGACAAATGGAGTGCATCCAGATGTCTACAAGTTGTTGCTATTTCCATTCTCTTTGAGGGATAAAGCCACTCAATGGCTAGAATCATTCCCCAAGGAAAGCCTCAATGATTGGAATGAAGTGATGAGCAAATTTCTAGCAAAGTTCTACCCACCTCAAAAGATCATCAAGTTGAAGACAGAGGTTCAGACTTTTAGGCAAATGGAAGGGGAGTCATTGTATGAAGCCTGGGAAAGATATAAAGCACTAATGAGAAGATGTCCCCCTGACATGTTTAGTGATTGGGTTAAGCTCCAAAACTTCTATGAAGGCTTAAGCTTCGAAGCAAGGAAGGGACTAGACTACTCATCAGGAGGATCACTCAACATGATGAAAACTGCAGAGGAGGCTCAAGACCTCATTGAGATTGTGGCAAACAATCAATATTATTACTCATCAGAGAGGCAACACAATCCGACCCCAAAGAAAGGTGTAATGGAGCTTGAAGGTGTTGATGCTATCTTGGCACAAAACAAGTTAATGCACCAACAAATCCAACAACAAATGGAGATGATAACAAAGAGAATGGATGGTTTGCAACTTGCAGCAGTGAACACAACAAATCAACCATTACTTGAATGAAACCAAGGTGAAGGGACCACTGTTGAACAGCCACAAGAACAAGTCCAGTACATGCAGAATACTTCAAATTCTCAGGACGAATTTCATGGTGATACATACAACTCCTCTTGGAAAAATCATCCCAATCTAAGGTGGGGTGAAAACCATTGGCAAAAGAACAACAGCCACAACCACACCCGTAACACAAATAACCAAAATCACCATGCCACTAACACTAACCAATATAGAAAAACACAAAACACATATCAACCACCCCATCATAATTCACAAACTCACCAAAATAACTTCTCTGCACCATCATCCAACTCACAAAATTTCCACACTAATCCACCCAACAACTTCCAACAACAATCAACCCCCATCATAACCCCAATTGACCATCATGAAACTAGAATCTCAAGTCTTGAAGCAACCTTGCAAGCACTTGCTCAAACCACTCAAGCCTTAGCTAAGGGACACAAGGAACATGAGGTCATCATGAAGAATATTGAGAGACAAGTGGGACAATTAGCCAAACAAGCTGAACGGCCAACCAATGTTCTTCCAAGTGATACGATACCCAACCCAAGAGACACAGAAAAAGCCATAAAATGGGAGGAGTGTAAAGCAATCACCCTGAGAAGTGGGAAGAAAGTGGAGACAGAAGCCATCACTCAGGAAGAGCACATCAAAGAAGGCTTAAAAGAAGAGGTGAAGGAACAAAAGCAGGAGCAAGAAACCTATACACAAAGTGATAAATTAGCTAAGAAGGAGACAGTGAAAGCATACCAACCAATGCTCCCATACCCTCAAAGGTTTAAAGAAGAGAACAAAGAGAAGCAATATTCCAAATTCTTGGAAATATTCAAGACACTACACATCAACATCCCCTTCATTGAAGCACTTGAACAGATGCCCCTATATGCTAAGTTCATGAAGGAATTGTTGACAAAGAAAAGATCCTTGAAAGAGGGACAAACGGTTATGATGACCAGGGAGTGTAGTGCCATCATCCAGAAAAAGTTGCCAAAGAAGAAGAAAGACCCAGGGAGCTTTCACATCCCCTGCACAATAGGCAACATGATGATTGAGAGAGCATTTTGTGATCTTGGTGCAAGCATAAATCTGATGCCTCTATCTTTGATGAGGAAGCTTCAGATTCATGAATTGAAACCTACAAAGATAGCCCTTCAAATGGCGGATAAATCTATTCAGCAAGCACTCGGGGTTGTAGAGAATGTATTAGTAAAGGTGGACAAATTTTTCCTCCCAGTTGACTTTGTCATCCTAGACATAGAGGAAGATGACAACACTCCCATTATTCTAGGGAGGCCCTTTTTAGCTACGGCCAGGGCATTGATAGATGTCGAAAAAGGAGAATTAATGCTAAGGGTGCACGATGAGCATATAGTGTTCCATGTGTTCAAGAATTTGCAAGACTCTACCCAAGAGGAAGAGTGTATGAAGATTGATTCCATAGATCCAAACTTGAAAGAGGCACCCGATGAGGCACTTCCAAGCTCATGCTGGAAAGAAAATGAAGAAGTGGAGGTGCTGCAACAAGCTCAAAGAATAGAGGAGAAGCTGCAATCAAAGTCAGCATTTAAGATTCATAGCAAGGACCGTCCAAAAATTGAGACCCCAAAACCTGGACTATCTCCTGGAAAAGAAGAGAGTCCCAAGAAGAAAATGCCAAGAGGATGGAGAAACAAGAAAATCTCCACTGAAGACTTCTCACCAGGGGATAAAGTGATGCTAACTTACCAACCAATAGAGACATCCCCACACTTTTCTGGATACTACACAGTGAACAAAATCCTCTCACTTGAACATGTGGAAATCATCAAGAATGATACTGGAAGGAAGCTCACGGTGAGAGGGGAAGGATTAAGGCACTATGATCATCATCCGCCCTAAAGAGGGACAACCGTCAAGCTAATGACGATAAAAAAGCGCTTGTTGGGAGGCAACCCAACCAAAGGTAGTCTTCTTTTCTTAGTTAATTCAATAAAAGAGTTAAGTATATTTATCTGCATTGCAAGGAGCTAAGTTTGGTATTACACACCAACAGAATTCAAAGGTGAATGTGAGGTGCTAAGTTTGGTGTTCCACCAAAAAGTTTCATTAAATACACATTTTAACCCTTTGCATGATTAGTCACTAGCTCCAAACAATCAGAAAAACTACTTAACAATTGCTACTTTTAATTTAGATTTTGTTTCCTTAATAGAAGCACTTGATGTTTCTTACATGTATTCATTCCACTGCATATAAAAGTAAGCAAGGAACTAAGTTTGGTGTACCCACACCAACTTATGTCTAGAAGATCACAAGCATACATGCATGCTAACCATCTCTCAAGTGCTTGGGGACAAGCAACTTTCAAAGTTCATTGTAGGCGATCACTTCAATCTTGAAAAGGATCAAGCATCATCAACCAAAGAGACAAAGAGGGATATAAAGACCAACAATGATGATGATAAGGAGTAAAGCAAGTAAACTCCAAAAGGTTGTATTGTTGAGTGATTGTCTTGTATTCAAACTACTATGATTGAAAGTGATATTGTACCCCTGTTTGTCTGCTTAGTATAACTTCTTTGTAGTTCAATAACTAAGATGTTTGATATATCATAACACCATACTCTTGAAATTGCTTGCACTCAATACCTATGAAAATGCAAACAGAGAACATTTCTTTGAAAAGAATGATTAAGGAGTCAAAAATCTATTTTGAGGCAAGCAAAAGATTAAGAGAAGTGGTGGTTCTAGTTGTATGATTGTGTATTGAGGTTGCATGTTTGTGAAAACTTGCATGGGAGCTCATAGGCAGGAAATAGAGTTCAAAGAAGTATTATGGAGATTCTCAAACACTTATTGATCCAAGAAGCAGCAAAAAAAAAAACAAAAAAAAAAAAAACAAAAGAAGATGGCAAAAGGCTCTGAGCATCAATTACTAGGAAGAAAAGAAAGGAAATGAAAACTCAAAGAGTTACTATCCTAGTTAAATGCTTGTGGTAGAATTGTGTCAAAGAGAGAGGCTTGAGCAAGTAAATCCTAAGGGGTGTTTCAACACCTAATACCTTAAAACCAACTGGTTTGGGAGTATTGATTGAAAGCTTATCTAAAGAGCCGCTTTGAGACATGACACTTAGAGTCAAGGCCAAGACACATAAACTATGAGCTGTTTCAAGGTGATTACCTATATAGAGATTTCCATGATATCATTTGAATGAAAGTCCTAAGATCTAAGACTTCCAAAATGTAAGGACTGATAAGCACTGGGACCCTTGCATAAACACATAATTCAGAGTTCACCCCACTATCACTTAATCACTTCACTCACCAAGGTATTACAAGCTATTCCTCAACTCATTCCAATTAAAAGAAATCTTTGTGCATAATTCTTTTGTTGCTTGAGGACAAGCAAGGTTTAAGTTTGGTGTTGTGATGCAATTGCATATTTGTTATATTAGCTAGTTAGTTTAGTTGGTTTTAGCTTACTTTCACTCATTTTCTCTAAATAAACAAGTCCTTTTATGAGTTTTATCTCCATGCATGAGAATACCAATGAACATGTGATTCTAGCCAAATTCATGCAAATGATTTAAGGAATGCATATATGAATGAGTATGAATGAATCTCATGAAATTTATTGCATGAATTGGTAAGACTTTGAAGCTATTCCCCTTGTTGATGATAGGTGATGAAACAAGAAAGCATGGAAGCAAGAATGATGCAAGCTGGGCAGGAAGAGGTTGGCGTTGCCAACTTGGAGATAATGGGCGTTGTTCATGGCAACGCCAGGTAACCTTGCAAGAAGAAGTTGGCGTTGCCAACTTGGAGATAGTGGGCGTTGTTCATGGCAACGCCAGGCAGCCCTGGAGAAGCAAAGTTGGCATTGCCAACTTGAAGAATAAGGTGCGTTATTGAAGGCAACGCACACAAGCAAACTTGGGCCATGAAGGAGCTTCGAGGGCGTTGCCAACGTGGGGAGTATGGGCGTTATTCACGGCAACGCCAAGCAACTTTGGCACCATCCAAGTTGCCAACGCCAAGACATGGCACCATCCAAGTTGCCAACGCCAAGACATGGCACCATCCAAGTTGCTAACGCCAAGACATGGCACCATCCAAGTTGCTAACGCCAAGACATGGCACCATCCAAGTTGCTAACGCCAAGACATGGCACCAACCAAGTTGCCAACGCCCACAAGCCTTGCCATGCACGTTGCCAACGCCAGGAAGCAAACATGGAGCCTTGAGAAAGGCTCGAGCACGTTGCCAACGTGCTGAAGAGAAGGAGTGTTCATCAACAACGCCAGGAAATTGTGATGCACGTTGCTAACTTGGAATATAGGGGCGTTATCCACAACAACTCCAACAAGGCAGCCTGACCTTACCTCCTTCAATGGAGTATATCTTGAGCTACAAAACTCCATATGAGGTGATTCCAACGGCATTTGAAAGTAGACATCCAGAGCTTTCCAACCATATATCATAGTATGGGGTTGTCATTCATTTTGAAGCTTCAAAAGCTGGCGTTACCAACGCTGGAAACAAGGGCGTTTTCACCAAAAACGTGTGCGATTTTGGCAGCCTGACCATGTCTCTTTCAATGGAGCATAACTTGAGCTACAGAGATCCAAATTGAGTGATTCCAGTTGCGTTGGACAGCTAACATTCAGAGCTTTCCAACCATATATAATAGTCTATGGTGGAGCACAAAATTGAAGCCAAACCAGAGTCATCTTTAGGCCCTAAAAACAAGAATATGAAGTTGAAAGTCAAGAAGGCTAGAGATGAGCCCTGGAGGGGGGGCACGAGCACGTTGCCAACGTGCTAGCAAGGGTGCGTTTTTGGCAACAATGCCAGCCTCATTTCCCTGCTTTTGGGAGGCTAGGCACGGGCACGTTGCTAACTTGGCAAAATGGGTGCGTTTTTGGCAACAACTTGGCAGCTTGACCTTACCTTCTTTGAGGAAGCATAACTTGAGCTAGGAAGGTCCAATTGAGGTGATTCCAATGGCATTGGAAAATAGACATCAAGAGCTTTCCAATAATGTATAATAGTCCATATTGAAGCAGAAGATTGACACTCAAATTCTGGGCTACATTTAGCATGAAAGTAGAGCCAAGAAGAGGAGAAGCAAGTTGTTAGCAACAACTTGGGCTAGCAACGCCCAAGCCTCAAAGCTCACTCCAGGAAAACACCATGCACGTTGCCAACGTGCATTAAGCCTGGAGTTGTTGCCAATAACGCCCCTCAATGGGCCACAATGGTTGCCAACTTGCTCTACTTCCCCTATTCATCACAAAGGCCAAAACTTCTTCAATTGAACCAAAAATGCAACAATGAGAAAGCCCACATTGCTAACCCAAATTGAAGATCTTTGAAGAAGTTTTGGGAGTAGTATAAATAGAAGAGATTGGTGTACTTGTAGGGGACTTTTTACACACTTTTTGACACTTAGAACTTTTTGAGACTTTTAGCACTTTTACTTGTTAGCACTTCCGGGAGGATACCCGGAGAGCACTTTTTCTTCTTGGAACTTCTCTTCTTCATTTTCTTAATCTTTAAGCAATTCATTATTCTTCTTCATCTTTCTTTGCAATTTAGTTTAATTTTCATTTATATCAATTGTTGTTGAATTTGGAGCAATGATTCACTAAACCCCACTTTCATTAGGGGGAGGAGCTCTGTTGGTTGGAATGAATTGGTGAACCCATCTTCTCCTTCTCAATTTTAGTGGTTGATCTAAAGAGGGAACTCTTGTTCTTCAAAGATTCAACCACCATCGAGAGAGGGGTTAATCTATATGAATTATGTGGTGAATTTGATGAATGAGCCACATAATTCAGTTTAGAGTTCATCCTTTCATGATTTCCTTAATCAATATACCTTGGTTAGTATGTGAGATGTAACTCTCCTTGGTTGAGATTATGGGAATTGTGTGGCTGGATTATATTTGAGCTTCATCTCTTCTCATGAACAATTAGATCACGAGAGTGGCAATTGGTTATGTTGAGAGAGATTGAATCACCAAGAGATTGGGATTCAATCACCCACTTGCCATGGATCTATACCCATGATTGAGGAAGATTTGATTAACATCAATTCATGAAAACTAGCATCTCTGATCCCTAATGATCCTCTCTATCATTAATTCTCATTTCTTTTGTTCTTAGTGTTTGAAAACCCATTGCCCAATTCCCTTTTACATTCTTGCAATTTATTATTCTTGTCATTTACATTCTGTTTCTTTATTTCTTACTCTCTTGCTCTTTAGAATTCAGCACTTTATTTTATTGCAATTTACTTTTGATGTCATTTAAGTTTCTTGCAATTTAAGTTTCCGTTATTTACTTTCACTTTATTTCTCTCTTCTAGTTCTTTACATTCTTTGCCATTTAAGTTCTTGCAATTATGTTCAAAAATCAAAATGCTCATGAAATCAAAACTTTGTTTGCTTGACTAAATCTACCATTTAACTAAAGTTGCTTAATCTACCAATCTCCGTGGGATCGACCTCACTCTTGTGAGTTTTATTACTTGATACGACCCGGTATACTTGCCGGTTATACGTGAAATCTCCATTTTTACGTATCATAAAAGCATTACTTTTTTGTTTTTCCATAACCATTTATGGCACCTAAGTCCAGAAAAACCTCTAGAAAGAGGAAAGAAAAAGCAAAAGCTTCCACCTCCGAGTCATGGGAGATGGAAAGATTCATCTCAAAGGTCCATCAATACCACTTCTATGATGTTGTGGCCAAGAAGAAGGTGATCCCTGAGGTCCCTTTCATGCTCAAGAAAAATTAGTATCCGGAGATCCGACATGAGATCCGAAGAAGAGGTTGGGAAGTTCTTACCAACACCATTCAACAAGTCGGAATCTTAATGGTTCAAGAGTTCTATGCCAATGCATGGATCACTAGGAACCATGATCAAAGTATGAACCCGAATCGAAAGAATTGGCTTACAATGGTTCGGGGAAAATACTTAGTGATGACCGGAATTCACTACCCACATATAATGAATCCGTTCTTTGGCAAGCGCACCAAATTGTCGTCAAGTAATAACCCACAATGGAGTGGGATCATATCCACAGAGATTAATTGGATTAAGCAAGCAATAGTTGATTAATTATCCTAGTTAGACGATTCAATTTTGAGTGATAATCAACAAGAAATGTAAATGACTTGAAATTAAAGGAAAGTAATAAAGTGCAAGGAAATTAAAGTGCTAAAAATTAAAGTACAAGAATATAAATTGCAAGGAATGGAAAGTAAAAGAAAGTAAAGTGCTAGAAAATAAAGTGTAGAAAATGTAAATAACCATAAAGTAAATAAAAGAAAGAAAGATAAAATAAACATTGGGATCAAGAGATATCGCATTCTCCGGATTAATTGATTTCATCTCATCTTTAATCATGCAACTCATTGACCTCTTGGCAATCATGATTGATTAAGCCCCAATTCCTTGGTGACTCAATCTCTCAAATCTTGATCAATAGCCAATTCCTTGGTCTAATTGCTCATGAGAAGAGATGAAAAATGGTCCCTGATTATACCACACATCATCATAGGCCCAAGTAGAAGGAGGATTATATGTCACCATATCTAAACACCAAACCCAAATCCTACTCAAGTGTGAGAAAGAATTTCAAGCATGGTTTTATGTTTCCTCTTCCAAGGTTCCCATAAAACCCAAATACATTCAATCTCTTTTCCAAGATAATTGAATGCTAGAATGAAGAACGAAATCCCTTCTAGTAAATCAAAGAAAGATGAAGAGAAGAAGAAGAATAAAAACAATCAATCCATTGAAAAACAATAGAGCTCTCTTTCCCAATAGTAAGAGTTAGTAATTCATAACTAAATTATATACAAGGCAAGAAAGAAAAGAGGAGAAATTGATGGTGAACGGAGAGGGTCTTAAGACTTCCCCCAATCCAGCATGCCTAATTTTATGAAGGTTGGAGGCTGCAGGGAGAAGTTGGTGTGTCATTCCAAGTGCCACTCCCACTTGATTTTGCCCTTTGGAGTACGACCCACTTTGCAATGTTGAAAGTATGGAGTTTCTTGGGCCTTAAAATGAATGTCCACTATAAAGTGTTATATATTGTTGGAAAGTCCTAGATATTAGCTTTCCAACGATTTTAGAATCAACTCATTTAGATCTTTGTAGCTCATGTTATGCCCATTTGAAGGTGAAGAGGTCAGTCTGTCAGGTAGCCCAGCATGCCACGCCCACTTCTGGCGTGCCACGCCCCATATGTTGTGAAGCTGGTGTGCCACACCTCAATGATGCACCAAAATCTCTTCTCTGGCCATTAGAAATGGTGTGCCATGCCTAGAATTCCAAGTGGCACGCCCATTATGAAAATAGAGCTGGCGTGCCACGCCTTCGATATCAAGTGGCATGCCCAGGTTTTACAATGCTAAATTAATGGCCTTTTTTACCTCCCGTTTTAACCTTCACCCTAGAGTGTTATATATCGTTGGAAAGCTCTTGATGTCAGCTTTCCAACGCCACCAAGATCACATCATTTAAACCTCTATAACTCAATTTAGGTTCCTTTGAATATGAAGAGGTCAGGCTGATAACTCTGCAGTGACGTGTTTTTCTCCCTGTGATTTCGGGGTCAATATCTCCCCCAATTTCAGTGTCCATCATAAAATGTTATATATGTTTGGAAAGCACTGGATGTCTACTTTCTAATGGCACTATAATCACCCCATTAGAAGTTGTGTAGCTCAAGATATCTTCATTTGAATGAGAGGATGTCAGGCTAGCATATGCCCCAGCGTGCCACGCCCACTTCTTGGCGTGCCACGCCAATAGTGGGGCTCAAAATCACTCCTCTGTAACTTAAGCCTGGCGTGCCACGCCCAAGACACCAAGTGGCACTCCCTCTTTGAGATCTTGACTTCACAACTTGGCGTGCCACGCCCAAAGCACCAAGTGGCACGCCCATTATTGAGAATTGGTTTAAAAAGCTTGGTGTGTCACGCCCAGAACTCCAAGTGGCACGCTGATGAGCGGATAATTTGTATGCTTTTTGGCATTGTTTTTAGTATGTTTTTAGTATGATATAGTTAGTTTTTAGTATATTTTTATTTGTTTTTAGTTAAAATTCACTTTTCTGGACTTTACTATGAGTTTGTGTGTTTTTCTGTGATTTCAGGTATTTTCTGGCTGAAATTGAGGGACCTGAGCAAAAATCTGATTCAGAGACTGAAAAGGACTGCAGATGCTGTTGGATTCTGACCTCCCTGCACTCGAAGTGGATTTTCTGGAGCTTCAGAAGCCCAATTGGCGCGCTCTCAACGGCGTTGGAAAGTAGACATCCTGGGCTTTCCAGCAATATATGATAGTCCATACTTTGCCCAAGATTTGATGGCCCAAACCGGCGTACAAAGTCACCCTCAGAAATCCCAGCGTTAAACGCCGGAACTGGCACCAAAATGGGAGTTAAACGCCCAAACTGGCATAAAAGCTGGCGTTTAACTCCAAGAAGAGTCTCTACACGAAAATGCTTCATTGCTCAGCCCAAGCACACACCAAGTGGGCCCGGAAGTGGATTTTTATGTCATTTACTCATCTCTGTAAACCTTAGGCTACTAGTTCTCTATAAGTAGGACCTTTTACTATTGTATTTTCATCTTGGTTCTTCTGGTTCCCTCTCTGGGGCCGAAACCAATGATCACTTTTGTTCTTATGTAATTTCAACGGTGGAGTTTCTACACACCATAGATTAAGTTGTGGAGCTCTGCTGTACCTCGAGTATTAATGCAATTACTATTGTTCTTCCATTCAATTCCGCTTGTTCTTGTTCTAAGATATCACTTGTTCTTCAACTTGATGAATGTGATGATCCGTGACACTCATCATCATTCTTACCCATGAACAAGGTGACTGACAACCACTCTTGTTCTACAAGCGATCAAGGCTTTAGTGAATATCTCTTGGATTCCTGATTGCACGATGCATGGTTGATCGCCTGACAACCGAGTGCTCGTCTGACAAACGAGCCAACCATTCCGTGAGATCAGAGTCTTCGTGGTATAGGCGAGAACTGATGGCGGCATTCAAGAGAATCCGGAAGGTCTAACCTTGTCTGTGGTATTCTGAGTAGGATTCAATGATTGAATGACTGTGACGTGCTTCAAACTCCTGAAGGCGGGGCGTTAGTGACAGACGCAAAAGAATCATTGGATTCTATTCCGGCCTGATTGAGAACCGACAGATGAATTCCACTATGCTGTGACAGAGCATATGCAATCGCTTTCACTGAGAGGATGGGAGGTAGCCACTGACAACGGTGAAACCCTTGCTTAAGCTTGCCATGGAAAGGAGTAAGAAGGATTGGATGAAGACAGTAGGAAAGCAGAGAGACGGAAGGGAAGGCATCTTCATGCGCTTATCTGAAGTTCCTACCAATGAATTACATAAGTATCTCTATCTTTATCTTTTATGTTATTTTCGTTCATCACCATATCCATTTGAGTCTGCCTGACTAAGATTTACAAGGTGACCATAGCTTGCTTCATACCAACAATCTCCGTGGGATCGACCCTTACTCACGTAAGGTATTACTTGGACGACCCAGTGCACTTGCTGGTTAGTTGTGTGAAGTTGTAGTGATCACAATTTCGCGCACCACACGCCCAACTTTATTTGCTTGTTTTGTCCTCTTTTTGCTTCTTTTTTCACCTGAAATTTAACACAAATCATTTTAAAGCAATGTACCACAATATATATCATTTGTTCCATGAAATTGCATTGATTCAATAGGATTGTGTTCTTTTTATGGTCCTTTTAGACAGGAAAAAGGGTACATGATGCATTGTCATCACAACACCAAACTTAAACTTTGCTTGTTCCCAAGCAAATAAATAATCATGCAATAGATTTTGACAAACCAAGGTGAGAAGTGTGGCAATTTTTATGTTCATTGTTGGCTAGTTTCTTATGCATGCTACAATCACAAAAGACATTCAAATGATTGATGCTTCTATCTAGCTCATTTTATTAAATCTTTTTCTTTATGTTCCTTCCTTGAAGCAATCTTTTCATTCTTTTCTTACCTTAGCTTTTTGGGTGCTTTGCACCATGTGTTGAAAGCTACGACTCTAAATACTTTGTTTTCAAGTATTACCACTTGATACATAAGCACCACAAGCATTTAATTAAATGACTCTTTAAGCTCATTTGTTTCTTTTCTTTACTCTCTAATCATTGATGCTTAGAGCCTTGAGCTTTGAGGGAGTGCTTTTACACTTGAGCCTAGCCTTGACTCTAAGTGTTTTATTTTCAAGCTTTTTGCTTGATACATAAACACCACAAGTACTTAATAAATGAATTGTCATTGATACTCAGAGCCTTCAGCTTTCTCATTCTTTCCCTTTTCTTTTTCTTGCCTTATTTGCATTTTGCTTCTTCAAGATTTTCATGATTTCAAAAATTTCATAAAATGTCCTAGATGAAAAATTCAATTAAATAAATTCCAATGCAATTGAGCAACAATAATCATGCTAGCTTCCCAATAGTTATAAGCTCATACTAACTTCTTCTTTAATGACCTTGTTTGTTTATGATCATGAGTCTAAATTGCTTTGAACTTACAAAATTGAAGATGGTAGTCATAATATCACAGCAACATATTCCAATTCAAAAATCAAGCTATGCTTATTTACAAGGAGCAATCACACATGCATACAAGGAAATAGAAGACAATCATGCAATTTAAAAATACTGGAAACAAATAAGAGGACAAGAAACTTTACCACCTTGTAGTTCATCTTCATTGTTGTTGTCACTTTCCTCCTATTCTTTCCCTTACCACACCAAACTTAGAATGATTGCTTGTCATTAAGCAACAAATAAAATAATGGTGATGGGGTTTATGATAGTTCATGAATGTCTTAAACAATAGAGTGTTAGTAGTACATATGTTTAAGCAAGCAAAATTAAGAATCACAATAAAGGCATAAGAAAGAAATAGAGGCAATATGATTGCATTAATAAGTGGTGTGCATGGTACATAGCATGAAAAATAAGTGGCAACACCAAACTTAGTGTGACACTTTCATTTTAGCATGATGCAAGTACCTTGATGAGCGGATATTTTATACGCTTTTTGGGGATAATTTCATGTAGATTTTAGTATGTTTTAATTAGTTTTTAATAGAATTTTATTAGTTTTTAGGCAAAATCATATTTCTAGACTTTACTATGAGTTTGTGTATTTTTCTGTGATGTCAGGTATTTTCTGGCTGAAATTGAGGGAGCTGAGCAAAAATCTGAGTTAAGCTGAAAAAGGACTGCTGATGCTGTTGGATCCTGACCTCCCTGCACTCGGAATGAATTTTTTGGAGCTACAGGAGTCCAATTGACGCGCTCTCAATTGGGTTGGAAATTAGACATCCAGGGCTTTCCAGAAATATATAATAGTCCATACTTTGCGCAAAGATAGATGACGTAAACTGGCATTCAACGCCAGTTCCATGTTGCAGTCTGGCGTCCAGCGCCAGAAACAGGTTACAAGTTGGAGTTCAACGCCCAAAACATGTTACAACCTGGCGTTCAACTCCAGGAACAGCTCAAGCACGTGAGAGGCTTAAGTCTCAGCCCCAGCACACACAAGTGGGCCCCAGAAGTGGATTTCTACACCAATTATCTTAGTTTACTCATTTTCTGTAAACCTAGGTTACTAGTTTACTATTTAAACAACTTTTAGAGACTTATTTTGTACCTCATGACATTTTCAGATCTGAACTACATACTCTTTGACGGCATGAATATCTAAACTCCATTGTTGGGGGTGAGGAGCTCTGCAGCGTCTCGATGAATTAATGCAATTACTTATATTTTTCCATTCACATATGCGTGTTCCTATCTAAGATGTTCATTCGCGCTTAATTATGGAGAAGGTGATGATCCGTGACATTCATCACCTTCCTCAACCCATGAACGTGTGTCTGACAACCACCTTCGTTCTACATCAGATTGAATGAATATCTCTTAGATTCCTTAATCAGAATCTTCGTGGTATAAGCCAGAGTGACGGCGGCATTCATGAGAATCCGGAAAGTCTAACCTTCTCTGTGGTATTCCGAGTAGGATTACGGGATTGAATGACTGTGACGAGCTTCAAACTCCTGAGGGCTGGGCGTTAGTGACAGACACAAAAGAATCATTGGATTCTATTCCAACCTGATTGAGAACCGACAGATGATTAGCCGTGCCGTGACAGAGCATCTAGACCATTTTCACTAAGAGGATGGGAAGTAGCCATTGACAACAGTGACACCCTACATAGAGCTTGCCATGGAAGGAACTTTGTAATTATGTTATTGAGTTGAATATTATATTACAGGGATTCAGAGGACAAAGCATCTCCAAAACCCCAACATATTCTCCATTACTGCATTACAAGTAATTAATTCACACTCTTTTATTTTTCTAATAATTCAACTGATAATTTTAATTGAAATCCTGACTAAGAATAATAAAATAAATATAGCTTGCTTCAAACCAATAATCTCCGTGGGATCGACCCTTACTCACGTAAGGTATTACTTAGACGACCCAGTGCACTTGCTGGTTAGTTGTGCGGATTGCAAGAGTGTGATTGCAATTTCGTGCACCAAGTTTTTGGCGCCGCTGTCGGGGATTGTTCGAGTTTGAACAACTAAAGGTTTATTTTATTACTTAGATTAGGAATAATTTATTTTTGTTGCTATAGAGTTATTAAATTCTGAGTCCTTTATTCCCTTTTCAAAAAAAATTTCAAAAAAATTATTTTCCTTTATCACAATTTTAATTTTTCGTGAGTTTAGTGTTTTGTTCTAAGTTTGGTGTCAACTACATATTTTATATCTTCCCTTTAAATTTTCGAATTTGTGCTCTTTGAGCTTTAAGTTGTTCTTGTTGATTTTTCTTGTTGATCTTTAATTTTTCTTGTTCTGTGTCTTTTCTTGTTTCACTTGTGTTTTTCCAAAACATTAGTCTTCCAAAAGGAATATACCTATTCAGAACAAGTGTTACGTTTACTGCCCAATTGGCTAGAGCGTTGGTCTATGTTCTTGGTAATTGGGTATCTTCTTTTTAAAATCTTTTTCAAAAAATAATTTTTCTTGATTTAATCTTGTGCCAAACTTTAAGTTTGGTGTTTTCTTGTTAATTTTAATATAATTTTCGAAAATTACTTTGATTTTCTAAAATTTTTAAGTTTGGTGTTCTTTCTTTTGTTCTTGGTGTTCTTGTGAATCTTCAAAGTGTTCTTGAGTTTTCTTTGTGTTTTGATCCTAAAATTTTTAAGTTTGGTGTTCCTTGGTGTTTTCCCTCCAAAATTTTCGAAAACAAGGAGCATTAGATCCAAAAATTTTAAGTCTTGTGTCTTTTATGTGTTTTCCTCCTTCATCATAAAATTCAAAATTCAAAAAAAAATACATAAATAAATAAAAATATTTTTAATATATATATATATATATTTTATTATCTTTTTCAAAAATATCCTAACCACTTTCTCTTTTTCCTCAAATTTTTCGAAAATTTTCACAAAACATTTTCAATTTCTTTTTTTTATTTATTTCATTTTATTTTATTTTATTATTTTGAAGATAAATTTTTATTTTTAATAAAATAAATAATATCAACATACATATCATCTCCCTTGATCCATCATGGAACTAAGTGGAAAAGAACAGTCCAGAAGGACTCTGGGGTCATATGCTAACTCCACTACTGCTTCATATTGGAGTAGTATATGTATACCCTCCATTGGAGTTAGTAGTTTTGAGTTGAATCCTCAGCTCATTATCATGGTGCAGCAAAGTTGCCAGTATTCCGGTCTTCCACAAGAAGAACATATAGAGTTTCTGGCACAGTTTTTACAAATTGCTGACACAGTACATGATAAGGAGGTAGATCAGGATGACTACAAGCTATTACTGTTCCCATTTGCTGTAAAAGACCAAGCTAAGAGGTGGTTAAATAACCAACCTAAGGACAGCATAAAGACATGGAAACAGCTATCAGAAAAATTCCTGAATCACTATTTTCCTCCAAAACGGATGACACAGCTAAGGCTAAGCATCCAAGGCTTCAAACAAGGAGATAATGAATCCCTTTCTGATGCCTGGGAGAGATACAGAGAGATGCTAAGAAAATGCCCCTCTGGAATGTTTTCAGAATGGGTGCAATTAGACATCTTCTACTATGGGCTTACAGAAAGAGCTCATATTTCTCTAGACCACTTAGCTGGTGGATCTATACACATGAGAAAGACAATAGATGAAGCTCAAGAGCTCATTGATACAGTTGCCAGAAATCAGCATCTGTACCTAAGTAGGGAATCTTCCATCAACAAAGAGGCTAAAACAGTAACTGCTGAATTTAGTCCTGCAGATCAAGCTGCTGAATTCAATCAGCCATTAGATTTTCTAACAAAATAGTTAGCCGAATTCAAGGAGATACTACAAGAAACAAGAATGGCTAACAAAAATATGGAAGTACAGTTGAAGCAAACAGAACAGCAGTTATCAAAACAAATAACAGAAGAATGCCAAGCAGTTCAATTAAGAAGTAGAAAAATATTAAATACCTCACTTCAAGGTAGCAGGAAGCTAAGAAATGAGCAAACCACCCAAAATCCATCTGAGGACAGTTAGAGCCCAGAGAGGAATAACTCTAGCGTTTAAAAGCCAGAAAATGGGTGGAAAACTGGCGCTGAATGCCCAGACCATGCTCAGTTCTGGCGTTCAACGCCAGAAACAAGCAATGAATCGGCATTGAATGCCCAAAGGAAGCACAGTTCTGGCGTTCAAATGCCAGAAACAAATAAGGAGCTGGCGTCTAACGCCACTCCTGCTTCCACCCCTGGCACTCAAATGCCAGTGGGAGATCAGACACATACAAGTGCGGATAACAACCCTTCTAAAAAGGCTTCTCAACCCACATCTGTAGGCAATAAACCTACAGCAACTAAGGTTGAGGAATATAAAGCCAAAATGCCTTATCCTCAAAAACTCTGCAGGATAAGCAATTTGCCCGCTTTGCAGACTATCTCAGGACTCTTGAAATAAAGAGTCCGTTTGCAGAGGCACTTGAGCAAATACCCTCTTATGCCAAATTCATGAAAGAGATCTTAAGTCATAAGAAGGATTGGAGGGAAACTGGGAAAGTTTACCTCACTGAAGAATGCAGTGTAGTCATTCTGAAAAGCTTACCTGAGAAGCTTAAGGATCCGGGAAGCTTTATGATACCATGCACATTAGAAGGTACTTGTACTAAGCAAGCTCTATGTGATCTTGGGGCAAGTATTAATCTAATACCTGCAGCTACTATCGAAAAGCTTGGGTTGACTGATGAAGTTAAACCAACCCGGATATGTCTTCAACTTGCTGATGGCTCCATTAAATACCCATCAGGCGTGATTGAAGACATGATTGTCAAAGTTCGGCCATTTGCCTTTCCCACTGACTTTGTGGTGCTGGAAATGGAGGAGCACAAGAGTGCAACTCTCATTCTGGGAAGACCTTTCCTAGCAACTGGCCGAACCCTCATTGATGTTCGAAAAGGGGAAGTAACCCTGAGAGTCAATGAGGATGAGTTCAAGTTGAATGTTGTCAAAGCCATGCAGCATCCAGACACCCAAAACGACTGCATGAGCATTGATATTATTGACTCTCTGGTAAAAGAAGTCAATATGGCTGAGAGTCTCGAATCAGAGCTAGAGGATATCTTTAAAGATGTTCAGCCTGATCTGGAGGAACCAGAGAAAATAATAGAATCTCTGAAAATCCCTCAGGAAGAGGAGAAACCTCCCAAACCTGAGCTCATACCATTACCACCTTTCCTGTAATCATAAGCTCTACCTTAGAGCCACAGGAAGAGAAAGCACTAATTCAAGTGCTAAGGACACACAAGACAGCTCTTGGATGGTCCATCAGTGATCTCAAGGGCATTAGCCCAGCCAGATGCATGCACAAGATCTTACTGGAGGGTGACGCCAAGCCAGTGGTTCAACCACAAAGGCAGCTGAGTCCAGCCATGAAAGAGGTGGTGCAGAAAGAGGTCACTAAATTACTAGAGGCTGGAATTATTTATCCTATTTCTGATAGCCCCTGGGTAAGCCCTGTCCAAGTCGTCCCTAAGAAAGGTGGCATGACAGTGGTTCATTGACGTTAGGATTTTTACCAGTAAAGAATGTTATAAAAACAGTCGCGTTGTAGATATAGTCTTTAAACTGATAAAAATCCCTTCGTACAAACGTTTTGGGTTTCACAAGTAACAAACCCTTTTAAAAATTGTTAACCGAGTATTCAAACCTTGGGTCGTCTTCTCAAGGAACTGCGAGGAAGTATGTTCTTATTATTGGTTATAAAGGTTGTAATCGGGGTTTAGAAGGTGAGAAGCAAGTAATTTAAATGAGGAGTGAATTAAATGGCAATTAAAAATAAATAAATAACTATAAAACAACTTTTGGCAAGATAAGGGAATTTAGAGGTCTAACTTAGTTATCTCTCTCAACTATAATAAAAGTTGAATCTAAACTCCACTTGGTCAACCTTTACCAGGGCAAAGGAAAGTCAAGAGACTAATTAAATTGACCTTTAAATCCTAATTATTTCCTAAGAAAAGGTTGGGATTATTTAGGTTTAGCTCAATTAGCAAGATAACGATTATTAATTACGTTGAGTTTAATAACTATTGAGTTATTAAATTCTTAATCAAAACCAAAAGGGAAAAAAAAGTAAAATTGCTGGAATAATAAAAATATCCTTAGATGAGAAGCAATGGCAATTTAATTCAAAGAGAATAATTATAAACTGAAAATACCTCAATTATCATTAAATAAAAATGTCATCAACAGCCAATTGGGCAACATCAATCAAACATAATAAAGGCTTCAGAGTAATCAAAATATAAAAGAGAAATTAAATAGTAAAAAGGAATATTAAACCTAGATCGAGAGTCACTCTAGAAAGAGAAGTCCTAAATTCTAAGAGAGTGAGAGAGGAGAGAACCTCTCTTTCCAAAACTACATCTAAAACATGAAAAGTAAATTATGAGAGCATGCTTATGAATGGATGCATTTTTCCCACTTTATAGCCTCTAATCTATGTTCTCTGGGCCAAAAACTGGATCAGAAATAGCCCAGAAATCACTTCCAGTGCTTTCTGGTCCGTACAGGTCGCAGAAAAGTGACGCAGCCGCGTTGTCCACGCGACCGCGCGGATTGGGTGTTGGCTAGGTCACGCGTCCACGTGACCCATGCGTTCGCGTCACCTGGCATCGAGGCAACTATGGCAAATTATATATCAAATCGAAGCCCCGGACGTTATCTTTCCAACGCAACTAGAACCGCGTCATTTGGACCTCTGTAGCTAAAGTTATAGCCATTTGAGTGCGAAGAGGTCAGGCTGGATAGCTTAGCAGTTTTTCCAACTTCTTGCATTCCTTCCACTTTTGCATGCTTCCTTTCCATCCTCCAAGCCATTCTTGCCCTGTAATCTCTGAAATCACTTAACACACATATCAAGGCATCTAATGGTGATAAGAGAGGATTAATAATAAGCAAATATAAGTCCAAAGAAGCATGTTTTCAATCAAAGCACATAATCAGGAAGGAAATATAAAACCATGCAAATAGTATGAATAAGTGGGTAAAGAGTAGATAAAAACCACTCAATTGAGCACAAGATAAATCATAAAATAGTGGTTTATCATTCATAATGAAAAAAATGAACTGGTTCCTACAAGAACAGTTACAGGGTGGCGTATGTGTATTGATTATAGAAGGCTCAATACAGCTACCAGAAATATCATTTTCCTTTACCATTCATAGACCAGATGCTAGAAAGACTAGCAGGTCATGAATACTATTGCTTCCTGGATGGATATTCAGGTTATAATCAAATTGCAGTAGATCCAAAAGATCAAGAGAAAACAGCATTCACATGTCCATCCGGAGTATTTGCATACAGAAGGATGCCATTTGGCTTGTGCAATGCACCTGCAACCTTTCAAAGGTGCATGCTCTCAATTTTCTCTGATATGGTGGAAAAATTTCTGGAAGTCTTCATGGATGACTTTTTCAAAGGTATTCCGAGTAGGATATGGGATGGGATGACTGTGACGAGCTTCAAACTCGCGACTGTAGGGCGTGGTGACAGACGCAAAAGGATAGTAAATCCTATTCTTGTACGATCGAGAACCAACAGCTGATTGTGAAAAACTGTAGAGGACCTTTTTCACTGAGAGGACAGGAAGTAGCCATTGACAACTGTGAGACCCAACATAAAGCTTGCCATAGAAAGGAGTGTGAAGGCAGTAGGAAAGCAGAGATTTAGAAGGAGCAACGCATCTCCATACGCTTATCTGAAATTCCCACCAATGATTTACATAAGTATCTCTATCTTTATTTTATGTTTTTTTATCTTTTAAATTATTAAAACTCCATAACCATTTGAATCCACCTGACTGAGATTTACAAGGTGACCATAGCTTGGTTCAAGTCGACAATCTCTGTGGGATCGACCCTTACTCACGTAAGGTTTATTACTTGGACGACCTAGTGCACTTGCTGGTTTGTTGTGCGAAGTTGTGAAAAAGAGTTGAGATTACAATTGTGCGTACCAAGTTATTGGCACCATTGAGATCACAATTTCGTGCACCATCGGCCAAGTGAGAACCAAACTCACCGCCGGACTTCTACAAAATCGGCAAGATGAAAAGCGACAGAATAATGCAAGAAGTTATAAAAAGCGATCCATGAATAGAGACCTGACGAGGTCTGAAACAAAAAATGGATTGCTATAAATAACTTAGAATGGACCGACATAAAAGAACTCGGACCAGATCAAAGCGACAAAAAGTTATAAAAAGTAATCTCTAAAAAGATGCCTGGCCAGCCCTAGAAAGAGGAGTACTAGAAATAACTTAGAAGGGACCGACATGATGAAGTCGGCCCGACAAAGCTACAAAAAGTTATAAAAAGTAAATCCATAAAGATACCTAACAAGGTCCAAATAAAATGGATTACTAGAAATAAGTTAGAAGGGACGAAGACGAAGAAGTCGACCCAAGCCGATTAAAGCGACAGAGTTATGAAAAAGTAAATCCATAAAAAAGAGATCCAACAAGGTCTGAATAAAAATGGATTACTAGAAATAACTCGAGGAGATCCGACAAGAAAAAAAATTGACCAACAGAAAGCGTGCGCTAAAAAGGGACACAGCTTTGCCCAAAAAGCCACGACTCCACGACAAGGCTATCAAAATTGTTCAGACTGACTAAAAAGTGTTCTACGAGAACACTAAAATGTCGTCGGACAAGTTAGCCCCAAGGACTACCTCGACCAAATAGAAAGTGGACGAAACTATAAGTGATCAAAAGAGGTCAGACAACAAAGTACCAACACTCTACAAAGATCCACAAAAGGGACAAAAACATCTCGCAAACGGGCAGAGAAAGGCTAGGAATGCTTTGCTGAAAGGTACGAAGTCTTTAAAAAAAGACACTACTTAAAACGCAAGAGCACAAATCAAAACGGTGCTAAAAGGTCATCCAAACAAACTATAAAAGGGTTCCCCATCAGAACACTACCTAAAAAGTTGTTGGATTATGACTAAAAAGCCCGAACAGTGAAGACAAACAAATCAGAAGAAGACTGAAAAGCCCCCTCAACAAACTAAAAGGGGAAATACCAGACTCGAACAAGGAGAAACTACTCAAAGTCAGGATGCTTGAGCACGACTTCCCCAAAGAGACCGAAGCTTTGAAAGGACGATCTCATGGAAAGGTCCGAACTCAAGCAGGGGCACTGTTCATGCATTGGTTCGAGCTATAAAGGACCGGGTTGGCCGACCTCTTATAAGGTTGGCCCATGACCGACCTCTTAGAAGGTTGGCCCATGACCGACCTCTTGGAAGGTTGGCCCATTACCGACCTCTTCTAAAAGAGCTCGGCCAAATCGCCATAAGAGGCCCAAGCAGGCCCAAATGAAAGGACACAGCCCAAATCTAAAGGCGGCAAAGCCTAAAGAAAGATAAGGCGGTTCCCCTTAAAGATAAGATTACTTCACTCAAATATAAGATAAGATAACTATCTTATCCCCAGAAAGGTCACTCCACACTATTATAAATACACTGGAGCACCCAGGTATAACTCATACTCTGACTCTACTAAAAAACCTACTTAATACCCTTGCTAACTTAAGCATCGAAGTTCCTTGCAGGTACCACCGCCCTCCAGTGACAAAGAATCAGCACCACCACCAAGTCCAACAAGTCGGACACGGCGGCTCCGGCCACCATCATCAAGTCGGACTCAACAGCACCGACCAGTATAGAAGATCTCATCCGAGATTGACCTACAGTTTCAGGTAACACTCGGAATAGTAACAGTGCCCACATATCTAACATATAATGTCCCGGGAAGGCCAAAGGTGATCCTAGAACTCCGACACTCAGATTCATGTCTTAAAGTTTGTAAATATAAAACCAAAAATAGGGTAGATTATCTAAGGATTCTTGATTCTATATCAATTCTAACTTAATCCCTAAAATCATCGCCTGTCCTCCAATCCTCCGATTACCAATAGAACCACACAGACAAACAAAATAGACAAAGCAAACACAAGTAGTATACAGGTACAGCAAGAAAATTATATAACGAGTAAGCATAGTAATTTCACAAAGGCAATCCCAAATAACGCAAACTCAAACAAGTCAAACAGAGGCCTATGATGGATGCCTTTCCTACTGCCCATTGATATCAATTGTCGGTTACATAGCCAGCCCGACATATCCTGGTAGCTAACCATGGATAGAACACCAAACACGGAGCAAGTGGGACAACGCTGCAACCCTTGCATCTTACCCGCATACCCGAAGCAGGGTACAACTTAACTCTGCCTCTTACCCAGGTGGTGTTACAGTTCTTGACTCAGAGCAAGCGGCGATAGAACACATCCTCTCATCTTACCCAAAGCCTCAAAATCTCCTGGAGTAAGTAGATAACACCACTACATCTTACTCAGCTTATAGACTCTTATTCGGAGCAAGTGGATGATGCATGAAAACTTGTCTCTCAACAAATTTCCTTCGGCAAGTATACCGAATTGTCGTCAAGTAATAACTCATAAAAGAGTTTGGTCGAATCCCATAGAGATTAATGGATTAAGCAATCAATGGTTAATTGATTATCCTAGTTAGACGAATCATATTGGAGTGATAAGTAACAAGGAAAGGTAAATGGCATAAAAGTAAAAAAAGCAATAAAGTGCAGAAAAGTAAAATGGCATGAAAAGTGAATGTAAGAACTAAAAATAAAATGAACATTGGGATCAAGAGATATTGCAATCCTCTGGATCAAGTTCATTCTCATCTCTTCCTCAATCAATGCATTCATTGATCTCCTTGGCAATCTTAAGTGATTGGATCCCAATTCCTTGGCAATCCAATCTCTCTAAGCTTGAACAATTTCCCAATTCATTGATTTAATTGCTCATGGGAAGAGATGAAGTTTGGTCACTGATTATACCACACACATTCATAGATCAAAGTATTGGGAGGATTACATGTCACTTTATCCATCCAACCCCCAACCTAATCCAATGTGAGAGAGCATTTCTAGCATAATCTCCTCATCCGTTTTCCAAGGCTCAGAGGAGATCCAAGTATGAGCAATTTCTCTTCCGAGACAATTACCCAATTGGATGAAGATCGAATGCTCTCTAGTAAAATCAAGAGAAAAGAAAGAAGAAGAAGAATAAGAACTACAATTGATCCATTGAATCACAATAGAGCTCTCTAACCCAATGAAAAGAGTTAGTTGATCATTGCTCTACCAAAATAGAAAAGAAAGAAAGTGCAGAAAAATAAAGATGAAGATTAAAACTAGAATTGAAACTTCAAAGTTCATAAATGAAAATTACAACTAAAATGAAACTACTCCTAAGGAAGAAAATAAGAGAAAAGGAAGAAGAGTGGTTGAGGGGAGGGGTCCGAAGACCCACTCCCCTTGGAGTGTGCCAATTCACAGAAGTTCGAATTGGTCTTCACCCTCTTCCCCTTCCTTCAATTATCCGTTTCTCAATTCTCTTGACTGTAAAGACTAAGGCCTTTATATAGGCTCTCCTAAATTACAAAAATGAAATTAAAAGCAAATTACAATTAAATGAAAATTCCTATTCTAGATGCTTCTTGTGGCCTTGATTGGTTGACAATTGTGGGCTTGCTTGCTTGAGCTTTGAAGTGGACTTGAGAGGGAAGTGAATCAAGTTGAGGTCCAACTGCTTAGCGTTAATGCTGCCGTTAGCCACACTAACGCTACAAGTGTGGCGTTAGCCACACTAATGTTGCACTTGTTACCTATTGGTGTTTTTGGGGGTTAAAAGATGCCTCTTATTTGTGCTCCAATTTCATGCCCACTATAAACTATTATACATCTTTGGAAAGCTCTGAATATCAGCTTTCTAACGCAACTGGAATCACCTCAATTGGATCTCTATAACTCAAGTTATGCTCCTTTGAAGTGGACATGGTCGCTGGCATAGTCGCTAGCGTTACTGGAAAAAGTGAGTCACAATAACGCTAGCGATCAGGGATTCATTATTGCCAGGTTCTGGAGTTCAAACTTAATGTCCACTGATGAGCGGATAATTTATACGCTTTTTGGCATTGTTTTTAGTATGTTTTTAGTTTGTTTTAGTTAGTTTTTATTATATTTTTATTAGTTTTTATTTAAAATTCACTTTTCTGGACTTTACTATGAGTTTGTGTGTTTCTCTGTGATTTCAGGTATTTTCTGGCTGAAATTGAGGGACCTGAGCAAAAATCTGATTCAGAGGCTGAAAAAGGACTGCAGATGCTGTTGGATTCTGACCTCCCTGCACTCTAAGTAGATTTTCTGGAGCTGCAGAAGCCCAATTGGGGCGCTCTTAATTGCGTTGAAAAGTAGACATCATGGGCTTTCCAGCAATATATAATAGTTTATACTTTTCCCGATATTTCATGCCCCAAACCTGCGTTCCAAATCAGCTCAAGACTGCCCGGTGTTTAACGCAGGAACTGGCACAGAAGTGGGAGTTAAACGCCCAAACGGGCACAAAAGCTGGCGTTTAACTCCAAAAAAAGTCTCTACACATAGAAGCTTCAATGCTCAGCCCAAGCACACACCAAGTGGGCCCGGAAGTGGATTTTTATGTCATTTACTCATTTTTGTAAACCCTAAGCTACTAGTTCTCTATAAATAGGACCTTTTGCTATTGTATTTTCATCTTGGTTCTTCTGGTTCCCTCTCTGGGGCCGAAGCCAATGATCACCATTGTCACTTATGTATTGTCAACGGTGGAGTTTCTACACACCATAGATTAAGGTGTGGAGCTCTGCTGTACCTCGAGTATTAATGCAATTACTATTGTTCTTCTATTCAATTCAGCTTATTCTTGTTCTAAGATATAACTTGTTCCTCACTTGATGAATGTGATGATCCGTGACACTCATCATCATTCTCACCTATGAACGTGTTCCTGACAACCACCTCCGTTCTATCTTAGATTGAGTGGATATCTCTTGGATTCCTTAATCAGAATCTTCATGTTATAAGCTAGAATTGATGGCGGCATTCTTGAGAATCCGGAAGGTCTAAACCTTGTCTGTGGTATTCTAAGTAGGATTCAAGGATTGAATAACTGTGAAGAGCTTCAAACTCACGATTGTGGGGCGTTAGTTACAGACGCAAAAGAATCACTGGATTCTATTCCGACATGATCGAGAACCGACAGATGAATAGCCGTGCTGTGACAGAGAGCATTGAACATTTTCACTGAGAGGACGGGACTGTAGCCATTGACAACGGTGATGCCCAACATACAGCTTGCCATGGAAAGGAGTAAGAAGGATTGAATGAAGATAGTAGGAAAGCAGAGAGACGGAAGGGACAAAGCATCTCCATACGCTTATCTGAAATTCTCACCAATGAATTACATAAGTATCTCCATCTTTATTTTATGTTCTATTTATCTTTTAATCATTAATCCTCCATAACCATTTGAATCCGCCTGACTGAGATTTACAAGATGACCATAGCTTGCTTCATACCAACAATCTCCGTGGGATCGACCCTTACTCGCGTAAGGTTTATTACTTGGACGACCCAGTGCACTTGCTGGTTAGTTGTGGGAAGTTGCGATAAAGAGTTGAGATTGCAATTGAGCGTACCATGTTGATGGCACCATTGATGATCACAATTTTGTGCACCAAGTTTTTGGTGCCGTTGCCGGGGATTGTTCGAGTTTGGACAACTGACGGTTCATCTTGTTGCTTATATTATGTATTTTTCTTCATAGTTCTTCAGAATGAATACTAGAGTTTCAAGGTGATGTTCATATCATCACAAAAAGCTGATTGATTCTCATCAATTTAGCTCTTGAATGTAATGTCCTGCTGAAGCTTGGCTAGCCATGTCTAATCTTTTTAGACTGAAGCTTTAGACTAACATTGCATGATTCCTGGAATTCTCATTTAAGAATTTTGATATCCTTATTTTTCTTTCTCCACATAATTTTTGAAAAATCCAAAAAAAATTATAAAGTCATAAAAATCAAAAATATTTTATGTTTTTTGTTTGAGTCTAGTGTCTAATTTTAAGTTTGGTGTCCATTGCATGCTTTTAGTCTTCTAATTTTCAAAAATTACATGCATTGTGTTCTTCATTGATCTTCAAGATGTTCTTGATGATTTCCTTGCTCTGATCTTTAAATTCTCTTGTTTAGTGTGTTTTGTTGTTTCTCATATGCATTCTCAATTTGTTAGTGTCAATAATATACAAAATTTTAAGTTTGGTGTCTTGCATGCATTGTTTATTTGATCTTAGTTGCATTTTGATTATTCCTCATCATTAAAAATTCAAAAAATAATTTTTAATTTGTGTCTTTTCAAGTCAATAATACAGAGAATTGAAGATTCAGAACATGTAGCAGAGGAATTACACAGAAAAAGCTGGGCGTTCAAAACGCGCAGTGAGGAAGGAAACTGGCATTTAAACGCCAGCCAGGGTACCTGGCTGGGCATTTAACGCCCAAAAGGGTAGCATTTTGGGCGTTAAACGCCAGAATGGATACCATTCTGGGCGTTTAACGCCAGGATGGCACAAGAGGGAAGATTTTGTTTTTAATTCAAATTTTTTTTTCAAGTTTCCATAATTTTTCAAAATCAAATCTTTTTCAAATCATATCTTTTCAATCATATGTTTTCAAAATCAAATTCTTTCCATTTTTCAAAAATACTTGCTAACAATTAATGATTTGATTCAACATTTCAAGTATGTTGCCTTTTCTGTTGAGAAAGGTTTAATGTTTGAATCATATCTTTTCTTGTTAGCCAAGTCATTAATTTTAAAAATCAAATCTTTTTAAATTGTTTTTCAATCATATCTTTTCAATAACATCTTTTTCAAAATAGTTTTCAATCATATCTTTTTTATTTCTAATTTCAAAATCTTTTTCAAAAATCACTTAATCTCTTTCCCACTCTTAGTTTTCGAAAATCATCAATAAGTTTTCAAAATTCTTTTAAAAATCTTTTAATTTATTTTCAAAAATTCTTACCCTCTTCTCACATCCTTCTATTTAAGGACTAACACTCCTCCACAATCAATAATTCGAACTCTGTCTCTCTTGATAAGTTCGAATTCTTCTTCTTCTACCTCCTCCTTCTATTTTTCTTTTCCTCTGACATCTCAAGGAATCTCTATACTGTGACATAGAGGATTCCATATTTTCTTGTTCTCTTCTCTTTCATATGAGTAGAAACAAAGACAAAAGCATTCTTGTTGAGGCTGACCTTGAACCTGAAAGGACCTTGAAGCGAAAGCTAAGAGAAGCTAAAGCACTACTCTCTGTAGAGGACCTAACAGAAATCTTCAAACAAGAAGAAGACATGGCAGTCAAAAACAATAACAATGCCAACAATGCAAGGAAGGTGTTGGGTGACTTTACTGCACCTACTCCCGACTTATATGGGAGAAGCATCTCTATCCCTGCCATTGGAGCAAACAACTTTGAGCTTAAGCCTTAATTAGTTTCTCTAATGCAACAGAATTGCAAGTTCCATGGACTTCCATTGGAAGATCCTCATCAATTTTTAGCTGAATTCTTGCAAATCTGTGACACTGTCAAGACCAATAGGGTTGACCCTGAGGTCTACAGACTTATGCTATCCCTTTTGCTGTAAGAGACAGAGCTAGGATATGGTTGGACTCACAACCTAAAGAAAGCCTGAACTCTTGGGAAAAGCTAGTCAATGCCTTCTTGGCAAAGTTCTTTCCACCTCAAAAATTGAGTAAGCTTAGAGTGGAAGTCCAAACCTTCAGACAAAAGGAAGGTGAATCCCTCTATGAAGCTTGGGAAAGATACAAACAATTGATCAGAAGGTGTCCTTCTGACATGCTTTCAGAATGGAGCATCATAGGTATCTTCTATGATGGTCTGTCTGAACTGTCCAAGATGTCATTGGATAGCTCTGCTGGAGGATCTCTTCATCTGAAGAAGATGCCTGCAGAAGCTCAAGAACTGATTGAAATGGTTGCAAATAACCAATTCATGTACACTTCTGAAAGGAATCCTATGAAAAATGGGCCGAATAAGAAGAAAGGAGTTCTTGAGATTGATACTCTGAATGCCATATTGGCTCAGAACAAAATATTGACTCATCAAGTCAATATGATTTCTTAAAGTCTGTCTGGAATGCAAGCTGCACCAGGCAGTACTAAGGACGCTTCATCTGAAGAAGAAGCTTATGATCATGAGAACCCAACAATGGAAGAGGTGAATTACATGGGAGAACCCTGTAGAAACACCTATAATCTTTCATGGAGAAATCATCCAAATCTCTCATGGAAGGATCAACAGAGACCTCAACAAGGTTTCAACAACAATAATGGTGGAAGAAATAGGTTTAGCAATGGCAAGCCTTTTCTATCATCTTCTCAGCAACAGACAGATAATTCTAAGCAGAGCCACTCTGACTTAGCAACCATGGTCTTTGATCTAATCAAAACCACTCAAAGTTTCATGACTGAAACAAGGTCCTCCATTAGAAACTTGGAGGCACAAATGGGTCAGCTGAGTAAGAAAGTTATTGAACTCCCTCCTAGTACTCTTCCAAGCAATATAGAAGCGAATCCAAAAGGAGAGTGTAAGGCCATCAACATGGCCGAAATTGGAGAGGAGGAAGAGGCAGTGATCGCCACTGAGGAAGACCTCAATGGACGTCCACTGACCTCTAATGAGTTTCCTAATGAGGAACCATGGGAATCTGAGGCTCATAATGAGACCATAAAGATTCCATTGGATTTACTTCTGCCATTCATGAGCTCTGATAAGTATTCTTCCTCTGAAGAGGACGAAGATGACACTGAAGAGCAAGTTGCTAAGTACCTTGGAGCAATCATGAAGATAAATGACAAGTTATTTGGTAATGAGACTTTGGAGGATGAACCCCCTTTACTCACCAAAGAACAGGATGACTTGACTAGGCAGAGATTACCTCAAAAGAGACAGGACCCTGGAAAGTTCTCAATACCTTGTACAGTAGGCACCATGACCTTCAAGAAGGCTCTGTGTGACCTAGGGTCAAGCATAAACCTCATGCCTCTCCCTGTAATGGAGAAGCTAGGGATCTTTGAGGTACAAGCTGCAAGAATCTCACTTGAGATGGTAGACAATTCAAGAAAACAAGCTTATGGACTTTGTAGAGGATGTTCTGGTGAAAATTGAAGACCATTACATCCCTGCTGATTTCATAGTCCTAGAGACTGGGAAGTGCATGGATGAATCCATCATCCTTGGCAGACCCTTCCTAGCCACAGTAAAGGCTGTGATTGATGTTGACAGAGGAGAATTGATCATTCAAGTGAATGAAGAATCCCTTGTGTTTAAGGCATATCCTTCTGTAACTATGGAGAGGAAGCATGAAGAGCTTCTCTCAAAACAAAGTCAAACAGAGCCCCCACAGTCAAACTCTAAGTTTAGTGTTGGGAGGCCACAACCAAATTCTAAGTTTGGTGTTGAACCCCAACATTCAAACTCTAAGTTTGGTGTTAGGAGGTTCCAATATTGCTCTGAACATCTGTGAAGCTCCATGAGGGCCCACTGTCAAGCTACTGACATTAAAGAAGTGCTTGTTGGGAGGCAATCCAATGATATATTTATCTATTTTCCTTTTGTTATTTTATGTTTTCTGTAGGTTGATGATCATGTGAAGTCACAAAATCAATTGAAAAAGCAAAAACAGAATGAAAAACAGAAAGAAAAATAGCACACCCTGGAGGAAAACCTGCTGGCGTTTAATTGCCAGTGAAGACAGCAAAATGGGCGTTTAACGGCAGAAAGGGGCACCAGACTGGCGTTCAACGCCAGAAATGGGTAAGAAGCTGGCGCTAAACTCCAGAAAATGGCAGCAGCCCGGCGTTTAACGCCAGGATTGGCAGAAGGGGCGTTTTTGCACGCCACTTGGTGCAGGGATGAGTTATCCTTGACACCTCAGGATCTGTGGACCCCACAGGATCCCCACCTACCCTACCACTCTCTCTCTTCCTCACCCATTCACCAATCACCTCAATACCTCTTCCCCAAAATCTCCTCACCTATCAAATCTCACCATTCTCTTCACCAATCACATCCATCCTTCATAAAACCCCACCTACCTCACCTTCCAAATTCAAACCACTTTCCCTCCCAAACCCACCCATAATGGCCGAACCCTACCCCTCTCTCCACCCCTATATAAACCCTTCTTCACTCCTCCATTTTCACACAACCCAAACACTACTTCTCCCCCTTAGCCGAAACACAAAGCCCCCCTCCATCTCCTCTATTTCTTCTTTTTCTACTCTCTTCTTTCTTCTTTTGCTCGAGGACGAGCAAACCTTCAAAGTTTGGTATGGTAAAAGCGTTGCTTTTTGTTTTTTCATAACTATTTATGGCATCTAAGGCCAGAGAAACCTCTAGAAAGAGGAAACGGAAGGCAAAAGCTTCCACCTCCGAGTCATGGGAGATGGAAAGATTCATCTCAAGGGTGCATCAAGACCAATTCCATGAAGTTGTGGCCATGAAGAAGGTGATCCCCGAGGTCCCTTTCAAACTCAAAAAGAGTGAATATCCGGAGATCCAACATGAGATCCGAAGAAGAGGTTGGGAAGTTCTTACCAACCCCATTCAACAAGTTAGAATCTTAATGGTTCAAGAGTTCTATGCCAATGCATGGATCACCAAGAACCATGATCAAAGTGTGAACCCGGACCCAAAGAATTGGCTTACAATGATTTAGGGGAAATGCTTAGATTTTAGTCCGAAAAATGTAAGGTTGGCATTCAACTTGCCTATGATGCAAGGAGATGAACACCCCTACACTAGAAGGGTCAACTTTGATCAAAGGTTGGACCAAGTCCTTATAGACATTTGTGAAGAGGGCGCTTAATGGAAGAGAGATTCAAGAGGGAAGCCGGTTCAACTGAGAAGGCATGACCTCAAGCCCGTGGCTAGGGGATGGTTGGAGTTTATCCAACACTCAATCATTCCCACTAGCAACCGGTCCGAAATTACTATAGACCGGGCTATCAGGATTCATAGCATCATGATTGGAGAGGAAGTAGAAGTTCATGAGGTTATATCCCAAGAACTTTATAAGGTGGCGGACAAGTCATCTACCTTGGCAAGGTTAGCCTTCCCTCATCTCATTTGTCACCTCTGTAATTCAATTGGAATTAACATAGAGGGAGACATCCTCATTGATGAGGACAAGCCCATCACTAAGAAGAGGATGGAGCAAACAAGAGATCTCACTCATGGACATGAGGAAATTCCTCACCATGAAATCCCTGAGATGCCTCAAGGGATGCACCTTCCTCCACAAAACTATTGGGAGCAAATCAACACCTCCCAAGGAGAATTGAGTTCCAACATGGGACAACTAAGGGTGGAGCACCAAGAACATTCCATCCTCCTCCATGAAATTAGAGAAGACCAAAGAGTCATGAGAGAGGAGCAACAAAGGCAATGAAGAGACATTGAGGAGCTCAAGCACTCCACAAGATCTTCAAGAGGAAGAACAAGCCGCCATCACTAAGGTGGACCCGTTCTTTAATCTCCTTGTTCTTTATTTTTCTGTTTTTCGAATTTTTATGCTTATGTTTATCTATGTTTGTGTCTTATTACATGATCATTAGTGTCTTAGTGTCTATGCCTTAAAGTTATGAATGTCCTATGAATCCATCACCTTTCTTAAATGAAAAATGTTTTTATTACAAAAGAACAAGAAGTACATGATTTCGAATTCATCCTTAAAACTAGCTTAATTATTTTGATGTGGTGACAATACTTTTTGTTTTCTGAATGTACGCTTGAACAGTGCATATGTCTTTTGAATTTTTTGTTCATGAATGTTAAAATTGTTGGCTCTTGAAAGAATGATGAAATAGGAGAAATGTTACTGAGGATCTGAAAAATCATAAAAATGATTCTTGAAGCAAGAAAAAGTAGTGAATTCAAAGTTAAAAAAAAGAGAGAGAGAGAGAAAGAAAAAGCAAGCAGAAAAAGCCAATAGCCCTTTAAACCAAAAGGCAAGGGTAATAAAAAGGATCCAAGGCTTTGAGCATCAGTGGATAGGAGGGCCTACAGGAATAATATCCTGGCCTAAGCGGCTAAACCAAGCTGTCCCTAACCATATGCTTGTGGTGTGAAGGTGTAAAGTGAAAACTTGAGACTGAGCGGTTAAAGTCATGATCCAAAGCAAAAAGAGTGTGCTTAAGAACCCTGGACACCTCTAATTGGGGACTCTAGCAAAGCTGAGTCACAATCTGAAAAGCTTCACCCAGTTATGTGTCTGTGGCATGTATGTATCCGGTGGTAATACTGAAAAACAGAGTGCTTTGGGCCACGGCCAAGACTCATAAAGTAGCTGTGTTCAAGAGTTAACATACTTAACTAGGAGAATCAATAACACTATCTGAATTCTGAGTTCCTATAGATGCCAATCATTCTGAACTTCAAAGGATAAAGTGAGATGACAAAACTGTTTAGAGGCAAAAAGCTACTAGTCCCGCTCATCTAATTGGAGCTAAGTTTCATTGATAATTTGGAGTCTATAGTATATTCTCTTCTTTTTATCCTATTTGATTTTCAGTTGCTTGGGGACAAGCAACAATTTAAGTTTGGTGTTGTGATGAGCGGATAATTTATACGCTTTTTGGCATTGTTTTTAGTATGTTTTTAGTTTGTTTTAGTTAGTTTTTATTATATTTTTATTAGTTTTTATTTAAAATTCACTTTTCTGGACTTTACTATGAGTTTGTGTGTTTCTTTGTGATTTCAGGTATTTTCTGGCTGAAATTGAGGGACCTGAGCAAAAATCTGATTCAGAGGCTGAAAAAGGACTGCAGATGCTGTTGGATTCTGACCTCCCTGCACTCTAAGTGGATTTTCTGGAGCTACAGAAGCCCAATTTGGGCGCTCTCAATTGTGTTGGAAAGTAGACATCCTGGGCTTTCCAGAAATATATAATAGTCCATACTTTGCCCGAGATTTGATGGCCCAAACTGGCATTCCAAATAAGCTCAAGACTGCCCGGCGTTTAACGCCGGAACTGACACAGAAGTGGGAGTTAAACGCCCAAACTGGCACAAAAGCTGGCGTTTAACTCCAAGAAAAGTCTCTACACATAGAAGCTTCAATGCTCAGCCCAAGCACACACCAAGTGGGCCCGGAAGTGGATTTTTATGTCATTTACTCATTTTTGTAAACCCTAAGCTACTAGTTTTCTATAAATAGGACCTTTTATCATTTGGAGCTCTACAACTCGTGTTACACTTCTTGAAAGGTGAAGAGGTCAGCTGGCCTTACTACAGGTTGATACCATGTTCATCTTTGCACTTTCGGGGCAGGTTTTCTCCCTCAAATTTAGTGTCCACCATGTAGTGCCATATATTCTTGAACAGCTCTGGGATCCTACTTTCCAATGCCACTGGAATCACCTCATTTGGAGCTTTGCGGCTCAAATTATTCTTGATTGAAGAAGGCATGGTCAGCCTGCTAGGTGAGATTTTTGCCTACGTTAACTTCCACGTTAACGTAGTTAACGTGGCCATTAACGTGGGTCTTTTTGCTTTGAAAACGTTAGTGGAGATCACCTTTTCCACTATCATTGGCATCTCCCTTTCCTTCCACATTAACTTCCACGTTAATGTAGTTAACATGGCCATTAATGTGGGTCTTTTTGCTTCGCAAACGTTAGTGGCACTCACTTTTTCCACTAATGTTGGCTTTTCCCTTTCCTTCCATGTTAGTTCCCATGTTAATGTAACTAACGTGGAGACTAATGATACTAGCATAACTTGATATGCTACGATTTAGGAAATTGCACGATCAGCAAAAATTCCTTCCGGCAAGTGCACCGGTTATCGTCAAGTAAAAACTCACAATAGAGTGAGGTCGAATCCCACAAGGATTGGTTGAGTGAGCAATTCGAATTAGAAGTGTGTTCTAGTTGAGCGGAATCAAGATTTAGATGAGACTTGCGGAATGTAAAATTGCATGAATTAAAGAGCGAGAAACTAAATTGCTGGAATTAAATGGGATGGGGGTGATTGCATGAATTTAAATTGCAGAATGTAAAGAGAAAGTGTAGATCAGAAATGGGGAGTTCATTGGGTGTTAGGAGATATTGAGATCTCTGAATCAAAACATTTTTATCTCTTCCTCAACCAATGCATTCATTGAATTTTGCTTGGCAATCTTATATGATTGGATCCCAATCCCTTGGCTCACCAATTCTCTCTAAAAACAAACAAATTCCCAATCCCTTGGTTTAAATGTTCATAAGAAGAGATGATGCTCGATCACTGATTATACCACACAGTTTCATGAACCACAATTTGGTAGGATTACATGTCACAATATCCATCCAAACCCCAATCCAATTCACTATGAGAAAGCTTCTCTAGCATGAATCCTCCATTCCTTTCCCAAGGTTCCGAAGGATTCCAATTATGGGTAGTTTCTTTCCCAAGACAACTACCCAATGGAATTAGATCGAGAAGCTTTCTAACAAAATTCAAGAGAAAAGATTGAAGAAGAAGATAAAAACTATTATTGATTCATTGAATTACAATAGAGCTCCCTAACCCAATGAAAGGGGTTTAGTGAATCATAGCTCTGAATTCAATTACAAAAGTATGAAAATTCCAAAGTGTCAAAAAGTAAAAGTCCTAACTAACTTCAATTCTATCCTATTTATACACTTTCTAAATTGAGCTTCTGTTGTGATTCTTGGGCTTTGAGGCCTTTCCCTGATTTCCTTTTTGCTTTGGGTTTATGATCCATAATCCTGATGAGGCTGTGATCCAACTCTGTAACATTCATTGAGCAAACTTAGTGATAAACAAGTAATGACACAAGACTCAACAAATTGAAGTTCCAGACTCATCAATTCTTCAGGCCCAATCCCATAAACCATGATATTCAATTGGGTTTCATACCATAATAGGTTTAAGTTAATATTTGTGCTCAAATGCTAACTTAAACCTCAATATAATTGGCCCAGAAACCCTTTCAAAGAGTGGCGTTTAAGTTGAAGTTTAAGTTTCAGTTTAAGGTTAAACTGAAACTTAAACGTGGAATTGGAAGAAAGCAACCCAGGAGGGTAATTAATCGAACACGTTTAAGCTTCAGTTTAAGGTTAAACTGAAGCTTAAACGTGGAAATGAAGATTGCAACCCTGGAGGCAATTCTTGGTCGAACACGTTTAAGCTCCAGTTCGAGGTCAAACTGGAGCTTAAACATGGAAATGAGAAGGCAACCCTGGAGGAGCAAAAACGCCGAACACGTTTAAGCTCCAGTTTGAGGTCAAACTGGAGCTTAAACGTGGAAATGGCTTCCTGGTGCATAATATGGTTCGAACACGTTTAACCTCCAGTTTAAGGTCAAACTGGAGGTTAAACGTGGAAACACTCCCTTGGTGCCATTCTCATTCTGGCGTTTAACCTTCAGTTTAAGGTTAAACTGGAGGTTAAACGCCAGTTTCCTCTTTTCTCAGCTTTCATGATTCTGGCGTTTAACCTTCAGTTTAACCTTAAACTGAAGGTTAAACGCCACTTTCAGCTTTGGTGCATTTCTTATTCTGGCGTTTAACTTCCAGTTTAAGGTTAAACTGGAGGTTAAACGCCACTTTCAGCATTATATGGCACATGTGATCTTCAAGCTTCCTTTATTGATTTTGTTGCTTCCTTGCCTAGCCTCTTCTTCCCTGAAATCATCCACACAATTGCATCAAAGTCTTGCAAAATTTCATGAGAATTCTTCCATTCATAGCATTCAAGTAATATAACTAAAAACTCATGGAATTTGCATCAAAATTACACTGTTTGGATGATTCATTACTTTGTTGTTCATTTAACCATTCTTGGTTACTTTAAGCTCAAGAAAATGCATAAAACAACTAAAACTAACAGAAAAATGCTAGTGAAACTAGCCTAAGATGCCTTGGCATCACAACACCAAACTTAATACTTGCTTGTCCCTAAGCAAGTCCTGAGTTATTTGAGAAGAAAGTATGAAACAAAAAGCAAATACATTGGCTATACTAGCAAGCATTTGAAGTTCATCAGAAGGGTTTTATGCAGAAAGTTGCAGCATCACTTTTTCATTCTTATCAGGTAGAATTATCACTTTTTCATTGCATCCATCAAACACTGCTATGGCCTCTTGTTATTCTTATGTCTTTGGCACATTTTCCTTTCTTTGTTTTTTTTTTCTTTTTCTTAGAGCTCCTTTGCTCCTTGTTTGCTCAGTGTCATGTGTTGCATAAGCCTTTGGCATTTTCTTCTTCTTATCATTGCATTACACATATCCACTACAGGCATTTTAGTTCACATTTCTTCTTGAGACATTGGTGCCCAGCACCTCTTTGTGTGACTAAATGTTTTGTATTTAGGTTGCTCTTGATAATGGACTTTTGGTTGATAATCCCGGGTTAGTTAACCCAAGTTACCAAGTGTTGAAACACTCCTCAGAACCTATTCATCCAAGCATATCCTTAATACATAAACACCACAGGCATTTGTCTCAGAAGTTCAAACCATTGGTGCCTAGCTTATTTTCTCAATTTTTTTTGCTTTTTGGTTGCCCCTTTTCAGTGGCTTTTTCTTCTTCTTTTTCTTTCTTTTTCATGGCCAAAGACATTTATTTATCAAAATCCATAGACAGTACTCAACTTCTACAAAAATGATAATTCTACACTCAATTTCTAGTGATCTGACTAAACAATCAAGCATGCATACCACCACTTAATTCTACTTAATTTGTCACTAATTGAGCCAAGTTACCTTTGTTCAAACTTTTCTTTTATTTTTGGAAACAGAACAAGCATGGCAAGCAATTGTTTAAGAAGGTGAAGTTATATCCGAACATCTAGGCATTCACTTTATTCAAAGCAGTAAACCAACACTCCTACAAAATGACTTCACATTCCAGAAAGATTCAACAATTACAGTTTAAACCAGAACAAGCATGCTTTTGTTTGCCTTTTAAAGAATGGTCAAGGAACAACACCACCTTGTGAAATTTCTTGTTTTCTCCTTGTTGCCAGGAAACAATTTGATTTCTCCTTCTTCTCCTAGTTGTTGCTTCATGTTCTTTCTAAGCTCCTTGTTTCCTTTCCTGCAAAGAGTGATGAACTTGCTTGCTTCTCAAGCACTTGAGTGGTTAGCTCAACTATGTATGGGCAAGCGTCTGAGTCTTAAGTTGGTGTGTGAACACCAAACTTAATCTCCTACTTACTCCTCTGCTCTTTGAATCCTTGAATTCTCCTTGGAATGAAGTTGCTACTAAGGATTTTAAGCATTTCTGTGATTGCTTAGAATGGTTATTCCTTTCATATAATTCAAAGGTTGTTGTGTTCAGTTGATCTTTATGGTGGAACACCAAACTTAGAGTTACACATTCCCCTTTGAATTATTGATCCACGAATTCATTGTTTGGTGTGAAACACCAAACTTAATTCTTTGCAATGCACAGAAACTACTTCACCTTTTTATTGAAACAAATAAAAGAAATAGCAAAAGAGTGTTACCTCAGGTTGGGTTGCCTCCCAACAAGCGCTCTTTTAACGTCATTAGCTTGACGGTCAGTTTCCTCAGTTGAGGTGATATTTAACCTTGTCCTTCTTCTCTACATCTCCCAAGTAATGTTTGAGTCTTTGACCATTCACAGTGAAGGTTCTTTGTGACTTTTCTTCCATGATTTCTACTTGTCCATATTGGGAGATCTTGGTGACAAGGAATGGTCCAGACCACCTTGATTTTAGCTTCCCTGGAAATAGCTTCAGCCTAGAATTGTAGAGCAATACTTTTTGTCCCTCTTCAAATTTCCTTGGGGCTATGTTGCTGTCATGCTTCTTCTTTGCTCTTTCTTTGTAAATTTTGGCATTCTCATAAGCTTCAGCTCTGAATTCTTCCAACTCTTGAATTTGCAACATCCTTCTTTCTCCAGCAGCTTTGCTGTCCAAGTTTAAGAGTTTCAAGGCCCAAAATGCCTTGTGCTCCAACTCCAGTGGCAAATGGCAAGCCTTTCCATATACTAGTTGATAAGGAGACATTCCAATTGGTGTTTTGAAAGCTGTCCTATATGCCCAAAGAGCATCATCTAGCTTAATCGACCAGTCCTTCCTTGAAGCTCCCACAGTCTTTTCCAAGATTCTTTTGAGTTCCCTATTAGATATTTCGGCTTGCCCACTTGTCTGTGGATGGTATGGTGTGGCTACCTTATGTTTGACTCCATATTTTAGAAGCAATGCCTCTAATGGTTTGTTGCAGAAGTGGCTTCCTCCATCACTGATGATTGCTCTTGGAACCCCAAAACGGCAAAAAATGTGTTTTCTGAGGAAGTTCATGACCACCTTATTATCATTGGTTGGAGTTGCTATTGCTTCAACCCATTTGGAGACATAGTCTACTGCCACAAGAATGTAATTATTTGAGTATGAGGTGGGAAAGGGTCCCATGAAATCTATCCCCCATACATCAAACAATTCAAGTTCCAGAATGAATTGTTGTGGCATTTCATTTCTTCTTGGCAGGTTCCCCGCTTTCTGGCATTCATGGCAGTGCTTCACTAGTTCCTTTGCATCTTTGAAGATAGTGGGCCAATAAAAACCACACTGCAACACCTTAGCTGCTGTTCTTTCTCCTACAAAATGTCCTCCATAAGTGGAGCCATGGCAGTCCCATAAGACTTCCCTTCCTTCTTCCTCTGATATGCATCTTCTTAGTATGCCATCCGAACATTTTTTGAACAAGTATGGTTCGTCCCAGATGAAGTATTTGGCGTCATTTACCAATTTCTTCCTTGATGCTTGTTAAATTCCAACGGCAAACTCCCAGTGGCCTTGAAGTTTGCTATGTCTGCAAACCAGGGTGCTTTGTGAATTACCATGAGTTGTTTATCAGGAAAGCACTCATTTATATGTGTGCTTTGAGTGCTTCCTTCTTCACATGGTATCCTTGATAAATGATCTGCTACCTTGTTCTCTACACCCTTCTTGTCTTTGATTTCAATGTCAAATTCCTGCAACAAAAGAACCCATCTAATAAGTCTTGGTTTGGATTCTTGTTTAGCAAGTAAGTATTTTAAAGCTGAATGATCAGTGAAGACAATGACTTTAGACCCAATGAGATATGATCTAAATTTGTCAAATGCAAAGACTATTGCCAAGAGTTCTTTTTCAGTGGTTGTGTAATTCCTTTGGTTATCATTCAAGACCTTACTGGCATAATAAATCACATGTACCAAATTGTCTTTCCTTTGTCCTAACACTGCCCCAATAGCAAGGTCTGATGCATCACACATCAGTTCAAAAGGTAAGTTCCAATCAGGTGGGGCAATGATAGGTGCAGAGGAAAGTTTTTGCTTCAACAGTTCATAGGCTAGCATGCAATTTTTATCAAATACAAAAGGTGTATCAGAGACAAGCAAGTTACTCAAGGGTTTGGCTATTTTAGAAAAGTCTCTAATAAACCTTCTGTAAAAGCCAGCGTGTCCCAAAAAACTCCTAACTGCCTTGACATTACTTGGTGGAGGTAGTTTTTCAATGAGTTCCACCTTAGCTTTGTCCACCTCAATGCCTCTATTGGACACTTTATGGCCAAGGACTATTCCTTCTGTGACCATGAAATGACACTTTTCCCAGTTTAATACTAGGTTGGTCTCTTGGCATCTCTTAAGCACCAAGGCAAAGTGGTGTAGGCAGCTAGGGAAAGAATTTCCAAACACAGAAAAATCATCCATGAAAACTTCAATAAACTTTTCGATCATGTCCGAAAAGATGGACAGCATGCACCTTTGGAAAGTTGCAGGTGCATTGCACAATCCAAAGGGCATGCGTCTATACGCAAAAACCCCATATGGACAAAAAAATGATGTTTTCTCTTGATCTCTTGGATCAACTACTATCTGATTATAGCCTGAGTATCCATCCAGAAAGCAATAATAAGCATGTCCTGCAAGCCTTTCAAGCATCTGATCCATGAATGGGAGTGGAAAATGATCTTTTCTGGTGGCTTCATTGAGCTTCCTGTAGTCTATGCACATCCTCCACCCAGTGACAGTTCTTGTGGGTATGAGTTCGTTCCTCTCATTTGGCACCACAGTTATGCCACCTTTCTTGGGAACTACATGGATGGGACTAACCCATGGGCTGTCAGAAATGGGATAGATTACCCCTGCCTGCCATAACTTCATGACCTCCTTTTGTACCACTTCTTTCATGACGGGATTCAATCTTCTCTGAGCTTGAATGGAGGGTCTAGCATCCTCTTCTAACAAGATTTTATGCATGCATATGGATGAACTTATCCCCTTCAAATCAGCTAGGGTCCATCCAATGTCATCTTGATGAGTTTGTAGCACCTTGATCAATTCTTCTTCCTGTTCTTGGCTCAGGGTAGAGCTAATGATAACAGGATGGCTCTCATCACTACCCAAGTATGCATACTTGAGATTAGGGGGCAATGCTTTGAGCTCAGGTTTTGGTGCTTCCTTTTCTTCTTTCACTTTCTCTGGCATGCTTGGCATGGTTGTTTCAGCAGCCTTGATGTCACTAACTTCAATATCCTTGGTGAACTCCTCCTCTGCCACTTCCCTTGTAGTTTCCTCAAAGGTTTCTTGTACTGCAATGTCCACTACATCCACCCTCATGCATTCCTTTAGTGATTCTGATGGATAGCTCATTGCCTTGAATACGTTAAACACCAATTTCTCATCATGTAGCCTAAGAGTGAGTTCACCCTTTTGGACATCTATGATGGCTCCAGCAGTAGCCAGGAAGGGTCTTCCCAGAATTATGGAAGCTTTGGCTTCTTCCTCCATATCTAACACCACAAAATTGGCTGGAAATATAAAATCCCCCACTTTCACCAACAAATCCTCAACTATCCCATGAGGGAACTTAAAAGTTCGATCTGCCAATTGGAGGGCCATTCTTGTTGGTTTGGCTTCCTCAATCTTCATTCTTTTCATCATTGTTAGAGACATCAAATTGATACTGGCCCCTAAGTCACATAAGGACTTCTCCACCATGACTTCTCCTATGATGCAGGGGATTTGGAAACTGCCTGGATCCTTCAATTTTTGAGGCAATTTGTGCTGAATGATGGCACTGCATTCTTCAGTTAACAACACAGTTTCCTCATTCCTCCAGCTTCTCTTCTTGGTCATTAATTCCTTTAAGAATTTTGCATAAAGTGGCATTTGCTCTATTGCCTCAGCAAACGGAATGTTGATTTGAAGCTTCTTGAAAATCTCCAAGAATCTGGAGAATTGGCCATCCTTTTCACTTTTCATCAAACGCTGAGGATATGGTACTTTGGGTGTATAAGGCTTCAGGACCTCTTTTTCTTTTTCTTTTGTTGCAGATGGTGTAAAAGATTATCCCTGTTCCTTGTCTCCCACATCTTCCTTTGCTTCATCCTCTGTGGTTTCCTTTGAGATCTCCCTTAGCTTCTTTCCACTTCTGAGTGTTATGGCTTTACATTCTTCCCTTGCAATAGCCTTGGCAGCATGAGAAACGCTTGGCCCAGGGGTTTGCTTAGACAAATACACAATTTGATTTTCTAGCTTCTGGATGGCCGCTCCTTGGTTTTGCAAGTTAGAATTTACTTCTTCCTTAAAAGCTTTCAAATCGGTTATGTCTTGACTCATGGTTGCAAGCATTCCTTCTATCCTGTTTAATTGATCTTGAAATTGTTGGTTCGGATTAGGTTGGGCAGGTTGGTTATTTTGGCCATGATATGGTGGTTGGGAGTAAGTGTTTTGTGTGGTTTGGTATGATCTTTGGTTGGAGTTTTGGTATGTGGAATTGTTATGTTGGTTGTGGTTGTAAGGTTTGTGGTTTTGTGGTTGGCTTTGCTGGTTTCCCCACCCAAAATTTGGGTGGTTTTTCCATCCTGGGTTGTAAGTATTGGAATGTGGATCATATGATTGCCTTTGGTTTCCCACATAGTTGGCCTCTTCCCAATCACCTCCTTCAGTGCTTACTTCCTCTTGATCTTGTGTGTGTATTGCAGCCACTTGCTTTGTGTCCAATTTCCTGGTGAGCTCTGCTAGTTGCTTGGCAAACACCTTGTTTTGTGCTAGAATTGTATCAACATGGTTCAGCTCCATGACTCCCTTAGTGTTGTGTCTCTCTGAAGCATAGTAGTATTCATTCTCAGCAACTGTCTCAATCACTTCAATGGCTTCTTCCACAGTCTTTTTCCTGTTCAATGAACCTCCTGATGAATGGTCTACAGCCTTCCTTGATTCATAAGAAAGTCCATCATAGAAAATATGCAATTGCACCCAGTCAGGGAACATGTTTGGTGGGCATTTCCTTGTCAACTCTTTGAACCTCTCCCATGCCTCGTAGAGCGTCTCACCATCTTGTTGTCTAAAAGTCTGAACCTCAGATCGAAGCCTATTGACCTTTTGTGGGGGGTAGAAACGTGCCAGAAACTTGCTCTCCACCTCATCCCAGGTTGTTAGGCTGTCCCTTGGGAATGATTCCAGCCACTTAGCTGCCTTGTCCCTAAGTGAAAATGGGAACAAGAGTAGTTTGTAGGCATCTTCCTGGACTCCATTGGACTTCACTATGTCACAAATTCTCAGGAATTTTGTGAGATGTTGGTTTGGATCTTCATTAGCACTCCCACCAAATGAACAATGATCCTCTACCAGTGATATTAGCTGTGGTTTGAGTTCAAAATTGTTGGCCTGAATGGGTGGTTTCTGAATGCTACTACCACAATTCCCAGAGGTTGGGTTTATGTATGAACCAAGAACCCTCCTCTCAGGAATGGCATTGTTTCCATCAGCCCTCTCATGGTTGTGAACTTCTCTATCCATGTTGAGATCTAGAGCTTCCTCAAAATTGTCCTCAGATTCTCCTTCAGATTCTTCTTCTCTCAGTACTCTCTTCCCTCTTGCTTCCCTTCTAAGTCTATGAAGGGTCCTCTCTGGTTCGGTATATGGAGGAGTTGATGTCTCTCCTCTCCTACCTGTCATACAAGAACACACCACAAGCAACAAACAAGTTGAATACTCTTGGTTAATGGAAGAGTATGGTCAGGGCCGTTGAGGAATTAATTCAAATAGTTAGTGGGTCAGTGAGTTAGTTGCTTGAAATGAAAGGCAATAGAAAGAAAAAGCAAATAACAGAGTGCAGAAATTAAAATTCAACAAGTAACTGAATTAACAAAACAAGAAAAATGCTCAATCTAGTTAACTTCCAATTTGAGAATTGTCAATCGAAAACCAATCCCCGGCAACGGCGCCATAAACTTGATACTAGCATAACTTGATATGCTACGATTTAGGAAATTGCACGATCGGCAAAAATTCCTTCCGGCAAGTGCACCGGTTATCATCAAGTAAAAACTCACAATAGAGTGAGGTCGAATCCCACAAGGATTGGTTGAGTGAGCAATTCGAATTAGAAGTGTGTTCTAGTTGAGCGGAATCAAGATTTAGATGAGACTTGCGGAATGTAAAATTGCATGAATTAAAGAGCGAGAAACTAAATTGCTGGAATTAAATGGGATGGGGGTGATTGCATGAATTTAAATTGCAGAATGTAAAGAGAAAGTGTAGATCAGAAATGGGGAGTTCATTGGGTGTTAGGAGATATTGAGATCTCCGAATCAAAACATTTTTATCTCTTCCTCAACCAATGCATTCATTGAATTTTGCTTGGCAATCTTATATGATTGGATCCCAATCCCTTGGCTCACCAATTCTCTCTAAAAACAAACAAATTCCCAATCCCTTGGTTTAAATGTTCATAAGAAGAGATGATGCTCGATCACTGATTATACCACACAGTTTCATGAACCACAATTTGGTAGGATTACATGTCACAATATCCATCCAAACCCCAATCCAATTCACTGTGAGAAAGCTTCTCTAGCATGAATCCTCCATTCCTTTCCCAAGGTTCCGAAGGATTCCAATTATGGGTAGTTTCTTTCCCAAGACAACTACCCAATGGAATTAGATCGAGAAGCTTTCTAACAAAATTCAAGAGAAAAGATTGAAGAAGAAGATAAAAACTATTATTGATTCATTGAATTACAATAGAGCTCCCTAACCCAATGAAAGGGGTTTAGTGAATCATAGCTCTGAATTCAATTACAAAAGTATGAAAATTCCAAAGTGTCAAAAAGTAAAAGTCCTAACTAACTTCAATTCTATCCTATTTATACACTTTCTAAATTGAGCTTCTGTTGTGATTCTTGGGCTTTGAGGCCTTTCCCTGATTTCCTTTTTGCTTTGGGTTTATGATCCATAATCCTGATGAGGCTGTGATCCAACTCTATAACATTCATTGAGCAAACTTAGTGATAAACAAGTAATGACACAAGACTTAACAAATTGAAGTTCCAGACTCATCAATTCTTCAGGCCCAATCCCATAAACCATGATATTCAATTGGGTTTCATACCATAATAGGTTTAAGTTAATATTTGTGCTCAAATGCTAACTTAAACCTCAATATAATTGGCCCAGAAACCCTTTCAAAGAGTGGCGTTTAAGTTGAAGTTTAAGTTTCAGTTTAAGGTTAAACTGAAACTTAAACGTGGAATTGGAAGAAAGCAACCCAGGAGGGTAATTAATCGAACACGTTTAAGCTTCAGTTTAAGGTTAAACTGAAGCTTAAACGTGGAAATAAAGATTGCAACCCTGGAGGCAATTCTTGGTCGAACACGTTTAAGCTCCAGTTCGAGGTCAAACTGGAGCTTAAACGTGGAAATGAGAAGGCAACCCTGGAGGAGCAAAAACGCCGAACACGTTTAAGCTCCAGTTTGAGGTCAAACTGGAGCTTAAACGTGGAAATGGCTTCCTGGTGCATAATATGGTTCGAACACGTTTAACCTCCAGTTTAAGGTCAAACTGGAGGTTAAACGTGAAAACACTCCCTTGGTGCCATTCTCATTCTGGCGTTTAACCTTCAGTTTAAGGTTAAACTGGAGGTTAAACGCCAGTTTCCTCTTTTCTCAGCTTTCATGATTCTGGCGTTTAACCTTCAGTTTAACCTTAAACTGAAGGTTAAACGCCACTTTCAGCTTTGGTGCATTTCTTATTCTGGCGTTTAACTTCCAGTTTAAGGTTAAACTGGAGGTTAAACGCCACTTTCAGCATTATATGGCACATGTGATCTTCAAGCTTCCTTTATTGATTTTGTTGCTTCCTTGCCTAGCCTCTTCTTCCCTGAAATCATCCACACAATTGCATCAAAGTCTTGCAAAATTTCATGAGAATTCTTCCATTCATAGCATTCAAGTAATATAACTAAAAACTCATGGAATTTGCATCAAAATTACACTGTTTGGATGATTCATTACTTTGTTGTTCATTTAACCATTCTTGGTTACTTTAAGCTCAAGAAAATGCATAAAACAACTAAAACTAACAGAAAAATGCTAGTGAAACTAGCCTAAGATGCCTTGGCATCAACTAACGTGGGTCTTCTTGCACATTCGCTAGCGTTATTGGCACTCACTTTTTCCACTAACGCTGCTCCTTCTTCAAAGTTGATGCCATTAATGTTCCCACTAACGTTCCTACTTTCCTTCCTTCCACGTTAGTGCCCACGTTAGTAGCACTAATATAGCCACTAACGTGGCTCTTCTCTGCTTCTTTTGGCCTGAAATCAAACAAACAAAGTGCATCAAGGTAACATACAAGATGATCTTTATATACTAAGTGTGCTAATAATACTCAAAATCAAAACTTCACTTAGTGTGATCTATTTTATCATATTTACCCTGTATATTAGCTAAAATTCACCTATGCTTGAGATTTTGTTTCATGCAGAGATTTTTCATGCTATTACTCATATATTGGCAATATTTGTATGAAAACTAAACAGAAATCTACTGAAATGACTACTAAAAGTAGGCAATGATGCACGCGCATCAGTGGATAGCACCACTGTATCTTACCCAGTGTCACATTCAGAAACACATTTCATTATCATAACATTTCATTCTCATTCATCTATTCATTCTTAATTCATACCCGAAGCAAGTGGATAACACTACTGCGTCTTACCCGATCACGTATATCTTAAACATAATCATTATCAGCCATAAATCATAATTTAACATAGCCCTCAGGCTCATTACATAAATACTACTTCTGCCACCCTCATCATTCATTTTTACCTCTTTCTTCACCAATAAGATATCTTTTCCAACAGTCCCAACCATACTTCACTACCATAAAATATATCTACCAGCCTTTAAATGACAGTTATAAAGGCTTTGAAAGCTAGAGGAATGATTTAGAAACACAATAATTCATATTTCAAAAAAACAGGGGCTGTGCGTATGCACACCCCTGCCGTGCATACGCACACGACTAAAAATAGGTGGTCGCGTACGCGACATCCTTGCTCGCGTACGCAAGTGTTCCAACCCGAATGGACTGCTCGGGTCACGTGTATTCCTCACATACGCATGCTTAGCAGAAATATCAAAAAGCTGCTAAGTCCATAATTTCTGTTTTCCACATCAATCTTTGATCGCCATAACTTTCTCGTTTCAAAACACTTTTTCTCTGTTCTTCAAATGGTGTAAACCTCTTGAACCAAATTTTCTTTCAAGACAATTTTGATAAAATTTAGAGGTCTAGAGGCCATGTTATTCTCAACCAAAATTTGCCAAAAATCAAGATTTTTCTTAAAACATCCAAAACTTAACTTTTAGAGCAATAAATGTCAAACCTTTTAAAATCTAAACCAAAGCTTACCAACATAGCAATTAACCCTTCCAATTCATATTTTAATCTTCTCTGTTCATCCCACAACTTCCTCACACATACCAACTCACCATTTTAATCAATAATCCAAATTCTCAAAAAATTTTATGCCAACATCATAAACAACATCAACATTTCCATTGCAAATAGTCACATACAATATCACATATAACATCAAAGTCTCAACCACAATTTCAACATTTCTAACCCTCATACATGTCCACCAAATCCAATCATCAACAATATAAATAGTTCAATCTTGCCCTACAGTTAGCTAACCATACCTCATCAGTTATGGAAAACCGAAACCATACCTTGGCCTATTCCTCCCTAAGCCCGGAACACCTCAATTATCCACTGTTCCTCAAGATCCAAAGCCCCAACTCCTTACCAATTGAATTTTCAACTCCCAGGATTCAATTCTAAGCTTCTAATATCTACCAATTTAACTCCAATGTAACATAATTTTAATCTAATACGTACAATTCCATTCATAACCACAAATTAATACCTAAACTTCACAGAAATCAAAGTATTCACAAGGAATATGAGTTTCTCACCTTATCCACGGGTGACATCGGCAAAACCCAGTGATTATCTACTGCTAGAGTACCCCTAAACCATCAAAATCACAAAGTCTCTTAAATTCCAAAACTCAAATCACCAAACTGAAAAGGGGAGATCTGGGCACGAAATCAGAATTTTCTTACCAAATTGTTGGGTGAGTTTTGTAGAGAATTTCAAGATGAATGCGTGAAAAACATTACTTTTTGATTTCACTAGGAATAGTTACAAAGAGTGTGCAACACTTTGTGAGTTTCAATTGTTTAGGACTAGCTTGAATATGTGACATATAATTCAACCTACGGACTATTTTTTAATCTTACTTGAAATTGAATCAGAATTGTGCTTCACCACTTTTTCTTAAGTAATTGACTAAGAAATTAGCGGTTAATTAATTTAAAGAGAAATTAAATTGCCAAGAAATTGGAATTTGATTATTTATGATTCGTCGTGATTGATCATTGCATACCTCATCCAAATGGACACAAGGATTGTTTTCTAAGGAGTGAACATCTCTGACACCTTAATATCTTTATCATCTTATTTTCTTAACCAATTTTAGTTTGCTCTTGTTTAATTTTTTATTTTCATGATATTTACTATTGAAACTCTTATTTTTGATTGTTTGACTAGAATAATCAATTGACTATTGTTTGCTTAATCCATTAATCCTCGTGGAAATGATAATCCACTCCCGTGGTATTACTTGATACAATCCGGTGCACTTGCCGATAGTTTGTGATTTATAAAATTCGAATCAGCTATGGCCTGCATAGTAGCAGTCATGTTCTCTATAGCAGTAATAAAATTCACCGGATTATTGCTATCGGTCATTTTGGGTCACTCATTATCTCTCCGACCTCTTCCTCGGCCAGTCCGCATCCACGAGACGTCATTTGGTTCCTGTTCACACCAAACAATTGATATCAAGAGGATCAGTCTCAATATCTCAAGTCTAGTGCCTCATAGTTCCAAATCCATGCTCATGAACAACTATGCTACATTTATCAGTTAGATAATCCTAAATAGCATATACACACATCCGGAGTATGCCCAGAGGTATAGTCAGTCCGTCCCTAAGGCTTTACAGGAACAAATTGCTCTGATACCATAATGTAACATCCTACCATGCAGAGCTTTACGCTTAAGTTTATAAAACAGAGGTGGTGAGGTATTACGACCTCTAAAGGTAAAACTGTGTATATAGACATATATGAAAAGAAGTTTACCTAGGAGCCTTGAAGAAAGGTTGAGTAAAACAAAACTTGAAAGTCACATTACACTCAAAATGGTTAAGCGTAAAAGGGATAGATAATAGCACACAGAAAGCATAATTTACATCAAATATAGAGCTCTAGAAAGTGACATATAGCAAGCTCCAGACTCTACCTGCAAGGCAAAGGCCAATTAGAGTATATATATACATATATACAACCCAAAAGTTTACCAAAAGACAAAATATAAATCCTAATACTCCAAGTCAACCTCTAGAAGGGACAAAATGAAGAACTTATATATATATATATATATATGTGTGTGTGTGTGTGTGTGTGTGTGTGTGTGTAAACTAGATATACACTAAAAATCCACCAAAACATAGATCCTGCATCTGAAAAACAACAGAATATGTATGAGATGAGAACTAGAGATTCTCAATATGGTAAAGGTGCCCAATATAAATCATAAATAATGTCACAAAAAGCCAGAGGTATTCCTAAACTCCAACAACCCATATCAATAAACTTTTCACTAAAGCAGAAATATGGTGACTATATCTACGGATTTCTAATCTAACTCTTTGTTTTCCTTTCTCTGCAAACCTCCAAATCACCAAGTGGAACTACACTCACCGTCTCCTCCACCCGCCTAAAGGATCGCTCAGAAACAAACACAAGTAAGATAGACAAAGAAAATACAAATATGGAAAGTAGATACAATAAATAGATCAAGTAGCAGTTGATTATAGTTAAGCAAACAGACAAGCCAAAACAAATGCATACTCATTCAAAACATACAAGTGCATATGATGCATGTCTGCCCTATGGCTGATGAGTCTCATCTGTGGGTTAACCAGCCAAACCTGACATGTTCGGTAGCAAACCCTGGACAGTCTCTGTGTGTGTGCATCCCCAAGAGTCAGTATATATATAATCATTCATTTATCATCTCATTGGGGGAATACGGGGAGTAAAAGTGCCCGGTCATATCTTACGACGAAGGGTCAACAGAGTATCGAGTCTCAACCTGGAGCAAGTGGTGGCAAGCCACTGCATTGATACGAATTTTGAAAACCATAAACTAACAGGCAAGTGCACCGGGTCATACCATGTGATAACTCAGGTGAATGAGTGTCGACCCCACAAGGATTAATGGACTAAGCAACAATAGTTGAGTGATTAGGCTAGTCAGACAAGCTAGGTTGAGTGGTTTGGATTCAAATAGCATAAAACAATAATCAGAGAATGTAAGAAAGCAAGTAGTGAATGGGTTTGTGAAAATACTATGAGAAAACAGTTAAGGCTTTGGAGATGTTTAAATTTCCGAATTAACAATTCTTATCAACTACTTTAATTAAGCAAAGATTCAATTCATCGTAAACCTTTATTGATTAAACTCTAATTTCTTAGTAATTTAATCTCATCTAACTCAATCAACTGCCAATTTCTTGGTTACTTTATTTAAATTAGAAAATTAAGTCAAATTCTAGTTTAAGAACCACACAAGTACCCAAAAATAAGGAGATTAGATATCACGTATCCCATTAAATTTAGATAATTAGAGAATTGTGAGGAATTAATTTCAAGTTATTATTCAAGTGATTTAACTTTTTCAATATTCAAAAAGAATTCAAATAGAAAAAGTGTTATCTTCCAATATACTCTAATTCCTAGGATGAAGAAAGAAATCAATCGTTAAATTTAATTTAATGCATTGATTAAGAATAGAATGACAATAGTATTAATCCATCAAAATAAACAGAGCTCATAACCTTACCAATGGAGGTTTAGTATCTCATGGCTTAGAGAAAAACTTAGAGGAAAAAGTGTAAAAGTGTAGAATGAGGAAGAATAGGAGAAGAGCAGAGCCCGAAGGGCTAGATCTTTTCTCCTTTTATATATAATCCTAATTATTTTAATTTTAAATCTAAAACCCTAAAAAATATTTTAAAATTAATTAAAAACTAAATTAAGACTTCCGTGGATAGTTGAGAATGCGGACATGGCACTAAATGCCGAGCAGTGGCGTTTAGCGTCACCAAACATAACACAACTTTGGCACTTCTGAACACCTGGCACTAAATGCTGGGTAGTGGAATTTAGCACCACCTTCTCAGAATCTTGGCACATTTTTATGAGGCTCCTAGGGCTAAACATCGAGTTGTGGCATTTAGCACTAGCTTCATAAAGAGCTCGTACACGTTACGAGGCTTGTGGCGGTAAACGCCAGGTAGTGGCATTTAGTGCCAACTCAACAGCACCGAATTCCTCCTTTATCTTCTACACAAACTCTATCCAACTCACCTGAATTTTACCTGAAATTAATAAAATAATAATGCAACTCAAAGTAGCATCTATAATGGCCTCAAACATCAAAATCTTATAAAAACTCAACAAATCTACATCCAAATCACTAAGAAAAGATAAAAAAAGTTGCTCGGACATCACAATACCAAACTTAAATTGTTGCTTGTCCTTAAGCAATTGAAAACAATATAAACCTGAGATGTGGGTTTTCCTAAGAGTTGAGTTTTCAATTTTAGCTCCTGTCTATCCTCTGAGTAGGGTTAATAATACTGTGGTCATGAATAGTTTCAATATCTCACTATCCTTTGGAGGTTCAAGAATGCCAACAACAGTTAGAACTAGAATCTGGATAATATTATGAATTCTCTCTCTTTTACTTCTAATTAATCCTTGAATGCAGTAATTTCTTCTCTTTTCTTTGGTACTTTGCACCTTGAGTTCAGCCATGTGATGGGTAAGATTTACGACAGCTCAGAAATTTAGCAAAACAATTTCTTTGTCAATAGCATAGTCAAAACCGACAAGTAACCCTCCCAATCAAAGTTTAAATTTAAATTAAAAATAACCGAGAGTAATTAAACCTCGGCTCGTCTTCCCTAGGAACTAGTGACCATGAGCACACAATTTTGGTTGCAAGAACAAAAAGTTTTCAATAATGAAGCAAGGAATAAAGAGATAAAAGAACGATCCAAAATTTCAATTAATAAACTAATGGAGGAACTAAAGAACAATGTACATAATATGAACAAATAAGAGTCAAAATTGAGAAAATTGTGTTTCAAAATATAAATGGAGCCTTGGCTTGGGATGAGTTATGGAATTCCCTCCTTGCCATAACCACAACTATGATAATTATGATGGATTAATCGCACTTAGTCAGCCCTTAACATCGAAGAATAAGTCAAGTGAGCATAATTATTATTAATCCACAAATCCTAACTATCTTATTAATTACCTTATTAAGAAGCTAGCGTTAGTGGAAATAATAACAACTTACAATTCAAGAATTATCACTAAATGTCAGACATTATGACTCTAGTATTCCATATACTCAGTTCCCCAAGCGAAGGAGTAAAAATCTACCTCATAATCAAAATTTACATTTCATCAAACACATGGTTGGCATATTCACATAACATGGCAAAATTTGGGAAATGATATAAACTATGAGCCACAAATGATCAAAATCAATGCTAGTAACTCAAACAAACATATATAACCAACAATCATCAAATTCACCAACAAGAAATCCAAATTCAACTATTATATGTATTGACAAAGAAAATTAAAATATAAGGTGTAGAACAACTAGTGTAATAAAAGAGAAAATTAATGAGATACTTACAATAAAAATAAGAAAGGATCCAAAATTCAAACTTGAAGCTATAAAATTCTACAAACCCTAATTAAACCTAAGGAAAATTGAGAGAAAACCTAACCTAAACTACCTAAAACTACTCCTAAGTGTGTTGTATGAAGTATGGTCTGTTATATGGTATTAATGTGTGTTAATAGCCCTTCTAAATATGCCTCAAACCCTTCAGAAATAGACCTAGAAAACCCCCAAAACACAAGCCACGTGACTTTTTAATGAAGACACGTGCAAGGTAATGCAAAGGCATCTTAGGCTAGTTTCACTAGCCTTTTTCTTTGTTTTTAATAGGTTTTATGCACTTTCTTGAGTTATAAGTAAGCAAAGTGGGTAGAAATTCATGCATACCTAGATTCATCCAACTATGATTAATTTGATGTAATTTCATGAGAATTATGCTATAATTACTTGTGTGCTAAGAAGGTTGATAATTCTCATGACTTTAGCAAGGCTTTGATGCATATATTGGTTGATGATAGGTGAAGGAAGGCATGATGAGAAGTTAAAGAAGGAGCATGAAAAAGATGAAGAAGAAGCAACGTTTGTGGCCAAGTTAGACCACCAACGTTGCCTCAAACATTGGAAGGGAAGCAGAGCAATTATCTGCATAATTTCTGGGGCCCATGTTGGAGGGACCGTTAGACATCAAACGTTATCCCCAACGTTGTAAAGAAATGAGCTTTCTGGAGATTCTGAAAAATTACAGCGACACACCCACGTACTACACGCGTAAACGTGGATTGAATTTCTGACAATCCCCGCGCATGCGTAGCTGACGCGTACACATGGATAGGCAACGTTAGACCTCAAACGATACCTCAAATGTTGAAGGCTAATGTGTGCGATTGTGGCTTCAAAGTTGTGATTTTAAAAATGTGCAACGATGCATACACATCCATGGCGCGTACGCGTAACCTTAACTTTTGAGAATCCACACGCACGCGTAAAGTACGCCACGCGTGGATACGCATTTTCATCCCATGGGCTCAAACGGGTCAGGTATGCATACGTTTGGGTAAGCAGAGCGTTGGCCCTCCAATGTTGAATCAAATTCCAATGACAACAAAGTACCTACTTTTTCTGGTTGTTCTTATGAAAGGCGTTTGAGCCAATGTTGGCCATCAAACGTTGACTCCAACGTGAAGCATCAGAACGTGCAATTCAAACTGATCTCTTTTCAACATTCAGGGAAACCAATTGGAGCCATTTTCTTCAACTCAATTCCATCAAGGCCAAAAGCCCAATTCAGAGATTGAAGAGCAATGGAAGAAAGTGTATAAATAGCTTAGAATTTAAGTTAGAGGGGACGTCGGGATGTTTGCTTTTTTTTTTTACTTTTCAGTTGAATTGAGTTTACTGTAATTCTTCAATTTTGAGGGATGCATCTTTCAATTTCATTATCCATTTTGAGAGCTATGAACAACTAAACCCCTTTCATTGGGTTAGGGAGCTCTACTGTAATTCAATGGATCAATAGTAGTTTTTTTATTCTTTTTCTTTCTTTTCTCTTGATTTTTGTTAGAAAGCTTTCGGTCTTAATTCAATTAGATAGTTGTCTTAAGAGAGAAGCTATCCATAATTGGAATTCCTCGGATCCTTGAGAAAGGGATGAAGAATTGATGCTAGAAATGCTTTCTCACATTGGATTAGATTGGGGGTTGGATGGATATTGTGACATTTAATCCTACCAATACTTTGATCTATAAATTTGCGTGGTATAATCAGTGACCAAACTTCAATTCTTTCCATGAGTAATTAAATCAAGACATTGGGCAATTTTTCATGCTTAGAGATATTGGTGAGGGAAGACATTGGGATCCAATTATCTAAGATTGCCAAGCAATGTCAATGAGTGCATTGATTGAGGAAGAGATGAAAATGATTTGATCCGGAGAATTCAATATCTCCTAAAACCCAATGAATCCCCAATCTCTGATCTACCCATTCTTTTATATTCTGCTCTTTAATTTCATGCTAATTTCCCATTCCCATTTAGATTCTTGCAATTTAAGCTTCTGTCATTTAATTTCACGCAATTTAATTTCTTTCATTTAATTTCTTGCAATTTAAGTTTTCCGCCAAATTTATTTTCTGCAATTCTCAACCAAATCTGATTTTGCTCAACTAGCACAATTTACCAATTACATTGCTCAACCAACCATTCCCTATGGCATTCGACCTCACTCTATTGTGAGTTTTTACTTGACGATAATCTGGTACACCTGCCGGTAGGAAATTGTTGAGAGACAGTTTCCAGGTGAATCAAGTTTATGGCAATTTTTAGTTGTGTTTCATCAGTTGTTCATTTTTGTTCTCTGCAATTTTTATTTGTGTTTCATTAATTTTACCTTACTTCTTTACTTTCCAGCAAGCTAACCCACTAACTATTTGATAAATTGCTCTAACTAGGCTAACTATACTCTGAGAGGATGTGGGGAATAGATTCTTAACAAGGTTCTACCCTCTATAAAAAGTTAACAGGCTGAGAACTGAAGTGCAGACATTTAGACAGCAAGATGGTGAGACAATTTATGATGCCTGGGAGAGATTCAAGGAATTGACAAGGAAGTGCCCCCTTGATATGTTTAATAAGTCAGTGCAAATTCATATTTTCTATAAAGGGCTGAATCATGAATCAAAGAAAGCTGTGGACCACTCATCTGGAGGTTCCCTTAACAAGAAGAAGACCATTGAAGAAGCCATTGATGTTATAGAGACAATGGCTGACAATGAGTATTTTTATAACTCAGATAGAAGCAAAACCAGTGGAGTCTTGGAATTAAACCAAATGAATGAAATCTTGGTCCAGAACAAGATGATCACCAAACAACTGGCTGAATTGACCAAGCAAATGGAGAAGAATCAGGCTGCAGCCATCCACACTCAACCATCACCTCAAGGAGAGTTGGAAACAGAAGAAGAAGTTAACTGGGAGGAAGCTAATTACCTTGGAAATTCATCTAGGCAAGCTAATGATCCATATTCTAAAACCTATAACTCTGGTGGGAGAAACCACCCAAACTTTGGATGGGGAACCAACAAAACCAAGGTCAAGACCACAGACCACACAATCCAACCCTGTATAATAACTCCACTCATCAAAACTCCAACCAAAGACCATACCAGACCACACAAAATACTTATTCACTGCCACCATACCAAAACCATAACAACTATTCTCAACACCCCAATTCAAACCAATCAACACCAAGTGATGATGACATAATGGCCAAAATGGAAGCTATGCTTACAAAGCTTGGAAAAGGATTTGAAGACATCAAGAAATTCAAAGAAAAAGTGATAGGGAGTATAAAAATCCAAGGAAAGGTTATTAAGAATCTCGAATCTCAAGTAGGACATCTTTCATAGCAGATTCCAAAGTCCACTGATAGTTTTCCAAGTAACACTGAGAAAAATCCAAGAGGGAAAATAAAGAAGGTGAGATGGGAAGAACATAAGGCATTTATTCTTACAAATGAAGAAATGCTGGAAGAAGATACCAGTAAGCCAACAGAGCACAGCCAAGGAAGTTTCAAGAACAACTTAGAGAGAATGAAACAAGAAACTGGATCTGTACAAAAAAAAGAATTAACAGGGAAGGAAATTCAGAAGTCCTATGTGCCAAGAGCACCATTTCCTCAGAGACTCCTGGGAGGTGAGAAAGAAAGGTCATATTCAAGATTCCTAGATATGTTTGCATCTTTTAGTGTCAACATTTCTTTTATCAAAACTCTCCAATAGATGCCTACATACATCAAGTGCATGAAAGAGCTGGTGAACAAGAAAGGAACCTTAAAAGGGGGACAAATAGTGGCAATGAACAAGGAATGTAGTGCTATCATCAAGAAGGACATGCTTCTGAAGAAAAAAGATCCATGGAGCTTTCATATTCCCTGTGTCATAGGAGAAACAAAAATTGACAGAGAATTTTGTGATCTAGGAGCTAGCATAAATGTGATGCTGCTGTCCCTTATGAAGAAGTTGCAAATCAATGAGTTGAGATCCATGGATGTAATGATATAATTGGCTAATAAAACTCAGAAGCAGGCTGAAGGAGTAGTTGAAAATGTGTTGGTGAAAGTGGAAAATTACTTCCTCCCCATAGACTTTGTTGTTCTAGACATGGATGAAAGTTACCTCCATCCCATTATTCTGTGAAGACTATTTCTAGCTACTGGTCGAGCACTCATTGATGTAGAACAAGGAGAGTTGATACTGAGAATACATGATGAGCAGCTTACTTTCCATGCTTTCAAACCTACATCTGAGTCTGAACCAAAACTTAAAGAGCCAAAGGATTATCATAATAACATGTGCACAAAGGAAAGCAACAACAATTCGGTAGTTGAAGCCCTGAAACAGTCCTTGGTAAATAAGCAAGAATTTCAAGAGATACATCAACCACAAGAATCAGGAAGAGTAGCTAACAAGGATCTCCCTAACACAAGAGTCAATGGAGTACTACTGGAAGAAGAGAAAAGAGTTGTGAAGAAATTGTCAAGGGGATGGGGAAAAAAAGGTTCCTACAGAAGGTTTCTCCCCTGGAGACAAGGTGATATCAATCCATCATACACAAGTCCCACCCCATCTTCCAACCACTCCATCTCAGTTGCCCCAAATGTTCACAGTAAAAAGTGTACTTTCCTTGGAACATGTAGAAATCAGCAAGGAGTCAAGTGGATGAAGCTTCACTGTAAGGGGGAAAGATTTGAGGCATTACAATCCGCCCTAACAGTAAACCAACCGTCAAGCTAATGACGCTAAAGAAGCGCTCCATGGGAGGCAACCCATGATTTAGTTTCCTTGTTTTTAATGCTTCAGTATGAATAACATCGGTTGCTCTAACATAAATTCAAACTCTCATAAGATCATGTTGACAACTATCCATGCCATTGTGAAGCATATGATTATATTCTAAGTTTGGTGTGCCTACAGGCACATTAAGATACCTTTCAAAAATTATGATCATATTGCAAATTTTACATGTGTGTCTTGGAATATATAGCCAAATATTAAGTTTGGTGTTATATATATTGCAACAACAAGGTATGAAAGTCAAGGTTTTCTTGGGTTTTGAAAGTTATGAAAGTACAACCATGTTTATAATTTTAGTTCATGCTTAGAAATAGGAAAATAAAGTGTTTCTCGTGATGGTTTAGCCAAAAGCGACACTAATCCAGTTGAAATCTTAATGACAATACTTGGAGGAAGTAACACTTTGAACCATATAACCAAACATTAAGTTTTGTGTCTTCCAAGACTATATATGGTAGCACCAAAAAGAGTCACGGTTGGTCAAACAAGCATAAGGAATGCTAGTCAAATTTTTAGTTTTAAATATTAGTTGTTCTATTGCCGCCACTAGTTAGTACTTACTTCTTTTGTCTTGTTATGATGGTTAGGTGAGCAGAGAACTATTTAATGAAAGGGACGAGACAAAGAAGGGTAAAGCTAGCATGAAGACAAAAGTAGATCACATGGCCTGGAAGGGTGCTTCGTAAGGGTAGAATTCTACACATCCTTGGAAGAAGCCCTTGGAAGACCGAAGAGATATGCTTAATGGAGAGGCAAATTTTGTCTTCATTCAACCTTGCATGCACACACTCTTCATTTGTCACTTGTCCCAAAGAATCCTAGCCATCCATTCCTCATTAAAGTTTACTATAAATGCCCTCACTTGAACCGTGCATGTGAACTAAAGTTTCACAATTTTTGTATTCTCTAAAACCAAAGCCCAATAACCATGTCTTTGTGCAACAAAGCACCCTAGCTCACTTGCTTTATAACACACCCTTATCTTCAAACACTTTCCCACTAAAAGTGCATGACACCAACCTCCCATCTTCATAAGCTTTCAACCCAAACACAGGTAATCATCAGGCAAGTATGGCATCTTCTTCAAGTTCCAAAAGGAGGAGAGGAAAGGAAACCATTACTGAAGAAGGTGAAAACGAATATAATTGATGGAAGTTCAGATCATGGTTCCACCAAATGCAACTAGGGTGGATAAATGACAAAAAGATCTATCCAGAAATCCCTTTTCAGTTACCTGAGGATGGATGCCTAGAAATGAGAGCCAAAATCAGAAAGAGGAAATGGGAAGAGCTGACCTCACCAATCACCAGGATTAATGCAAACATTATAAGAGAGTTTTATTCTAACACTGCAAGGCTTGATATGACCAAAGCCCCAACGTACAAGAGTTACATACGGGGGGTGGAAGTAGACTTTAGTCCGAAGACCATTATAAAGGTCTTAGGACTAAGGACAGCACGTTTTAATGAGCCGGGGTACCAAGAAAGAATTAATGGGAACCCAGATTATGATGAAATCTCTAGTGATATCTGTGTGGTGAACGCTGGCTGGGAGAGAGACGATCACGGAAGGCACAAGTTCATAAAAAAGGGAGATCTCATTCCTAAAGCAAAAGGTTGGTATGAGCTTATAAAGAGACCAATTCTAGGCACAGTGAACACCTCAGAAGTTAACAAGCAAAAGGCTATCATGCTATACTATATAATAGTGGGAGGAGAGAAAAAGGTTCACGAGATCATTGCAAATGATATTCTAAAGGTTGTAGAGAAAAATTATGCTGAAGCTTGGCTCTATTACCCAAGCACCATTATGCGGTTATGTATGAAGGCCAGAGTGCCACTGGAGGATGCAAACGCAACATGGCTGCATCCTAGTGGTGTGCATAAATTGTGATCATCAACAATGGCGCCAAAGACTTGGAGCTCTCAAACGTGAATCACACTTTGTCACAACTTCGCACAACTAACCAACAAGTGCACTGGGTCATCCAAGTAATACCTGACATGAGTAAGGGTCGATCCCACGGAGATTGTTGGTATGAAGCAAGCTATGGTCATCTTATAAATCTCAGTCAGGTGGATTCAAATGGTTATAATGGTTTTCGAATATAATGATAAATAAAGCATAAAATAAAGATAGATATACTTATGTAATTCATTGGTGGGAATTTCAGATAAGTGTATGGAGATGCTTTGTCCATTCTGAATCTCTGCTTTCCTACTGCCTTCCTCCAATCCTTCATACTCCTTTCCATGGCAAGCTGTATGTAGGGCATCACTGTTGTCAATGGCTACTTCCCATCCTCTCAGTGAAAATGGTCCAAATGCTCTGTCACAGCACAGCTAATCATCTATCGGTTCTCGATCATGTCGGAATAGAATCCAGTGATTCTTTTGCGTCTGTCACTACGCCCAACACTCGCAAGTTTGAAGCACGTCATAGTCATTTAATCCTTGAATCCTACTCGGAATACCACAGACAAGGTTTAGACTTTCCAGATTCTCAAGAATGCTGCCAATGGATTCTAGCTTATACCACGAAGATTCTCATTAAAGAATCCAAGAGATATGCGCTCGATCTAAGGTAGAATGGGAGTGGTTATCATGCACGCATTCATAGGTGAGAATAATGATGAGTGTCACGGATCATCACATTCATCATGTTGAAGTGCAGCGAATATCTTAGAATGAGAATAAGCTGAATTGAATAGAAAATAGTAGTAATTTGCATTAATACTCGAGGTACAACAGAGCTCCACACCTTAATCTATGGTGTGTAGAAACACCACCGTTAAAAATACATAAGTGATCAAGGTCTAGGTGTGGCCGAATGGCCAGCCTCTCCAAATAGCATGTGAAATCAAAAATAAGGGAAAAGACCCCTAGTACAATAGTAAAAAGTTCTATTTATACTAAACTAGATACTATGGTTTACAGAAATATGTCTAAGTGCAGAAATCCACTTCCGAAGCCCACTTTGGTGTGTGCCTGGGCTGAGCTTGAACTTTACATGTGTAGAGGCTTCTCTTGGAGTTAAACGCCAAGTTGTAACGTGTTTTTGGCGTTTAACTCTAGTTTGTGACGTGTTTCTGGCGTTTTACTCTAGAATGCAGCATGGGACTTGCGTTGAACGCCAGTTTGCGTCGTCTAAGCTTGAACAAAGTATGGACTATTATATATTGCTGGAAAGCCTTAGATGTCCACTTTCCAATGCAATTGAGAGCGCGCCATTTGGAGTTCTAAGCTCCAGAAAATCCATTTTAAGTGCAGGGAGGTCAGAATTCAACAACATCAGCAGTCCTTTTTCAGCCTGAATCAGATTTTTGCTCAGGTCCCTCAATTTCAGCCAGAAAATACATGAAATCACAGAAAACTAATAAAAACTAATAAAAACTAATAAAAACACACAAAATCATAGTAAAGTCCAGAAATGTGAATTTTGCATAAAAACTAATAAAAACATCCCTAAAAGTAGCTAGATCCTACTAAAAACTACCTAAAAACAATGCCAAAAAGCGTATAAATTATCCACTCATCACAACGCCAAACTTAAATTGTTGCTTGTCCCCAAGTAACTGAAAATCAAATAGGATAAAAAGAAGAGAATATACTATAAATCCCAAATTATCAATGAATATTAGTTTTAATTAGATGAGCGGGACTTGTAGCTTTTAGCTTCTGAACAGTTTTGGCATCTCACTTTATGCTTTGAAGTTTAGAATGATTGACATCTATAGGAACTCATAATTTTAGATAGTGTTATTGATTCTCCTAGTTAAGTATGTTGATTCTTGAACACAACTACTTTTATGAGACTTGGCCGTGGCCCTAAGCACTTTGTTTTCCAGTATTACCACCGGATACATAAATGCCACAGACACATGACTGTGTGAACCTTTTCAGATTGTGACTCAGCTTTGCTAATGTCCCCAATTAGAGGTGTCCAAAGCTCTTAAGCACAATCTTTTTGCTTTAGATCATGACTTTAACCACTCAATCTCAAGCTTTTTACTTGGACCTGTATGCCACAAGCACATGGTTAGGGACAAGTTGATTTAGCCGCTTAGGCCTGGATTTTATTTCCTTGGGCCCTCATATCCATTGATGCTCAAAGCCTTGGATCCTTTTTACCCTTGCCTTTTGGTTTTAAGGGCTATTAGCTTTTTCTGCTTGCTTTTTCTTTTTCTTTGCTGTTTCTTTTTTTGCCATTTTTTTCGCAAGCTTTTTCTTTTTCACTGCTTTTTCTTGCTTCAAGAATCAATTTTATGATTTTTCAGATTATCAATAACATTTCTCTTGTTCATCATTCTTTCAAGAGCCAACAATTTTAACATTCATAAACAACAAGATCAAAAATATGCACTGTTCAAGCATTCATTCAGAAAACAAAAAGTATTATCACCACATCAATATAATTAAACTAATTTCAAGGATGAATTCGAAACTCATGTACTTCTTGTTCTTTTGGATTAAAAACATTTTTCATTTAAGAAAGGTGAAGGATTCATGGAATTATTCATAGCCTTAAGACATAGTTACTAAATACTAATGATCATATAGTAAAGACACAAACATAGAGAAACATGAAGTTCATAAACCGGAAAACAGAGAAATAAGAACAACGAAGTTAAGGAATGAGTCCACCTTAGTGATGGTGGTGCCTTCTCCTTGAAGGACCAATGGTGTTCTTGAGCTCCTCTATGTCTCTTCCTTGCCGTTGTTGCTCCTCCCTCGGAGCTCTTTGATATTCTCTAATCTCATTCAGAATGATGGAGTGTTCTTGGTGTTCCACCCTTAATTGGTCCATGTTATGACTCAATCCTTCTAGAGAAGTGTTGAGTTGTTCCCAATAGTTGTTTGGAGGAAAATGCATCCCTTGAGGTATCTCAGGGATTTCTTGATGATGAGCTTCCTCATGCGTCTCTTGAGATCCATGGATAGCCTCTCTTGTTTGCTTCATCCTCTTCTTAGTGATGGGCTTGTCCTCTTCAATGAGGATGTCTCCTTCTATGACAACTCCAGCTGAGTAGCATAGACGGCAAATGAGATGAGGAAAAGCTAGCCTTGCCAAGGTGGAGGGCTTTTCAGCTACTTTGTAGAGTTCTAGAGAGATGACTTCATGAACTTCTACGTCCTCTCCAATCATAATGCTATGGATCATGACGGCCCGATCAACAGTTACTTCGGATCGGTTGCAAGTGGGGATGATGGAGCGTTGGATGAACTCCAACCATCCTCTAGCCACAGGCTTAAGGTCCAGTCTTCTCAATTGAACCGGCTTGTCTTTTGAGTCTCTTTTCCATTGAGCTCCTTCGACACACATGTCCATGAGGACTTAGTCCAACCTTTGATCAAAGTTGACCCTTCTAGTGTAGGGGAGTCCGTCTTCTTGCATTATAGGCAAGTTGAACGCCAACCTTACATTTTCCGGACTGAAATCTAAGCATTTCCCCCGAACCATTGTAAGATAATTCTTTGGATTCGGGTTCATACTTTGATCATGGTTCCTAGTGATCCATGCATTGGCATAGAACTCTTGAACCATTAAGATTCTGACTTATTGAATGGGGTTGGTAAGAACTTCCCAACCTCTTCTTTGGATCTCATGTCGGATCTCCGGATACTCATTTTTCTTGAGCATGAAAGGGACCTCAGGGATCACCTTCTTCTTGGCCACGACTTCATAGAAGTGGTCTTGATGCGCTTTTGAGATGAATCTCTCCATCTCCCATGACTCGGAGGTGGAAGCTTTTGTCTTCCCTTTCCTTTTTCTAGAGGTTTCTCTGGCCTTAGGTGCCATCAATGGTTATGAAAAAACAAAAAGGCTATGCTTTTACCATACCAAACTTAGAATGTTGTTCGTCCCCTGGCAAAAGAAGAAAGAATAGATGAAGAAGAAGAAGAGATGGAGGAGAGGGAGAGAGATATGTATTTGTCCAAGGGAGAGAAGAGAGGGTTGTGTTGTGTGAAATGAAGAAGGATGGAGGGGTTTATATAGTGGAGGGAGAGGGAATGAGGTTCGGTCATTTAGGGTGGGTTTGGGTGGGAAAGAGATTTTGAATTTGAAGGTAGGTGGGGTTTATGGGAAAGAGTGGATGGATGTGAGTGGTGAAGAGGTGATGGGGAAGAGAGATTGAGGTGATTGGTGAAGGGTGTTTGGGGAAGAGTGTTATTGGATTGTGTGAACAAGAGAGAAGGTGAGTTGAGGTAGGTAGGGATCCTGTGGGGTCCACAGATCCTGAGGTGTTAAGAATTTATCATCCCTGCACCAATTAGGCATGTAAAATGCCATCTGCATGCAATCCTGGCATTTAACGCCAGATTGAAGCTTGTTTCTGGCGTTAAACGCCCAAATGTAGCATGTTTCTAGCGTTTAATGCTAGCCTGATGCTTGTTGCTGGCGTTAAATGCTAGCTTTCCTCAGGGTGCAATCCTGGTGTTTAAACGCCAGACTGCTGCATGTTTCTGGCGTTCAACGCCAGATTCATGCTCTGTTCTAGCGTTGAACGCCAGCCAGATACTCCTTATTGGCATTGAACGCCAGTAAGCTCTTCCTCCAAGGTGTTCTGTTTCTTCTACTATTTTTATTCTATTTTTAATTTTTGCAATTGTTATGTGACTCCACATGATCATAAACCTAATAAAACATAAAAGAACAATAGCAATATAGATAAATAAAAATTGGGTTGCCTCCCAATAAGTGCTTCTTTAATGTCAATAGCTTGACAGTAAGCTCATAGATCATCAGAGCATTGTTGGGACCTCCCAACACCAAACTTAGAGTTTGAATGTGGGGGTTCAACACCAAACTTAGAGTTTGGTTGTGGCCTCCCAACACCAAACTTAGAGTTTGATTGTGGGGGCTTTGTTTGACTCTGTATTGAGAGAAGCTTTTCATGCTTCCTCTCCATGGTTGCAGAGGAAGATCCTTGAGCTTTAAACACAAGGTAGTCCCCATTCAATTGAAGGACTAGCTCTTCTCTGTCAACATCAATCACAGCTCCTGCTGTGGCTAAGAAGGGTCTTCCAAGTATGATGCATTCATCCTCATCCTTCCCAGTGTCTAGGATTATGAAATCAGCAGGGATGTAAAGGGTTTTAACCTTCACTAACACGTCCTCTACCAATCCATAAGCTTGTTTTATTGACTTGTCTGCCATCTCTAATGAGATTCTTGCAGCTTGTACCTCAAAGATCCCCAGTTTCTCCATTACAGAGAGTGGCATAATATTTATACCTGACCTCGGTCACATAGAGCCTTCTCTAAGGTCATGGTACCTATGGTACAGGGTATTAAGAATTTACCAGGATCTTGTTTCTTTTAAGGTAAATTTTGTTGAACCCATGTATTTAGTTCACTAATGAGCAAGGGAGGTTCATCTTCCCAAGTCTCATTACCAAACAACTTGGCATTCAGCTTCATGATGGCTCTTAGATATTGAGCAACTTGCTCTTCAGTTACATCTTCATCCTCTTCAGAGGAAGAATAGTTCTCAGAGCTCATGAATGGTAGAAGGATGTTTAATGGAATCTCTAAGGTCTCTATATGAGCCTCAGATTCCTTTAGGTCCTCAACAGGAAACTCCTTTCTGTCTGGGAGACGTCCCATGAGGTCTTCCTCATTGGGATTCACGTCCTCCCGTTCCTCTTTAGATTCGGCCATCTTGATAATATCAATGGCCTTGCATTCTCTTTTTGGATTCTCTTCTGTATTGCTTGGGAGACCACTAGGAGGAGTTTTAGTGATTTTCATACTCAGCTGACCCACTTGTGCCTCCAAGTTTCTAATGGAGGACCTTGTTTCATTCATGAAACTTAAGGTGGCTTTAGATATATCAGAGACTATGTCTGCTAAGCTAGAGGGGCTCTGCTCAGAGTTCTCTGTCTGTTGCTGAGAAGATGATGGAAAAGGCTTGCTATTGCTAAACCTGTTTCTTCCACCATTATTAAAGCCTTGTTGGGGCTTTTGTTGATCCTTCCATGAGAAATTTGGATGATTTCTCCATGAGGGATTATAGGTGTTTCCATAGGCTTCACCCATGTAATTCACCTCTGCCATTGCAGGGTTTTCAGGATCATAGGCTTCTTCTTCAGAAGATGCTTCTTTAGTACTGTTGGATGTGTTTTGCAATCCATTCAGACTCTGAGAAATCATGTTGACTTGCTGAGTCAACATTTTGTTCTGAGCTAATATGGCATTCAAAGTATCAATTTCAAGAACTCCCTTCCTTTGAGGCATCCCATTACTCACAGGATTCCTCTCAGAGGTGTACATGAATTGGTTATTTGCAACCATGTCAATGAGTTCTTAAGCTTCTGCAGGCGTTTTTTTTAGGTGAATGGATCCACTTGCAGAATGGTCCAGGGACATCTTAGAGAACTCAGATCGACCATAATAGAATATATCCAAAATAGTCCACTCTAAAAGCATGTCAACAGGATACTTTTTGGTCAACTGTTTCTATCTTTCCCAAGCTTCACAGAGGAATTCACCATCTTTTTTCTCGAAGGTCTAAACATCCACTCTAAGCTTGCTCAGCTTTTAAGGAGGAAAGAACTTTGCCAATAAGGCCGTGACCAGCTTATCCCAAGAGTCCAGGCTATCTTTAGGTTGTGAGTCTAACCATGTTCTAGCTCTGTCTCTTACAGCAAAAGGGAAAAGCATGAGCCTGTAGACTTCAGGATCTACTCTATTAGTCTTAACAGTCTCACAGATCTGCAAGAACTCAGTTAAAAACTGATAGGGATCTTCTGATGTAAGTCCATGATACTTGCAGTTCTGTTGCATTAGAGAAACTAGTTGAGGCAGCTCAAAATTGTTTGCTCCAATGGCAGAGATTGAGATGCTTCTTCCATAAAAATTGGAAGTAGGTGTAGTATAATCACCAAGCATCCTCTTTTTGCCTCCACCATTGTTATTGGGTTTAGCCATGTCTTTTTCTTTTTCGAGATTCTCTGTAAAGTTTTCTTTGGATTTTTGTGCTTTAGCTTCTCTTAGCTTCTTCTTCAGAGTCCTTTCAGGTTCAGGATCTGCTTCAACAAGAATGTCCTTGTCCTTGCTCCTGCTCATATGAAAAAGAAGAGAACAGAAAAGAAGAGGAATCCTCTATGTCACAGTATAAAGATTCCTTTATGTGAGTAGAAGAAAAGAAGAATAAGAATGAAGAAGAGAAAAATTCGAACACAGAAGAGAAGAGAGGGTTCGAATTTTGAGATGAAGAGAAGAGTGTTAGTAATTAAATAAATAAATAGAAAGAGATGAGAGAGAGAGAATTCGAAAATTATTTTTGAAAAATAGTTAGTGATTTTCGAAAATTGAGAGAAGAAATACAATTAAAATTAAAATTTGAAACAATTAGTTAATTAAAAGAATTTTGAAAAAGAGGGAGGTAATTTTCGAAAATTAGAGAGCGGAATGTAGTTAGGTGGTTTTGAAAAAGATAAGAATTAGTAAAACAAACAAAAAGTCAATTAGTTAGTTGAAAAAGATTTGAAATTCAATTTTGAAAAAGATATGATTTGAGAAAGATATTTTGAAAAGATATGATTGAAAAATATATTTTGGAAAAGATTTGATTTTAAAAATCAAAATTGATTACTTAACTAACAAGAAACTAAAAGATATGACTCTAGAATTTAAAGATTTAAACTTTCTTAACAAGAAAGTAACAAACTTCAAATTTTTGAATCAATCACATTAATTGTTAGTAAAGTTTTTGAAATTTTGAAATAAATATAAGAAAAAGATTTTGAAAATCAATTTTAAAAAATAAAATTTTCAAAAATAACAAAAGAAAAATGAAAAAGATTTGATTTTTGAAAAAGTTTTGAAAAGATAGGATTTTTAAAATTTAAAACTTGACTTGACTAACAAGAAACAACTTATTTTAAAAAATTTTGACTAAGTCAACCCAAAGATTTCAAAATTTATGAGGGAAATAGGAAGAATATATCTTTTTTTATTTTTGAATTTTTAATGAGGAGAGAGAAAAACACAAAATGACTCACAACATGAAAATTATGAATCAAAACACATGATGCATGCAAGAATACTATGAATGTCAAGATGAACACCAAGAACACTTTGAAGATCAAGATGAATATCAAGACTTATTTTTGAAAAATTTTCAAGAAAAGAAAACATGCAATACACCAAACTTTGAAATTTTTCAATGCTTAGACACTATGAATGTAAGAATGCATATGAAAAACAACAAAAAAAACACAAAACAAGAAAATTTAAAGATCAAACAAGAAGACCTACCAAGAACAACTTGAAGATCATGAAGAACACCATGCATGAGTTTTCGAAAAAAAATGCATAAATTTTAAAAACATGCAATTGACACCAAACTTAAAAATTGACACTAGACTCAAACAAGAAACACAAAAATATTTTTGATTTTTATGACTTTATAAAAAAAATTTTTGAATTTTTCAAAAATTATTTTTAGAAAAACGAAAACAAAGAAAAAATTTTGAAAGATTTTTGAAAACTTTTTGAAAAGAAAATTACCTAATCTGAGCAACAAGATGAACCGTCAGTTGTCCAAACTAAAACAATCCCCGGCAACGGCACCAAAAACTTGGTGCGCGTAAATTGTGATCATTAACAATGGCGCCAAAGACTTGGAGCTCTCAAACGTGAATCACACTTTGTCACAACTTCGCACAACTAACCAGCAAGTGCACTGGGTCGTCCAAGTAATACCTTACGTGAGTAAGGGTTGATCCCACGGAGATTGTTGGTATGAAGCAAGCTATGGTCATCTTGTAAATCCCAGTCAGGGGATTCAATTGGTTATAATGGTTTTCGAATATAATGATAAATAAAGCATAAAATAAAGATAGAGATACTTATGTAATTCATTGGTAAGAATTTCAGATAAGTGTATGGAGATGCTTTGTCCATTCTGAATCTCTGCTTTCCTACTGCCTTCCTCCAATCCTTCATACTCCTTTCCATGGTAAGCTGTATGTAGGGCGTCACCGTTGTCAATGGCTACTTCCCATCCTCTCAATGAAAATGGTCCAAATGCTCTGTCACAGCACGGCTAATCATCTGTTGATTCTCGATCATGTCGAAATAGAATCCAATGATTCTTTTGCTTCTGTCACTATGCCCAACACTCGCAAGTTTGAAGCTCGTCACAGTCATTCAATCCTTGAATCCTACTCGGAATACCACAGACAAGGTTTAGACTTTTCGGATTCTCAAGAATGCTGCCAATGGATTCTAGCTTATACCACGAAGATTCTGATTAAGGAATCCAAGAGATATGCACTCGATCTAAGGTAGAACGGGAGTGGTTGTCAGGCACGCGTTCATAGATGAAAATGATGATGAGTGTCATGGATTATCACATTCATCATGTTGAAGTGTAGCGAATATCTTAGAATGAGAATAAGCTGAATTGAATAGAAAATAGTAGTAATTTGCATTAATACTCGACGTACAGCACAGCTCCACACCTTAATATATGGTGTGTAGAAACTCCACCGTTGAAAATATATAAGTGATCAAGGTCTAGTTGTGGCCGAATGTCCAGCCTCCCCAAATAGCATGTGAAATCGAAAATAAGTGAAAAGACCCCTAGTACAATAGTAAAAAGTTCTATTTATACTAAACTAGATACTAAGGTTTACAGAAATAAGTCTAAGTGCAGAAATCCACTTCCGGGGCCTACTTTGGTGTGTGCTTGGGCTGAGCTTGAGCTTTACACGTGCAGAGGCTTCCCTTGGAATTAAACGCCATGTTGTAACGTGTTTTTGGCGTTTAACTCTGGTTTGTGACTTGTTTCTGGCGTTTTACTCGAGAATGCAGCATGGGACTGGCGTTGAACACCAGTTTGCGTCATCTAAGCTCGAACAAAGTATAGACTATTATATATTTCTGGAAATCCCTAGATGTCCATTTTCTAACGAAATTGAGATCATGCCATTTGGAGTTCTGTAGCTCCAGAAAATTTATTTCGAGTGAAGGGAGGTCAGAATCCAACAGCATCAGCAGTCCTTTTTCAGCCTGAATCAGATTTTTGCTCAGGTCCCTCAATTTCAGCCAGAAAATACCTAAAATCACAGAAAAACACACAAACTCATAGTAAAGTTCAGAAATATGAATTTTGCATAAAAACTAATAAAAACATCCCTAAAAGTAGCTAGATCCTACTAAAAACTACATAAAAACAATGCTAAAAAGCATATAAATTATCCGCTCATCACCCAGCATGCCTATAACCCTCAAAAGGATGATGAATGTCATAGAGGCACAACAAAGTCAAAGACCACAAAGGAGGAGAAGGAGAGAAGAACCACAGGAGGAAAAAGAACAACATGAAGAACAAGAAGAAGAGTAACAATTCCAACCACAAACCAACATGGACATGGGCCGGATGCAAGAGGCAATTGAAAAGGATATTTGAATAGTACCTGAGAGTCCAAGAGAAACAAGAAGAATTCTACTAACAGTACATGAGAACTCAAGAGAGACAAGAGGAACTTCAGTTGAGAATGTTGAGCCAAGAGAGAGATTTTGAGTCAAGATCTCTAGTTATGCAAAGTGAACAAGCTTCATAATTTCAGAAATCTTTTAACCAGCTGGCCCAACTTTAAGTTGATAACATGAGGGCTTTCAAGGAGTTTAAGACTCTTCAGGATGCAAGATATGGAGTTTAAGCTGATTATAACATAAATGGCCAAATCAAGCTCAACTACATTGCGGAACATCTATATAGTATGGACCCAGCATTCCTAATTTATGATCAATACTTCAAGGGAAGGAGTGATATAGAAATAGACAAAGCAATACGCCTTGAAAATAGAATGGAGGAGACAATGAAGAAAGGTGGATTCTGGACAAAGCTAAAAGGAAAAGGCAAGGGAGAAACTAGTGAGCAAGCAGGCGAGAAAAAGAAGAAAGACAAACAAGATAAAAAAATGAAAGGTGGACTTGCTCCTTGGTTATTCTATTCAATAAAAAAAGAACATGCCTGTTTTAGTTAGTAGTCATCTTTTATTTTAAGTCATCCTGGTGTTTAATTTGGCAATAAATGTGTTAGCCTAGGTGTGTGTGCTTTCACTTTCACTTGCTTGAATGCTTGTCTTGTTCCATTAGTATTTTCAATTTAAATAAAAGAAATGTTTGAACTAGAAGTGGAATAGTTCCTTTTTAGCAAGAAGTAAAATAACAGTAAGTGGTGGTATATATGTTTGATTATGTCGTAGCTCACTTATAATGAATAAAAGGATAGATTGTGCTCCTTTTAGTGAAAATTAGCATGTTGTCTATGAATCTTAGCAAATAAAGTCCTTGGGTAAAAGAGAAATGAACAAAAAGAAAGAAAAAGAAAAGCCAAAAGTGGCAACAAAAACAAAAGGAAGCAAAGAAGAAGGCTAGACACCAATAACTTGGACATTAGGACATATGCCTGTGGTGTCTTTGTACTAGGATCTGCTTGGATGATTAGGTTCTATGGAGTGCTTTAACACTTGATAACTTGGGTTAACTAATCTGGGATTATCAACCAAAAGTCCATTATCAAGAGCAACCTAGTTACAAGACATTTAGTAACCCAAAGAGGTGCTGGGCACCAATGTCTTAAGAAGAATTGTGAGTCAAGTGTCTGTAGTGAATATGTGTTGAGTACAAATAAGTTAGGAAATGGCCACAACACATGACACTAAGCAAAAGTTTATAGGAAAAGAAAATAGAGGAAAGCAATTACCAAGGATGAGTGAATAACAAGAGGTCATAGCAGTATGTTAATTGATACTTGAAGGAGACAATCTATGCCTAAAGATCATTAAGAGGTGAGTTACTGCATTTTTCTGCATAAAACCCCATTAGCTAATAATAACGACTTGCTGATATGAACATCCCTTTCTATTTCAATTTTTTTAATAATTCAGTACTTGCTTAGGGACAATTTTTTTTAAGTTTATGGCGCCATAAACTTGATTCACCCGGAAAGTAAACTTGATTCACCCGGAAACTATCTCTCAACAATTTTCTACCGGCAAGTGTACCGGATTATCATCAAGTAAAAACTCACAGTAGAGTGAGGTCGAATCCCACAGGGATTGTTTGGTGAGCAATGTAATTGGTGAATTGTGCTAGTTGAGCGAAATCAGATTGGTTGAGAATTGCAGAAAATAAATTTGGCGGGAAACTTAAATTGCAGGAAATTAAATGACAGAAATTAAATTGCATGAAATTAAATGACAGAAGCTTAAATTGAAAGAATCTAAATGGAAATGGGGAATTAGCATGAAATTAAAGAGAAAAATATAAATGTCACAATATCCATCCAACCCCCAATCTAATCCAATGTGAGAAAGCATTTCTAGCATGAATTCTTCATCCCTCTCTCAAGGATCCGAGGAATTTCAATTATGGATAGCTTCTCTCTCAAGACAACTATCCAATTGAATTAAGACCGAAAGCTTTCTAACAAAAATCAAGAGAAAGGAAAGAAGAAGAATAAGAAAACTACTATTGATCCATTGAATTACAATAGAGCTCCCTAACCCATTGAAAGGGGTTTAGTTGTTCATAGCTTTCAAAATGGAAAATAAAATTGAAAGATACATCCCTTAAAATTGAAGAATTACCGTAAACTCAATTCAATCGAAAAGTCAAAAAAAAGTAAACATCCCGTCGTCCCTCTAACTTAAATTCTAAGCTATTTATACACTTTCTTCCATTGCTCTTCAATCTCTGAATTGGGCTTTTGGCCTTGATGGAATTGGGTTGAAGAAAATGGATCCAATTGGTTTTTCTGAATGTTGAGAAGAGATCAGTTTGAATTGCACGTTTTGATGCTTCACGTTGGAGACAACGTTTGATGGCCAACGTTGACTCAAACGCCTTTCATAAGAACAACCAGAAAAACCAGGTACTTTGCTGTCATTGGTGTTTGATTCAACATTGGAGGGCCAATGCTCTACTTACCCACGCGTATCCGTACCTAACGCATTTGCGCCCATGGGGTGAAAATGCGTATCCACGCGTGCGCGTACTGTACACGTGCGCGTGGATTCTCAAAAGTTAAGGTTCCGCGTACGCACCATGGACGCGTATGCGTCGTTGCGCATTTTTAAAATCACATCTTTGAAGCTACAATCACGCACGTTGGCCTTCAATGTTTGAGGTAGCGTTTGGGGTCCAACGTTGCCTATCCACGCGTACGCGTCAGATACGCGTGCGCGTGGATTGTCAGAAATTCCAATCCACGCGTATGCGTGTAGTACGCGAGCGCGTCGTTGCAGTTTTTCAAAATCTCCATAAAGCTCATTTCTTTACAACGTTAGGGGTAACGTTTGATGTCCAACGTTCCCTCCAATGTGAGCACCAGAAATTATGCAGAGAATTGCTCTACTTCCCTTCCAACATTCGAGGCAACGTTGGTGGTCCAACTTGGCCACCAACGTTGCTTCTTCTTCATCTTTTCCATGCTCCTTCTTCCACTTCTCTCCATGCCTTCCTTCACCTGTCATCAACCAATATATGCATCAAAGCCTTGCTAAAGTCATGAGAATTCTCATCCTTCTTAGCACATAAGTAATTATAGCATAATTCTCATGAAATTGTATCATATTAATCATAGTTGGATGAATCTAGGTATGCATGAATTTCTACCCAATTTGCTTACTTATAACACAAGAAAGCGCATAAAACCTATTAAAAACAAAGAAAATGGCTAGTGAAACTAGCCTAAGATGCCCTTGTATCACAAGGACTTATGCGTACACAAACAAGCTGAATTTTCCTCTTGTGCATATGCACACTTAGCTGTGTGCTTCCCCTTTGTTTTCATCATGTTTTTCCCAATTGCATGCTTCTCTCCCACTCTTATCAAGCCATTCCAACCTATTACACCTGAAATCACTCATCAAAACTATCAAGGCATCGAATGGAATGAAGGTAGAATAGAATTGATTAAAATAATCACAAAATAGCATATTTTCACAATTGGACATAATTTAGAGAGAAAATACAAAAGCATGCTATTTAGATGAATAAATGTGGGTTTATTTGATGAAATCAACTAAAATTAAACCAAAATTTATAATCAAATGTGGATTCATAACTGTGATTCTAAATATTTTGTCTCAAGCTTTACTTGACACAGAAACAATACAAGCACTTAACTGGAGAATCATTTTAAGCACTGATTTTCCATTAATTTTTTATAGTCAGTTATGCTCAGAGCTTTAGGCTTCTCTTTATTTGCACTTGGCTTTGACTCTAAGTGCTCTGTCTCAAGCATTTTTTGACACATTCATACCACAAGCATATAGCTAGGAAGACAACTCTTTGAACTTTGATTAATTTTAACCTTCCTAGCCATTGATGATCAAAGCCTTGGGCCTTGCTTTTTTTTCTTTTTCTTGCTGTGTCTTTTGTTCGAAGGATCAATGATGAGCGGATAATTTATACCCTTTTTGGCATTGCTTTTAGGTAGTTTTTAGTAAGTTCAAGCTACTTTTAGGGATGTTTTCATTAGTTTTTATGTTAAATTCACATTTCTGGACTTTACTATGAGTTTGTATGTTTTTTTGTGATTTCAGGTAATTTCTGGCTGAAATTGAGGGACTTGAGCAAAATTCTGAAAAAGGCTGGCAAAAGGACTACTGATGCTGTTGGAATCTGACCTCCTTGCACTCAAAATGGATTTTCTGGAGCTACAAAACTCCAAATGGCGCGTACTTAACGACGTTGGAAATTAGACATCCAGAGCTTTCTAGCAATATATAATAGTCCATACTTTATTCGGTAATTAACGACGTAAAGTGACGCTCAACGCCAAGTACATGCTGTTGTCTGGAGTTAAACGCCAGAAACACGTCACAACCCGGAGTTGAACGCCCAAAACACGTTACAACTTGGCGTTCAACTCCAAGAAAAGCCTCAGCTCGTGGATAGATCAAGCTCAGCCCAAGCATACACCAAGTGGGCCCCGGAAGTGGATTTATGCATCAATTACTTACTCATGTAAACCCTAATAGCTAGTCTAGTATAAATAGGATAAGTTACTATTGTATTAGACATCTTTTGACCATTCGGTCTTTTGATCACTTTCATGGGGGCTGGCCATTCGGCCATGCCTGAACCTTTCACTTATGTATTTTCAACGGTGGAGTTTCTACACACCATAGATTAAGGGTGTGGAGCTCTGCTGTATCTCAAGTTTCAATACAATTACTATTACTTCCTATTCATATCTCTTGGATTCCCCAACAGAATCTTCGTGGTATAAGCTAGATAGATGGCGGCATTCATGGGAATCCAGAAAGTCTAACCTTGTCTGTGGTATTCCTAGTAGGATTCCGGAATTGAATGATTGTGACGAGCTTCAAACTCCTGAAGGCTGGGCATTAGTGACAGACGCAAAAGAATTAATGGATTATATTCCAACCTGATTGAGAACTGACAGATGATTAGCCGTGCTGTGACAGAGCATTTGGACCATTTTCACTGAGAGGATGGGATGTAGCCATTGTCAAGGGTGATGCCTCCAGGCGATTAGCCATGCAGTGACAGCGCATAGGACCATTTTCCCGAGAGGATGAAAAATAGCCATTGATGACGGTGATGCCCTACATACAGCTTGCCATGGAAAGGAGTAAGAAGAATTGGATGAAAGCAATAGGAAAACAGAGATTCAAGAGGATTCTAGCATCTCCACACGCCTATCTGAAATCCCCACCATTAATTTACATAAGTATTTCTATCCTATTTTATTTCTTTTTATTATTAATTTCCGAACTTATCCATAACCAGTTAATCTGCCTAACTGAGATTTACAAGGTGACCATAGCTTGCTTTATACCAACAATCTCTGTGGGATCGACCCTTACTCACGTAAGGTATTACTTGGATGACCCAGTACACTTGCTGGTTAAGTTGAACGGAGTTGTGAGCTTCTCTAACAGTGCCTGTAACTTTTTTGGTCCAACAACAACACTAAGCTGTTGGTGCCATTACCAGGGATTATTAAGATCCCAATTCATCATACCATGATCTCTTTGGGGTATTTTTGATTTCATACAAATACAAAGAGACCAATTTTGAGGATCACAATTTCGTCCACCAATCAACTTCTTGTTTAATTTAAAGAACTCATAACACTTCTCTAAATTCTTATTCTTCATGAATTAACATCCTTTATTCCAAGATTAAATATGCACTGTTCTTTCTCATGCATTCAAAATCACAGAGAAATACCACCACATCTGCTAAAATAAGACACTTCTGAATATAAGCTCAAATGCTCATGCATTACACCACTTTTCACTTCTTTTTCTTTTTCTTTTTCTTTTTCTTTTTTCTTTTTCTTTTTCTTTTTCTTGAATTTAAGCTCAAAGAGCCATACCTAAGACATCTTCTCAAAATAAAAATAAAAGATAACTAATTTAAACTAAAACAGCCTAAAAAGATTACAAAATAATAAAGGTCATGCAAAGGACAGAAAATAAAGCATTAGGAAACGGGAAATAACAAAATAAGAATGGAAAAGGGGGAATAGCATAAAAGGAAACTCAACTACCTTAGTCATCCTAGCGGTCATTTCCTCCATCAAGCTGGGCTCCCAGATATACTCTTAGTCGCCCTATGTCAAGTCTCATTTGGGTGAGCTCTATGCACTGACTCTGCTACTCGGCCGAAACCTGCTGAAGGAGGTCACCATGATCATCCTGACTCACCCTCAGCTGCTCAATGGAGGAAGTTAGCTGATGCAAATACTCTTGCGGTGGGAAGTAGTGTCACTGAGGCATCATGGGCTGCTCTTGCTGAGGAGGGGGCACAGGCTCTCCCTCTGCCGCTAGCTCTTCCCTCGGAGCTCATGCGTACTACCTAGCATATTCAATGGTCTTCCTAGGGATCAGCTTCTCTATGGGGATGAAGGTGTCATGCTCTACGCGCACTCTTGAGGCATCACAAAGGCAGTGGATGAGTTGTGGGAAAGCTATCTTGGCGTGGGTTGAGGCATTGGAGGCAATGCTATATATCTCCTGTGGAATCACTTGCTCCTACCTCCACCTCATTCCCGAGCATGATACAATGGATCATAACAACCCGGTCCACAGTAACCTCAGAGCAATTACTAGTAGAGATGATGAAGTGTCGGATAAACTCCAATCACCCACGGGCTACAAGCCTCAAATCATGTCACCCCAACTAATAAGGCTGTCCTTCTAAATTCAGCCACCACTAAGCTCCTGGAAGGCATATGTTTGCAAGAATCTAGTCATGCCTCCTGTTGCCACTCATCCTTTTAGTGTAAGAGTGATTATCATTCCTTGGAGGCGGCAGCTGGAATGCTTTCCTTACACTCCTCGGATTAAAATCTAGAATCCTCCCTCTGACCATGGTGTGGTAGTACTTGGGACTTGGATTGACACCTTGCACGTGTGATAAACCCATATTTCATGAGTTCTTTTGTGCTTAATTTGAGTGATTTATATAATCCTTTACCTACTTATTCACATTAATTGCATGGTTTTACTTTCCCTTCCTTATTATGTCGTATTGTGAAAAACTTGTTTCCTAAGCTTTAAAAATTAATTATTTTAATTACCTTTATTTCCATTCGATGCCGTGATTAGTATGTTGAGTAGTTTCAGATTTTCTAAGGCGGAATGACTTAGAGGATGGAAAAGAAAACATGCAAAAATGGAAGGAGAAAGCAAAACGGAGCTTTAAGGAAACTGGTGTTCACGCGATCGCATGGACGACGCGATCGCGTGCCAGAAGCGAAGATTCAGCGACGCGGCCGCATGACTAACGCGACCGCGCGCCTTAAGCAGAACACACATGACGCGGTCGCATGACTGACGCGACCGCGTGGCAAGGAAAAGCTCCGAATGACGCGATCGCGTGACAGAGGCCACGCACCAGAAAATTACAGAACACGCCCCAGCGAGTTCTAAACCCCTTTTTGGCCCAAATCCAAGTCCAGAAAGCATAGACCAGAGGTTATAAAGTGGGGGAATGCATCCATTCATAGGAGGGCTTTTCATAATTTACTTTTCTATGATTTAGATTTAGTTTTGAGAGAGGTTCTCTCCTCTCTCTCTTAGGATTAGTATTAGGACTTCTCTTAGTTTTAGGAGTGACTCTCAATCCCAGGTTCTTTATTTTTATTTAATTTATGAACTCTTCCATGTTACATATAATTTTCTTAATTAATGTTATTTGAGGTATTTCCATTCATGATTGCTTTCTTTTATTTACATGATTACTGCTTCCCATCTGAAGACAATTTTTATTCAGTAAATTTACTATTTTCTTTTTGGCTTTGGTTGAGACATTGGTAACTCTTGAGTTATCAAACTCATTGTTGATTGAAAATTGAAATTAATTTGCCACTTAACTTACCTCCATAGTTAGAGGTTAATAAGGTGGGGGAAGAATCCAATTCTCATCACAATTGATAAGGATAACTAGGATAGGACCTCCAGTTCTTAATACCTTGCCAAGAGTTTATTTTTATTGCTATTATTTATTTCCTCTGCTATTTACTATTGTTGCTTTTTATCTCATACTTTAAAAACCCCCAATTTACAATCTCCATAACCAATAATAAGAACATACCTCCCTGCAATTCCTTGAGAAGACGACCCGAGGTTTAATACTCGGTTATCAATTTTAAAGGGGTTTGTTACTTGTGACAACCAAACCGTTTGTACGAAGGGATTTTTGTCGGTTTAGAGACTATATCTACAACGCGACTGTTTTTATGACATTCTTTACTGGCAAAAATCTTAACGTCAAAATGGCGCCGTTGCCGGGGAATTGCAAACGTGTGCCTTATTATTGGTTATTGTAAATATTTTTCAAAAAAAAAATTTCTTTTACTTGTTTATTTGTTTCTCCTTTTTTCCCCCTTATTTTTGATAACTACTATGAATTCTCACCCCTCTCGCTTTGAGTTTAGTTCTAACTTTGTGAAGGAAATAGAAACCACAGCAGGAATATGCATCAAGGTCAGACCAATCAAGGATGGATGGAGCCAAGAGGATCTAATCAACCCTTTAGGCAACAGCACCATCCTAGATATCATGGACAAAGACCAGGCTACAATGCATCCCAAGCTGATAGATATGGTGGACCACCTTGTAGCTACCAACAAGCCCCACACTATACTCAGAGATCATCCTTTCAACACAACCTCAACCCACAAAACTCACAAGCCTCTTTCCACCATTCACCTCCATATGACCTTAACCCTCAACCACCAAACCAACCACCTTATGAGCCATATGAACCATGTATAGAACCACCCCAATTCCAACCAAATTACTCACAAGAACCACCACTTCAATATTCACCATCTCCATATCCATCAATCCAAGAGCATTATGATCCTACTTATGAAAACCGAGTGCATCAAGAGGCAAGGGATCGTCTCAAGGAAACAATGGATCGATTTCAGGCAACCACTCAACAACTGGGCAAGTATTAATTCAATGGGCTTCTAGACGCTTAAATACACAAGGATCAGCTATAGCCCCATGTGGACAGTCTAGTGAAGAGTGTAGCATGAAGGAGATACCAGAAACCCCAGTGAACAAGACAGAGAATGAATTCATACTAGAACAAGTAGAAGAACCTGTCATTGTTTAAGAAGAAGAAGAAGTGGTTGAAGACTTAGGAGATGCAGAACCTCCATGGGAAAGTCAAGACATCGAGCCTCCTTCCAAGACGGTTGAAATTGATGCTGAAGAGGGTGTACAACCTCCAAAGCATATCATAGTTGAAGACTTGGAAGAGGTTGATCAAGAGATGGAGATTCAAGAAGAAGAAGCACAACCTCCCATGCCCTTGGAAAGCAATGAAAAGGAGATTGAATTGAAAGAGAGCTACCAAGAGGAAGAGGTTGAAATTGAAGAAGTTTGCAAAGAGGTGGTAATTATCAGAGAAGAGCACAAGGGAGTGGAGCTTGCAATTTCATTAAAGATACCTCCCCCTAAGTCGCCATCATCCTTCACAACATTCAAGTGGGTAAAATTCATATCCCATAGCTTTCTAATCCCACTTGAATATGGGCTACTGGAGACGGATGGTCAACTTAGAGCTCTTTGCGGCATTAAGAGCAAGAGGAAGATGGTCAGTGGTAAGAATTATCCTGCAAGGTTCATCATGGTTGGAAGCTTTAAGCTTAAACGTAAAGGTTGGTATAGAGCTCAACTGAATGGGTCTAGGAAGTTGTTTGGCCGCTTACTTGAGAATTCAGACTGCTTGCCACCCGGATGGAACAATATTGCTCAACCAAAAGACGGGTGCAAGGGCAAGGTCTGGGACCCCGGAATCCATTCTACCAATCACCACTCTTGGGGCCTTGTCACTTGCTTTAACTTGCTTGAAGGCTTTCTGCGCCTTGTTTGGGATCCCAGAGGCTATTGGAAGTACAAACATTGGTAGGGATTCCTGGATCAATACAAGCACAAGCCACCCTAGCAGGAAGCTCATCAAATGTCCAACTTAAGGACTATAACTTAAAGTGCTAGGTGGGAGACAACCCACCATGGTATGATCGTTCATTTTTCATTTTTATTTAGTTTTATTTGCTTTTGAGTTTTATTTTATTTTATTGAACCTGGAATCATGCATAGCATTCACATTAAGCATTGCATTTGCATCTGCATATTGCATCAAAAAAAAAAGCGAGCACGCGACGTGACCGCATCAGCGACGCGTCCGCATCGCAAGGAGATGAGAGAATAATAAAGTGAACAGAGAGTTACGCATGTGATGTGTGGAAAACGATCGAACACAAAACTCACCGGCAAGTGTACCGGGTCGCATCAAGTAATAAAATTCACGGGAGTGAGGTCGATCCCACAGGGATTGAAGGATTGAGCAATTTTAGTTCAGTGGTTAATTTAGTCAAGCGAATCAAGTATTGGTTGAGTGATTTTGTATCCAACAGTAAGTAAATAGCAGAAAATGTAAAGGGAGAGGGATGAATTGCAGAAATTAGAGAGAACTGAAAGTAAAAGAGCTGAATCTTAAAGAACAAGAAATTAAATGACTGAAACTTAAAGTGCAAGAAATGTAAATTGCAGTAACCTAAAGTGCAAGAAATATAAATTGCTTGAATGGAAAAGGGATTTAAGGACTGGGAATTCAGAATTTAAGCAAGGGAAATTAAATTGCAACAATTAACTAAACAAGAGATGAATTGAAATAGACTAGATCTCAAACAGAAATGGAAATTAAATTGCAGCAGGGGTTCACAGAAGAACCAAAAGGGGAAATGGGATCTCACGACTCCAGAGACTAGATAGCAAAGTCTAGATCTCAATTGCCTTCCCAGATCCAAATTCACAAAGCAATTAACAAGAAATTAAAGAAGAAGCAGTAAAGGAAATGTAATTGAACTCAATTATGTAGAAGAGAAATTAAAGAGATCTTGAATGGAGATTGAGACAGAAATTCCTCAATTCTTCACACCCAATACTCAAACAAGAAAAGTAAAAATGCTCCAGCAAGAACGAGGAAGAAGAGAGATCAATTCTCCTTCCCAATTCTCTAAAATCTCAGTTCAAAGCTCTCAGAGAAAATGAAGTTTCAAAATGTAAAAGTTCAAAAATCAAAAGAAAGTTAAAGGTCCAAAAAGAGATCCTAATTACATCAAACTATCTCCTATTTATACACTTTCTATTCTTGGATTTTGGAATTTGAATGGGCTTTTGATTTGGTGAAGAAATGAATTAAATTGGATTTTTAATCCAATTTTAAGCCCATGAGGAAGTAGCTTCCAGGAGGCTGCCCTGCCCTTGTGGAGGGCAGAGCAGGAAATGGTGCGTGCAGCCCTCGTTGCGTGCGTGCTTGGTGCGTTCAAGATGCTGCAGGATGCTGCCCTGCCCTTTTGGAGGGCAGGGCAGAGTTGTCATGGTGCACCAAGCTGCCTGTGCGTGCGTGCTTGCTGGCCGAGACTCCTTTGGTGCGCGTCAGTGTTATGCACTGGCCATGCACCACAAAATGCTGCCCTGCCCTTGTGGAGGGCAGGGCAATGTTGCCAATGGTGAAGTCCCACGTTCGAAACTCAGTGGAGGCACATGATGCTCCTTTTCCTTGGTTTTCTTGGCACCAAAGTAATGCTTAGTTCCTTGCTTCCTTATGGTACCGTGTTCGACCCTGGGAGATTGAAAGCAAGCCAATTTTTGCTTGTTTTCTTTGTGCTTAAGCGATACTCCTTTCCTCCTTGTTCTTAGGTTCAAAACCCATAGAGAGCACTAGGAAGCAATTTCCTTTGAATTATCCTTGGATGAAGCCCGATATTGCTCTTGAGGAGGGCAGGGCAGAGTTTTTGCTTCCTTTGGTCCTTGGCATCAAATTGTGCTCCGCCCTTGTTGTGGGCAGGGCAATGATGCTTTTCAACGCTTGGTTCAATATGCTGCTCTCCTGGAGGGCAGTGTGCTCTCCTGGAGGGCAGTGTAGCTTCCTCCCTTCCATGCGCCACATTCTTTTTTCCTTGGGCCACGCTTTCTTAAGACACGTTTTACTTCTTTTCTTCCTTTCTTCACCTTGACGAAACCAAAACAACCAATCAAAGTATCTCTAAACTCATAAGGTTTATAATTCATTAAAAATCAATTAATTTTTGCCCAAACCTCATGATTTAGCCTCAATTTAATGGTGGTTGTTTGTTTTAAAGAAGTTATGCATTTTCATTCCAAATCACTTACTTAGGATGCAAGAAAGTGCATAAAGACTAATGAAACAAGTGAAATTAGCTTGAAAAAAGGGTATATGATAACCTGTCATCAGCAGGAGCAAGGCTGGAGGCGTGCTATTAGCATAAATTGACTCCACGCGAATGCGTCGATGATGCGTCCGCGTCATTTGGAAAAATAGCCTCCCACGCGACCGCGTCACCCACGCGGTCGCGTGACCTGAAATCGGCGTAAAAAGGGTTTATGGCCGAAAGTTTAGCTGGAATTGGGCTGGACCCGTGCTAGCAGCACAAGCCCTGCCACGCAAACGCGTCACCCACGCGTCTGCGTCATATTGGAAATAAGGCCATCCGCGCGATCGGGTCGACCACCCGACCGCGTCACCCTGGATTTTGGCAATACCAAGTTTCGAACAGAGAGTTGTGCGACTGCAAGGCTACACTCGCGCCACTAGCACAAATCGAGTCACGCGATCGCATGCCCCACGTGTCCGCATCGCCTAACCTTATCGCGCACCACGCGACCGCGTCACCCACGCGACCACGTCGCCAGCGTCGCACAACCTATCCAGATTAGTGCCAATTTTCTTATCCTCTCTTTTCTAATCCTAATTTCTTCCTTCTCTCTCCTTTCTCACTTTCTTTTTCTTCTTCTCCTCCTTTTTCCCTCTCATTTTATTTTATTTTATTTGCATACTTTCATTCATTGCATATTTTTATTTTTCTAAATTTATTCTTTTACCATTGGTGTTCAAATGTTTTTATTCAACTGTTATTTCTTCTCTGGTATTATCTTGGTGCTTATGACTTGTTTTATTCTGGTTAGGTAATATTATTTAAATCAATGCCAATCTTTTATACCTGTATTACTTTTGTATTGATTTTTAATTTATATTATCTTTCCTTCCCCACTCTCTCCCCCATTGTTGCATATTCTGCACCACTGGTATGCCATGGCTTCTATTGTTTTCTTACATGTTGTAGCTACCATGTGAATGAGACCCTTTTCATCTGGGTCTCATTTTAATTGCTAATTCCAAAATCTTTTTAATTAATTAATTTAGTTTACAATTTGCTTTGATTTTATTCTCTTTTGGTTTTCGAATTTTTATTTTATTTTCCATTTATTTTATTTTATTATTTTCGGTTACTTTTAATTAAAATAAAAAATATATAATAATAAAATAAAATAATATCTACATCATCTTCCGTTCTCCATCATGGACCTAAGTGGAATTGAGCAGTCCAGAAGGACTCTGGGGTCATATGCTAACCCCATTACAGCTGCATATGGGAGTAGCATCTGTATACCTCCCATTAAAGCAAGCAGCTTTGAACTAAATTCTCAACTCATTATCATGGTGCAGCAAAATTGCCAGTATTCCAATCTTCCACAGGAAGAACCTACTGAGTTTCTGGCACAGTTCTTACAAATTGCTGACATAGTACGTGATAAAGAAGTGGATCAGGATGTCTACAGATTGTTACTATTTCCATTTGCTGTAAAAGATCAAGCTAAGAGGTGGTTGAATAACTAACCCACAGCAAGCATAAAAACATGGAGACAGTTATCAGACAAATTCCTGAATCAATTTTACCCTCCAAAAAGGATGACACAGCTAAGGCTGGACATCCAAGGCTTTAAACAAGAGGATAATGAATCCCTTTATAATGCCTGGGAGAGGTATAGAGGTGTGCTAAGGAAATGCCCCTCTGAAATGTTTTCAGAGTGGGTACAGTTAGACATCTTCTACTATGGGCTTATAGAAAAAGCTCAAATGTCTTTAGACCACTCAGCTGGTGGATCTATACACATAAGGAAGACGATTGAAGAGGCTCAAGAGCTCATAGATACTGTTGCTAGAAATCAACATCTATACTCAAGCAGTGAGTCCTCTATAAAAGAAGAAGCTCTGGCAGTAACTACTGATCCTAATCAATAATTACTCCTGATGACAAAACAATTAGCAGAGTATAAAGAGATGCTCCAAGAAACTAAAAATGCTAACCAGAATATGGAAGCACAATTGAATCAGACAAGACAGCAGCTATCTAAACAGATAACAGAAGAATGCCAAGCTGTTAAATTAAGGAGTGGGAAGACATTGAATGTATCAACTCAAAGCAGCAGAAAGCCAAGAGAAGAACAACTGACAGAGGATAACCAAACCACTGCCCAAAATACCTCTGAGGATAGTAAGAGCCCAGAGAGGAATACTTCTGGTGTTCAAACACCAAAAAAGAGGGAAAAATTGGCGTTAAACACCCATTCCTTGCCCAGTTCTGGCGTTCAAATGCCAGAAAAGGATGAAAAGATGGCGTTAGACGCCCATCCTGCACCCAGTCCTGGCGTTCAAACGCCAATGAGGAATCAGACACCTGAGAGTGCTGATAGTATCCCCTCTAAAAAGGCTTCTCCAACCACCTCTGTAGGGAATAAACCTGCAGCAACTAAGGTTGAAGAATATAAAGCCAAGATGCCTTATCCTCAGAAACTCCGCCAAGCAGAACAGGATAAACAATTTGCCTGCTTTGCAGACTATCTCAGGACTCTTAAAATAAAGATTCTATTTGTAGAGGCACTTGAGCAAATACCCTCTTATGTTAAGTTCATGAAAGAGATCTTAAGTCATAAGAAGGATTAGAGAGAAATTGAAAAAGTGTTTCTCACTGAAGAATGCAGTGCAGTCATTCTGAAAAGCTTACCAGAGAAGCTTCAAGATCCAGGAAGCTTTATGATACCATGCACATTAGAAGGTGCTTGTACTAAGACAGCCCTATGTGACCTTGGAGCAAGTATCAACCTGATACCTGCAACCACTATTAGAAAGCTTGGGTTGACTGAAGAAGTCAAACCAACCCGGATATGTCTCCAACTTGCTGATGGCTCCATTAAATATCCATCAGCATAATTGAAGACATGATTGGCAAGGTTGGGCCATTTGCCTTTCCCACTGACTTTGTAGTGTTGGAAATGGAGGAGCACAAGAGTGCAACTCTCATCCTAGGAAGACCTTTCCTAGCAACTGGACGCACTCTTATTGATGTACAAAAAGGGGAAATGACCCTGAGAGTCAATGAGGATGAGTTTAAGTTGAATGTTGTCAAAGCTATGCAGCATCCAGACACATCAAATGACTGCATGAGCGCTGATATTATTGACTCTTTGGTGGAAGAGATCAATATGACTGAGAGTCTCGAATCAGAGCTAGAGGACATCTTTAAAGATGTTCAGCCTGATCAGGAGGAACCAGAGGAAATAAAAGAACCTCTGAAAATTCCTCAGGAAGAGGATAAGCCTCCCAAACCTGAGCTCAAACCACTACCACCATCCCTGAAGTATGCATTTCAGGGAGAAGGTGACACTTTTCCATGATCATAAGCTCTGCTTTAAATTCACAGGAAGAGGAAGCACTAATTCAAGTGCTAAGGACACACAAGACAGCTCTTGGATGGTCCATAAGTGATCTTAAGGGCATTAGCCCAGCAAGATGCATGCACAAGATCCTATTGGAGGATAATGCCAAGCCAGTGGTTCAACCACAAAGGCAGCTAAATCCAGCCATGAAGGAGGTGGTGCAGAAAGAGGTCACTAAGTTACTAAAGGCTGGGATTATTTATCCTATTTCTGATAGCCCCTGGGTGAGCCCTGTTCAAGTTATCCCCAAGAAGGGAGGCATGACAGTGGTTCATAATGAAAAGAATGAAATGGTTCCTACAAGAACAGTTACAGGGTGGCGTATGTGTATTGACTACAGAAGGCTCAATACATCCACCAGAAAATATCATTTTCCTTTACCATTCATAGACCAGATGCTAGAAAGACTAGCGGGTCATGATTATTACTACTTTTTGGATGGCTATTCAGGCTACAATCAAATAGTAGTGGACCCTCAAGATCAAGAGAAAATAGCATTCACCTGTCCTTCTGGCGTATTGACAAACCCCATTTGTAGGGTTTATCTTGTATTGATTTTAGGGGATTTTATCACCTTTCACCCACATTTATTCAATAAAATAGCATGGTTTTGTATATTCTCCTTTAATTGTGCTTAAGAGTGAAAACATGCTGTTTAGGACTCAAAATAGACAAATTTAATTCACCTTGACTCTATTAGATGCCTTGATATGTTTTTTAAGTGATTTAAGGTTTAGGAGGCAAAGATTGGATCAAGGGAATGAAGAAAAAGCATGTAAAGTTGGAGAACTCATGAATAAATGATGGAACCAAAAAGCTGTCAAGCCTGACCTCTTTGCACTTAATTGACCATAACTTGAGCTACAGAGGTCTAAATGATGCGGTTCTAGTTGGGTTAGAAAGCTAACATCCGGGGCTTCAAAACGATATAAGATTTGCCATAGTTGCATCGCGCATAGGGGCGCGCATGCGCACGGTACGTGGATGCACCGATGGTGGCACATGACCCACTTAATGCAACACGTGGCCAGCGATTTTAGAAGCCTTGTGGGCCCAATCCAACTCATTTCTGATACTATTTAAGCCAAGGATTGAAGGGGAATCAAGATACTTCACATACTTTAATCATTAGTCATAGTTTAGTTTTAGAAGTAGTTAGAGTTAGAGAGAGAAGCTCCCTCCTCTCTCTAGAATTAGGATTAGGAATTAGGGTTAGATTAGGATCTCATAGTTCTAGGTTTAATTTAAGTCTCCTTCTACTTCTACCTTCAATTGATGATTGCTACACTTTGGTTCTTCTCTCTATCCCTATCCTCTTGTTGTAATTTCTCTTATTTTGTTTCTAGGTTTTGTAATTGAGATATTTTGTTCTTTTGTTTTCTTTTAATAATGCAATTTGAGATAATTCATGTGATTGTGATGTTGTTGATTGTTGTTTTGTTAATTCTTTGTAATTGTTAGTTGTTGATTCCTTTTATTTTTACAAATAAAAATGCTTTCTTTCATTACCCTCCAAGTGTTTGATGAAATGCTTGAGAGGATGTTAGAGTAGAATTCTATGTTCTTGGCTTGAGAAGGTGACTTAGGATTTCTTGAGTCACTAGTGTCCAATTGATTGATAGTTGATAGCCATTAATTCTAGCCTTCATTAATCCAATTAGTGGAAAGCTAGGATTTATAGACTAGGATTGATATAACTTACTTGACTTTCCTTTGTTAATTGATTTAAGGATGACTAAGTGGGATTAATCCTTGCAACTACCATACTTGTGGCTAGTGATAATGATGAAGACCCTTGACAACCAAACCTTGCCAAGACCATTTTGTTAATAAAGTTTTCTTACCATTTACAATTCATATTTCTCATCCAAAATCCCAAAATAAACAAGGCCATAACCAATGACAAGAACACTACCCTGCAAGTCCTTTGAGAGACGACCCGAGGTTTAAATACTTCGGTTTATAGATTTTAGGGGTTTGTACTTGTGACAAACAAATTTTTGTATGAAAGGATTATTGTTGGTTTAGAGACTATACTTTACAACGAGATTTCATTAGTGAAATTCTATACCGTCAAAAATCCAATCATCACGTATTTGCTTACAGAAGAATGCCTTTTGGTCTATGCAATGCACCTGCAACTTTTCAGAGGTGCATGCTATCCATCTTCTCTGATATGGTAGAGAAGTTCCTAAAAGTCTTTATGGATGACTTCTCAGTATTTGGAGACTCATTCAGCTCCTATCTTGATCATCTAGCACTTGTCTTGAAAATGTGCCAAGAGACTAACCTGGTCTTAAACTGGGAGAAATGTCACTTTATGGTGACTGAAGGAATTGTCCTTGGGCACAAAATTTCAAGCAATGGAATAGAGGTGGATCAAGCAAAGGTAGAAGTAACTGAAAAATTACCACCACCTGCTAATGTTAAGGCAATCAAAAGCTTTCTGGGGCATGCAGGATTCTACAGAAGGTTTATAAAGGATTTTTCAAAAATTGCAAAACCTCTAAGCAACCTGCTAGCTGCTGACACACCATTTGTGTTTGACACAAAGTGTCTGCAGGCGTTTGAGACCCTAAAAGCCAAGCTAATCACAGCACCAGTCATCTCTGCACCAGACTGGACATTACCATTCGAACTAATGTGTGATGCCAGTGACCATGCTATTGGTGTAGTGTTGGGACAGAGGCACAACAAGCTTTTGCACGTCATTTATTATGCTAGCCGTGTTCTAAAATTCGCACAGAAGAATTACACAACCACAGAAAAAGAGTTACTTGCAGTGGTTTATGCCATTGGCAAGTTTAGATCCTATTTAGTAGGATCAAAAGTGATTGTGTACACTGACCATGCTGCTTTTAAATACTTACTCATAAAGCAGGATTCAAAACCCAGGCTCATAAGATGGGTGTTGCTTCTACAAGAGTTTGATATAGAAATAAGAGACAGAAAAGGTACAGAAAATCAGGTAGCTGATCACTTGTCCCGGATAGAACCAGTAGCTGGGGCATCCCTCCCCTCTACTGAGATCTCTAAGACCTTTCCAGATGAGCCACTCTTTGCCACTCAGGAAGCACCATGGTTTGCAGACATTGCAAACTATAAAGCTGTGAGGTTCATACCCCAGGAGTACGGCAGGGTGCAAAGAAAAAAATTAATTTCAAATGCCAAGTACTACCTATGGGATAAGCCATATCTCTTTAAGAGATGTGCAGACGAAATGATCCGCAGATGTGTACCTAAAGAGGAAGCACAAAGGATCCTATGGCATTACCATGGATCACAGTATGGGGGACATTTCGGAAGTGAGCGAACAGCCACTAAGGTCCTCCAATGTGGCTTCTACTGGCCTACTCTCTATAGGGATGCCCGAGAGTTTGTGCGTAACTGTGACAGTTGCCAAAGAGCTGGTAACTTGCCTCATGGTTACGCCATGCCTCAACAAGGGATCTTAGAGATTGAATTGTTTGATGTATGGGATATTGACTTCATGGGTCCCTTCCCATCATCATACTCAAACACTTATATTCTGGTGGCAATAGACTATGTATCTAAATGGGTAGAAGCAATTGCCACACCTAATAATGATACCAAGACCGTGCTGAAATTCCTCCAGAAACACATCTTCAGCAGGTTTGGTGTTCCCAGAGTACTAATCAGTGATGGGGGCACTCATTTCTGCAATAAACAGCTGTACTCTGCTATGGTCCGATATGGAATTAGCCACAAAGTAGCAACTCCGTATCCTCCACAGACAAATGGACAAGCTGAAGTCTCTAATAGAGAGCTAAAAAGAATCCTGAAACAGACTGTAATTGCCCGTAGAAAGGATTGGGCAAAGAGCTTGGATGATGCTCTGTGGGCATACAGAACAGTATTCAAGACTCCTATAGGAACCTCTCCATACCAACTTGTGTATGGCAAGGCCTGTCATCTGCCCGTGGAACTGGAACATAAAGCCTACTAGGCAACTAGATTCCTAAACCTGGATGCTAAGTTAGCTGGTGAAAAAAGATTGCTCTAGCTAAATGAGCTAGAGGAATTCAGACTCAGTGCCTTTGAAAATGCAAAATTTTTTAAGGAAAAGGCAAAAAAGTGGCATGACAAGAAGTTGTCATCCGGAGTCTTTGAGCCAGGACAAAAAGTTCTGCTCTTCAACTCTAGGCTCAGACTATTCCCAAGAAAACTGAAATCCCGATGGAGGGGCCCGTACGTGATTACAGGAGTGTCACCATATGGATATGTTGAGCTTCAGGATATTGATTCTGACAAAAAGTTCATTGTTAATGGACAGAGGATCAAACATTATCTTGAAAGCAATTTTGAGCAGGAATGCTCAAAACTGAGGCTTGAATGAGTCTCAGTAAAGGTCCAGCTAAAGACAATAAAGAAGCGCTTGCTAGGAGGCAACCCAGCCATTAGCAGGTTATTTGTTTTACTTAATAAAAGTTTGATATATATTCTTCGAGGTTGATCATCGAAATTGAAGGAATCCACAGAGTTACCGAAGGATATAGTGAAAAAAGCAGAGAAAAGGAGCTTGCTGGCAAGAAAACGCCAGTAAAGGGCATTCTGGGCGTTAAACACCAGAATAGATACCATTCTAGGTGTTTAACGCCAGTAAAGGCACCATTTTGGGCGTTAAACGCCAGAATAGGCACCATTCTGGGCGTTTAACACTAGAATTGCAGCATCTTGGGCGTTCAGCAAAACGCCCAGTGATAAAGGGGTTTCTGGCATTTAACGCCAGCCAGGGTGCCTGGCTGGGCGTTAAATGCCCATAATGGCCAACAATTGGGCGTTAAACGCCATAATATCCACTTCAAATTTTTTCACACTTTCATGTTTTGACCCATAATTTTCTACATAAACATGTTACAAATTTTCATCATTCACCCTCAAATTTCAAAAATCCAACAATTTTCTACATTATTTATCAAATCTCTTTCAAATCCTTTCCAAATCTTCTTCAAAAACTCAAGTATTTTCTCAAATTCTTTCTATATCTTCTCAAATCTCTTTCAAAACTTTTGAAATCCCTCGCCCTCCCTTATAAATACACATTCGGCCATCCCCCTCTCTTCACCATTCGAATTTGCTTCTCCTCCTCTCTCTCCCCTTTCCTTTTTTTTGCTTGAGGGCAAGCAAACCTCTAAGTTTGGTGTGCTTTTCCGTGATCACTAAGCTAAGGCTCATCAAGACCATGGCTCCCAATGGAAAACAAACCAATTCAAGAGGCAAGAAAGAGAATACTCCAAAGAATCTTTGAAGTCAAGAGAGGTTCTTAACCAAAGAACATGCAGACCATTACCACAAAATAATGGGTCTAAGGTCAGTGATCCTGGAAGTTAAATTCGATCTGAAAGAAGACAAATATCTGGAGGTCCAAGAGCAAATTCGAAATAGAGGATGGGAAATTCTAGCCAATCCTGAGACAAAGGTTGGAAGAAACATGGTTCAGGAATTCTACTCAAATCTGTGGCTGACAGATAAGCAGAGAATGACTGGAACTGCTTTCCATACCTACAGAACCATGGTCAGAGGGAGAACTATTTACTTCCATCTGGACAAAATAAGAGAGGTCTTCAAACTGCCTCAACTACAAGATGATCCTGAATCCTTTAATAGGAGAATGGTGAGAGTAGATAAAGGGTTGGATCAAGTTCTAGAGGACATATGCCTTCCTGGAACTAAGTGGATAACCAATTCAAAAGGTGTCCCAAACCAACTCAAGAGGGGAGATCTCAAACCAGTTGCAAGAGGTTGGCTAGACTTCATTGGGCGTTCTATATTGCCCACTAGTAACCGTTCTGAGGTCACTGTCAAGAGATCAGTGATGATTTATTGCATTATGCTGGGAAAAGAAGTGGATATTCATCATCTGATTTCTTGTGAGATTTACACAATTGCAAACAAGAACTCCATTGAAGCCAAACTAGCTTACCCAAGCTTAATCTCTTTGCTATGTAAAGACGCTGGGGTGAGGATGGGAGTAGATGAATTCATCCCAATTGAACATCCAATCACCAAGAAGTCAATGGAAGGACAAATGCAAGATAACTCTATCAAAAGGAGGGTGCAAGAATTCCTCCCTGAACTTCCTGAATTTGACTACTGGGCCCACCTAGAAGCATCTGTTGCCAAGCTGCAAGAAGCTATGGAACAAATTAAGGAAGAACAGCAGAATCAAAACTGCATGCTCTGCAAATTGCTAAAGGAACAAGAGAAGCAGGGGCGTGAGCTACAGGAGCTGAAGCGCCAGAAGCTCTCCCTTGAAGGGTCAAACACCCCAAAAGTTAAGGGAGCATCCACTTCTCAAAATCAAGGTTGTTGAGTCCTAACTCTGTGATAACCTTTATCATTAGGAATCTATTTTGGAGTCATTTAAATTTCTGTTTTTAATTTTCTGTTTTCTATTACTATTGGTCTTATCTTATATTTATTGTTGAGTCTTGTTCTTATTCCATGATTAATAAAATTTAAAGTTCATGTCTTAAAGCTATGAATGTCCTATGAATCCATCACCTCTCTTAAATGAAAAATGCTTTAATCACAAAAGAACAAGAAGTACAGGATTTCGAATTCATCTTTGAAACTAGTTGAATTAGTTTGATGTGGTGAAAATACTTTTTGTTTTCTGAATGAATGCTTGAACAGTGCATATGTCTTTTGAATTTGTTGTTTAAAGAATGTTAAATTTGTTGGCTCTTGAAAGAACGATGGAAAAGGAGAAATGTTATTGAGGATCTGAAAAATCATCAAATTGATTCTTGAAGCAAGAAAAAGCAGTGAATACAAAAAAAAAGAGAGCAAGCAGAAAAAGCCAATAGCCCTTAAAACCAAAAGGCAAGGATACTAAAAAGGATCCAAAGCTTTGAGCATCAGTGGATAGGAGGGCCTAAAGGAATTAAATCCTGGCCTAAGCAGCTAAACCAAGTTGTCCCTAACCATGTGCTTGTGGCGTGAAGGTGTCAAGTGAAAAGCTTGAGACTGAGCGGCTAAAGTCATGATCCAAAGCAAAAAGAGTGTGCTTAAGAACCCTGGACACCTCTAATTGGGGACTCTAGCAGAGCTGAGTCACAATCTGAAAAGGTTCACCCAGTTATGTGTCTATGGCATGTATGTATCCGGTGATAATACTGGAAAACAGAGTGCTTTGGGCCACGGCCAAGACTCATAAAGTAGCTGTGTTCAAGAATCAACATACTTAACTAGGAGAATCAATAACACTATCTAAATTCTAAGCTCCTATAGATGCCAATCATTCTAAACTTCAAAGGATAAAGTGAGATGCCAAAACTGTTCAGAGGCAAAAAGCTACTAGTCCCGCTCATCTAATTGGAGCTAAGTTTCATTGATATTTTGGAGTCTTTAGTATGTTTTCTTCTTTTTATCCTATTTGATTTTCAGTTACTTGGGGACAAGCAATAATTTAAGTTTGGTGTTGTGATGAGCGGATAATTTATACGCTTTTTGGCACTGTTTTTAGTATATTTTTAGTACATTTTAGTTAGTTTTTATTATATTTTTTTAGTTTTTAATTAAAATTTACTTTTCTGGAATTTACTATGAGTTTGTGTGTTTTTCTATGATTTCAGGTATTTTTTGGCTGAAATTGAGGGACCTGAGCAAAAATCTGATTCAGAGGCTGAAAAAGGACTGCAGATGCTGTTGGATTCTAAGCTCCCTGCACTCAAAGTGTATTTTCTGGAGCTACAGAAGCCCAATTGGTACGCTCTTAATTGCGTTAGAAAGTAGACATCCTAGGCTTTTCAGCAATATATAATAGTCCATACTTTTCTCAAGAATTGATGGCCCAAACTGGCGTTCCAATTCAGCTTCAGAATTTCCGGCGTTGACACAAAAGTTGGAGTTAAACGCCCAAACTGGCACAAAAGCTGGCGTTTAACTCCAAAAAAAGTCTGTACACATGAAAGCTTCAATGCTCAGCCCAAGCACACACCAAGTGGACCCCGGAAGTGGATTTTTATGTCATTTACTCATTCTTGTAAACCCTAGGTCACTAGTTCACTATAAATAGGACTTTTTGCTATTGTTTCTTCATCTTATGACACATTACATGTTTTATACTGTATCTTCTACGGCATGAGTCTCTAAACCCCATGGTTGGGGGTGAGGAGCTCTGCTGTGTCTTGATGGATTAATGCAATTACTACTGTTTTTCATTCAATCACGCTTGCTCCTATTCTAAGATACCACTTGTTCTTCAACCTGATGAATGTGATGATCCGTGACACTCATCACCATTCTCACCTATGAACGTGTGTCTGACAACCACCTCCATTCTACCTTCGTTTGAGTGTGTATCTCTTGGATTCCCTAAGCAGAATCTTTGTGGTATAAGCTAGAACCCATTGGCGGCCATTCTTGAGAATCCGGAAAGTCTAAACTTGTCTGTGGTATTCGAGTAGGATTCGAGAATTAAATGACTGTGACGAGCTTCAAACTCGCGAGTGTTGGGCGTTAGTAACAGACGCAAAAGAATCACTGGATTCTATTCCGACATGATCGAGAACCGATAGATGATTAGCCTTGCGGTGACAGCGTGCGTTGAACATTTTCACTGAGAGGATGGGAGTTAGCCATTGACAACAGTGAAACCCAACATACAGCTTGCCGTGGAAGGAGCCTTGCGTGCATGAAGAAGAAGACAGTAGGAAAGTAGAGATTCAAAAGATATAGCATCTCCAAAACCTCAACCTGTTCTCCATTACTGCAAAACAAGTATTTATTTCATGTTCTTTTACTTTTTACAATTAAATATGAGAATTATTGATATCCTGACTAAGAGTTACAAGATAATCATAGCTTGCTTCAAGCCACAATCTCCGTGGAATCGACCCTTACTCACGTAAGGTATTACTTGGATGACCTAGTGCACTTGCTGGTTAGTTGTGCGGAATTGCAAAAGTGTGATTGTGATTTTGTGCACCAGAGACCTCAACCTGTCTACTTGTCTGAAGATGTTAGGGGGTAGCAACCTTATGACAGACTCCATATTTCTGAAGGAGAGAGTCCATCTATTTGTTGCAAAAGTGGCTGCCCCTATCACTAATTAGCAAGGTTCTAAGAACTAGACCAGTCATCGAACTGCTCTAGTAATTGGTTTACTAGTTCATTGGTCCAACTGGTCAAATCGGGGCTCAACCGAAAAAACTATTTTAGAATAAAATAATAAATAAATTATAACTATCTAAGCATAATTAAGTCACAAAATTGCATAACACAACAGTAGCATATTTGTATTACTCTCCCAGTAGCTAAAAGTCTAAAACACAAAACACAAACCACAAAGCAGGTAACACAAGTGCTATCTACATTTTTTTTACTTGTTTCCTTTGCTATATATGTGAAGCTTCTCTTAAGAACCATGTTCTGTACTTTCTTTTGAGTCAGACACAATGCTCCCCACAATAAATACACTAATACACACGCTTGCAAGCACAGAAGACAATCCACACCAATACCAAGAGACAGAAGAAGCACCTTCTCTTCCCCATCCTTATAAAGACTAGTTGTTGTCCATCCAATTCCTTGGAAAACTTCTTCATTCTAGCCCTCCACACAATTGAATGAGACAAAAAAGAGTAAAATCCTTTTCAAAATTGAATTAAAAGACCTTTATACCTCATTAGCCCCACGCCCCCACCCTTCAATTTATTTTTCTTACCTGAAAAATGTGTTCATTGCACAATTTACTAAGTAAATTGATAGTATGAATTATTTTTTACAGAAACAATTAACGAATGGAATATTAGAATGTAGAATCCATCCCGATTTCCACTTTAATACAAACTTGAAAAAGAAATGTTAAAAAAGGAAATACAGCTACAAAGCACTTAATTAATATTAAAGTCAAGCTAATTAACAAAACATACAACCCTAAGCTAAATAATCAAATAATCATCAACAAAATTAAAAAAACACAAAGCAGCAGCAACACAACAGAGACAAAACTCAGAAATCAAATAATCATTCAATGATTTCAAAAACATAAAGCAGTAGCAGCACAGCAGAGTCACAAAACACACAACAGCATACCAAAATCCACAGCAGCACACCAAACCAGAGCACATTAATAATTTGAACAAAAACACAAAATCCTATAATCATTCAATGATTTGTTGATTTCAGAACAGATAGTTAGAGAAAAAAATGAAAAATGAAGAACAAGTGCACACCAAAGTCACTGACCATCGAGAGGGGGACGAGCAGGAAAAATCCGATGGAGGATGGGAAGAACTTACTTTCCCATCAGGCAGTGAAATAACAGACTCAGTTCCAAAATAAATAATCACCCTAACCCTGAAATGAATAACTATTTCAACAAAAATTCAGAAGCATCATATTCAAAAAATAAAAAATGACAGCAGCAGGCCAGCAGCATAACAAATCCATTTTAACAACATAATTTCCAACACAAAATCAATGATTTACTTAATTTTAGATTCCGAAATCACTAATTATTATAAATTCAAGTTTCAACATAGACTCAACAGAGCATAAAAGGAAATCACTAAACAATGCCACTAACCTTTGACTGAGAGCAAGACGATGACGGCGAGACGACGAAGACACGATGGCAAGACGACAGTGAGACAACAGCGAGCAGATCGAACTCAAAGCCTCGAACACTGAAGCTAGAAGACAACGCGATGATGACATACTGAGCTAGGGGTTTGAATTTGGGACAGGGGGAAGGAGGAAGCCGGGTAGGAACCTACAATGATAGAGGGTGGCGGCGGATCCATTGAAAAGGTTAGGTTTTTGGTTTGGCTTTCGAATTCTTGAAGAAGCTAGGGCTGGTGAGTTATGTGATCACGAAGGAGTTTGGGGGTGTGAGTGACACGGCGTGGGTTTGGTTTTTTTTTTTAAATAATCAAAACAGTGTCATTTATTAAGAACAAGCCAATTTCTGGTCCAGTCCGATCCATCTGGCCAGAAACCGGCTAGTTTGACGATTTTTCAAGAATTTTTAAATTGGCAGTTTCACGGGGAAAATCGGACTATTTTCCTAGCCGGTTCTGAGTTGAACTGGTTCAACTGGCTAGACCGGTCCATTTTTCATAACATTGCTAATTAGTGTCCTTAGGACACCAAACTGGCTGAAAATATACATCTAAAGAAAACTCATCACCATTTTGGCATCATTAGTGGGTAAAGCCACTGCTTCCACCCACTTGGAAACATAATCAGCTGCCACTAGAATTTAGTTATTTGAATGTGAGGGGAAAAGGTCCCATGAAGTCAATACCCCACACATCAAATAACTCAAGCTCCAATATTCCCTACTGTGGCATCTCATGGTTGTTGGAAAGATTCCTAGCTCTCTGGCACTTGTCACCACTCCTCACAAAATCCCGAGCATCTTGAAAGAGAGTCAGGCAATAAAAACTGCTCTGGAGGACATTAGTTGCTGTCCTCTCACCACCAAAGTGGCCACCATACTCGGAACCATGACAATGTCAAAGGATCTGCTGTACCTTCTCATCCAGAACACATCGCCGGATAATACCATATGAGCATCTCTTGAAAAGATAAGGCTCCTCCCATAAGAAGTCCTTCTCAACACATCACTTCTTTCTGAACCACCTCTTTCATAGTTAGATTGAGTTGCCTTTGTGGTTGCACTACAGGTTTACCATCTTTCTCAAGTAGTATCTTGTGCATACACATAGCCAGACATATCCCTTTCAATTCACTAATGCTCCACCCAAGAGTTGTTTTGTGGCTTCTAAGCACCTTTATCAAAGCTTCCTCTTCATCATGACTCAGAGAGGAGCTGATGATCACTGGATAGAAATCCTGCTCACCTAGAAAAGCATACTTCAAAGAGGGAGGCAAGGGCTTCAACGCAAGTTTCGGTGGCCCTTCCTCCTTAATAAGCGTGCTTGGTTTCCCTTTTTGTGGTGATGAATCATCAATCTCTAGCAAACCATCCTCCATATGGGGTTCCAAAACACCATCAAGCTCTTCTGCTTCAAAGACCTCTTGAATCAATGCTCAATAAGAATAACTCTCATATATCACTCAAAGTCACTAAGATGTTACAGGGCCTCAAGCACATTAAGGATAACCTATTCATCATTGACTCTAAAAGCCAACTCATCCTTTTGCACATTAATAAGGGCTCTCCCTGTAGCTAGAAAAGGTTTTTCCAAAATAATGGAAGCATTCATATCTTCTTCCATATCCAGTATCACAAAAGCAGCAGGAAAAATAAAGGATCCTACTTTCACTAGTAAATTCTTAACAACCCCAAGAGAAAATTTAATTAAACGGTCAGCAAATTGAAGAGAAATTCTAGTGTGCTTTACCTCATTCATTTGGAGCTTTCTCATCAAGGAAAGTGGCATGAGAATGATGCTTACTCTAAGATCACAAAATGCCCTCTAAATAGTAATATCTCCAATGGTGCAAGGAATTAAAAAGCTTACCGGATCCTACATCTTTTCAAGGAGATCCTTCTGAATAATTGAATTGCATTCCTTTATAAGAACCATGGTTTCACTCTCTCTCTAATTCCTTTTGTTGGTCAACAATTCCTTCATAAACGTAGCAAAAAGAGGCATTTGCTCCAAAGCCTCTGCAAAAAGAATGTTAATCTGAACCTTTTTGATGAAGACCTCTAAAAATCTTGAAAATTGCTTGTCTTTGGATGCCTTCTGAAGACTTTGAGGACATGGCATTTTAGGCTTATACTCAGGCACTGGAGACTTCACTTTGTATTGCTCAACATCAACCAGAAAAGGGTTGCTTGGGTGCCTCTCAGGGGCGTGCTCCATCTTGTCTAGAGCCTTCTCCGGAGCTTCTTTTTCAACCGGCTTCTCACTAGCCTGATCTTCCTTACTTGCTACCTTACTACTTTTCAGATGTATGGCCTTACACTCTTTCCTTGGGTTGGACACTATATCATTGGGGAAGGTGTTAGGAGGCCTCTCAGCTACTTGCTTACTTAACTGATGCATTTGAACTTCCAAATTTCTAATTGAAACTATGGTTTTCTACATGAAACTATTAGTATTCTTAGCAAGTTCCACAACTAGATATTCTAAGTCAGAAGGCTTCTGAGAAGAGGAGGGTGCATGGTGTGGTTGAGAAGACTGAAACTGTCGGTTGTTGTTGTTGAAATTATTCTGATTGAAACTACACTGAGCAGATTTGTTATTGTTGAAGTGTGGTTGCCTCTGTGGTCGATTTTTCCATCCAAATTTTGGGTGATTCCTCCACCCAGATTATAAGTCTCGGGAAATGGATCATTATTAGGGGGTCTAGAGAAATTACCCCTGTAATTAACTTGTTCAAAGGGAAGTTGACCATAATCATAACTCTCCCCTTGAGAAAATCTACCACTCATGTCATAAGAAGCATCTTGGGTATTAATAGTTGAGACTTGTAATTCATCTAAGTGTTGAGTAATGGCCTTTATTTATTGAGACAAGGCTTTATTCTAAGAAAGAATGGTATCCAGCGCATCTAATTTCATGACTCTCTTACTCATGGCGGTCCTCTTAGAAGAGTACAAATATTGGTTATTAGAAATCATCTCAATCAACTCTAGAGTCTCTTCAATGGTTTTCTTCATATGAAAGGATCCTCCTGCAGAATTGTCCAAAGAGAATCTTGCGGCCTGAGTAATCTCATCATAAAACATCTGCAACTGTATCCAGTCTGAAAACATGTCAGAAGGGCACTTTCTGAGCATAACCTTGTACCTCTCCTAAGCTTTATAGAGAGATTCACCCTCTTGTTGCCTGAAGGTCTGGACATTAATCCTTAGCTTGGTCAGCCTCTGAGGTGGAAATAATTTAGTCAAGCATCTACTGACCAACTTATCCCATGTATCCATGCTCTCCTTGGGCTGTTTATCAAGCCAATGCTTGGCTCGGTCCCGTTTAGCAAATGGAAAGTGCAACAACCGATAAACATCAGGATGGACTCCATTGGTCTTTACTGTATCACCAATTTGCGAGAAAGTAGAGATGAACAAGTTTGGGTCTTCCTACGGGGGTATATAAAACTGACAGTTTTGTTGCATCAAAGTGATAAGCTGAGGCTTCAACTTAAAATTGTTGGCATTCACAGGAGGCGCAACAATGCTACTACCATAGAAAGTGGATTTAGAGCAGTGTAAGAACCAAGAGTACTTCTAGGTTACTCAAGGACATTATGAGCATAAGGAATAGCAACATTGTTGTTGTTGTTTGGTTTCATAGTGATATCTTCAACTTCTTCCTTAGAACTGTCCTGGAGATTTTCAGCAGCTCTATAAGCTCTAGCCTACTATTGGTGTTTTCTAACTGTCCTTTCAATCTTAGTATCAAAATCAAGAAGAGGTTTCTTGTCCCTGTTCTTACTCATAAACAAATAAAAAATAAGAAAAAAATGGAAATCTTTACATTAGTGTAGGGAATTCTCAGTGAGGTAACTAAGTAAAAGAAGTAAAATAGAATAAGCTAAATAAAAGAGATAAAATTCCAAAAATAAAGAGATAAAAGAAAGCAAAATTTTTGAAAAATATAAAATAAAAATTAATAAATTAAAGCAAAAAAAAGTCTATTCTAGGTCATCAAACAACGGGTAGTCGTCAATCAGAGTTAATCCCCGGCTACGGCGCCAAAAACTTGACCCGAATTTTGAATACCACAAACTAACCGGCAGGTGCACCGGGTCGTACCAAGTAATAACTCGATTGAGTGAGTATCAATTCCACGAGGATTAATGGACTAAGCAACAATATTTAAGTGATTAGGCTAATCAGACAAGCTAAATTTGGTGGTTTGGATTCAAATAGCATAAAACAGTAATCAGAGAATGCAAGAAAGAAACTAGTGAATGGGTTGTGAAAATAGTATGAGAAAATAGTTAAGGCTTTTGAGATGTTTAAATTTCCGGATTATCAATTCTTATCAACTACTTAATCATGCAAATATTCAATTCCCAATAAACCTTAATTGATTAAACTCTAATTTCTTAGTAATTTAATCTGATCTAACTCAATCAACTGCCAATTCCTTGGTCACTTAATTTAAATTAGAATATTAAGTCCAATTCTAGTTTAAGAACCACACAAACCCTAAGTACCTAAAAAGAGAATTGTGAAATTCAAATATCTAGAGAATTGTGAGGAATTGATATCAAGCTGTTATTCAAGTGATTTAACTTTTCCAAGATTCAATAAGAATTCAAATAGAAAGAGAGTTATCTTCCAATATACTCTAATTCCTAAGATGAAGAACAAAATCAATCTTTAAATTTAAACAGAGCTCCTTACCTTAACAATGGAGGTTTAGTTGCTCATGACTCAGAGAAAAATCTAGAGTAAAAAGTGTAAAAGAATGCTATTAGGAAGAAAAGAAGAAGAGTGAAGCCCGAAGGGCTGAATCTTTTCTCCTTTTATATCTTATCCTATTTTTTTCTAAATTTTTAAATCTAAAATCCTAAAAACTATTTTAAAAATTAATTAAAAACTAAACTAAGCCTTCCGTGGAGAGATGAGGATGCGAACCTGGAGCTAAACGCTGAGCAGTGGCATTTAGAGCCATCAAATAGAACACAACTTTGGCACTTCTGAACACCTGGTGCTAAACACCGGGTAATGGCATTTAATACCACCTTTGCAGAACCTTGGCACACTTTACAATGTTCCTGATGCTAAATTCCCAGTCATGGCATTTAGCGCCAGCTTCACAGAGAGCTTGCACATGTTACGAAGCTTGTGGCGCTAAATGCAGGGTAATGGCATTTTGCGCCAGCTCGACAACACCAAATTCCTCCATTATCTTCTGCATGAACTCTGTCAAACTCGCCCAAATTTTACATGAAAATAATAAAGCAACATTGCAACTCAAAGTAGTATCCATAATGGTCTCAAATATTAAAATCTCATAAAAACTCAACAAATCTACATCCAAATCACTAAAAAAAGATAAGAAAGATGCTCACGCATCATGCATCTACCCAAGAAAACTCGTGTCTCAGATAATATAATGCACATGCTATTTAGATCAAGATTATAATTCATCAATGTCATAATTTCCATCAATCATGTGTCAATCTTAGCAATCATAGTTATACTTTCATATTATTTCCTCCATCATCATCATTTCGCAATATCATACTTCATAATCGCTCTCTTCACCAGCTTTAGAGTCATGACAGGGTTTACAAAAGGTAAAAAGGCTAGCAGAATAATCAAAAACTCAAAAATCCATGTTGCAACATGATGAGCGGATAATTTATACGCTTTTTGGCATTGTTTTTAGGTAGTTTTTAGCAAGTTTAAGCTACTTTCAGGGATGTTTTCATTAGTTTTTATGTTAAATTCACATTTCTGGACTTTACTATGAGTTTGTGTGTTTTTCTGTGATTTCAGGTAATTTCTGGCTGAAATTGAGGGACTTGAGCAAAACTCTGAAAAAAGCTGACAAAAGGACTGCTGATGCTGTTGGAATCTGACCTCCCTGCACTCAAAATGGATTTTCTGGAGCTACAGAACTCCAAATGGCGCGCTCTCAACGGAGATGGAAAGTAGACATCCAGAGCTTTCCAGCAATATATAATAGTTCATACTTTATTCGGAAATTGACGACGTAACTTGGCGTTGAACGCCAAGTACATGCTGCTGTCTGGAGTTAAACGCCAGAAACACGTCATGATCCGGAGTTGAACGCCCAAAACACGTTATAACTTGGAGTTCAACTCCAAGAAAAGCCTCAGCTCGTGGATAGATCAAGCTCAGCCCAAGCATACACCAAGTGGGCCCCGGAAGTGGATTTATGCATCAATTACTTACTCATGTAAACCCTAGTAGCTAGTCTAGTATAAATAGGATAAGTTACTATTGTATTAGACATCTTTTGACAGTTTAATCTTTTGACTTTGTAGTCTTTGATCATTCGGTCTCTTGATCATTCAGGGGGCTGGCCATTCGGCCATGCCTGAACCTTTCACTTATGTATTTTCAATAGTGGAGTTTCTGCACACCATAGATTAAGGGTGTGGAGCTCTGCTGTACCTCAAGTTTCAATACAATTACTATTACTTTCTATTCAATTCTCTTTTATTCTTATTCCAAGATATACGTTGCACTTCAACTTGATGAATGTGATGATCCGTGACACTCATCATCATTCTCACCTATGAACGCGCGTGACTGACAACCACTTCCGTTCTACTTTAGGCCGGGCGCATATCTCTTAGATTCCCCAACAGAATCTTCGTGGTATAAGCTAGATAGATGGCGGCATTCATGAGGATCCGAAAAGTCTAAACCTTGTCTATGTTATTCCGAGTAGGATTATGGGATTGAATGACTGTGACGAGCTTCAAACTTCTGAAGGCTGGGCGTGATGACAAACGCAAAAGAATCAAGGGATTCTATTCCAACCTGATTTAGAACCGACAGATGATTAGCCATGCTGTGACAGAGCATAGGACCATTTTCACTGAGAGGATGGGATGTAGCCATTGACAACGGTAATGCCCTACATACAGCTTGCCATGGAAAGGAGTAAGAAGGATTGGATGAATGTAATAAAAAAGTAGAGATACGAGAGGAGCACAGCATCTCCATACGCCTATCTGAAATTCCCACTATTGATTTACAGAAGTATTTCTATCCCTTTTTATTTTCTATTTATTATTAATTTTTGAACTCATCATAAACCAATTTAATCTGCCTAACTGAGATTTACAAGGTGACCATAGCTTGCTTCATACCAACAATCTCTGTGGGATCGACCCTTACTCACGTAAGGTATTACTTGGATGACCCAGTACACTTGCTGGTTAAGTTGAACGGAGTTATGATCACACCAGGGATTATTCAGATCCCAATTTATCACACCATGATCTCTTTGGGGTATTTTTGATTTCATACAAATACAAAGAGACCAACTTTGAGGATCACAATTTCGTCCACCACAACAAAATAGGGTGGCCGTGCGTTAAATTATTATTTCTTAATCTATTTATGGACAATACATATATTAATCAATTATAATTTCAAATTAAGTTATTTCACATTAAATGATTTATATAATGGTGATATCATTTATTGTCATAAATACTGAATTAAATAAGTTATTATTACTTTTGATTTAGAATTAAATGAGAATAAAACTAAAGATACTATTTTATTCTTTAGAGTTTAATGGGTGACACACCTAAATATAAATAATAACTTCAGGATTTTGGTCTCCAACATATCAAAGTCGCCTTCGTAACTCTTTTTCAATCAAAGGAGTTCAGAGATACAGAAGGCCTTGGTTGAGAAAGATCAAAGAACCAAACTCTCTCAATTATAATGATGAATTTAGATACGCTTCCCCACTCTCAAGTATCTCTTTCTTAATGATTTAACATAGATGATTTTGAGATTAAAGAAACCAAAAATTTCCAATAAAAACTACTACAAACTAAATTTATTAATTATCTTGTTGTTTTTCTCTGCTGCGATAACAGTTCAAGTCCTGACCTAGTTAAGAGTAGCACCTGTACAATGCTTCATGTACGAGCCCTCACAAAGCACCTCTGAGACGTGTTATCCTATATTCGTCGCAATGGTGCCTTTACAAATCGTATTCCACCAGACATTATAATCTTTCCCAGTTGAAGGAGTATTGTGCCACATAAGACTATACTGCCAAACAAGGGCTGGCTAAGGCGAGTAGGGCGTCTGCCATAAGTGTGTTGATGCACATTAGTGGCTCCACTACATATATTGCTACTCCTAAGAAGATAGTATGTATAATTCTATACATGTTACTCCTAACTTTTAAAGTAATACTTTTTATTATTTAGCAATGCTTTTTAAAAAGTATTGCTTAAAAAAGTATTGCCAAAATATTAAAAAAATGTGACTTTAATTTTAACAATACTTGCATAGCTACCATAACCACCATAAGCATAGGCATACTAGAATCCACCTATCAATTTTCATATACTTTACAGATCTTACATTTTAATTTTATATTTAATTTAACTAACTTATATACACAAAGAGACACTTTGAGGAGGCCTTAATAAAGACCAAGGAGAATCATGCCACCCAACTCTCTACAGGGGCGTCACTTTTCCTCTTCTTTTGCATGATGAGGTTTGGACACAAACAGTCTGTTGGCAAAAAATAGACAAAGTATATGGTGTAGGTTGCATCAATACTACCACCATGCTTTACTTCACGGATAAAGGGATAGTAAAAGAGCATTCTATAGCCATTAAGACAAATCTATGGGAGTAGATCACTCAGTTCAACATGGGACTTACCTCGCAGATGGGGCACCATACAAAGTAGAAGAAGAGGTACACCAAATGGCAGTGGACTCACCAAAGACAAAAGCAAGAGACCACCCGACTCCAATAGACCATCTCCACTTATGACTCTTTGATGCTCAACATAAGGTGCCTATTTAGTTTGATTTGGGGTTTCATACCGCTTATGCAAGGTAGCATGTCCAATGGTATCCAGTAGCCTCCTCCACCTTCCTTCTTGACAACCAACAGTAGTGTTTCATCACCTGCTACCTCTGCAAGACCGCCCACTCGTGGATTGAAGGTGATGGTGATGACAAAGACAAAGTGTATATTGATGAGGACTATGATCATTGATTTTGATTTATTTTTTTATATTAATTTTAAATTTTATCCAGTATATTATTTTTATTGTTTCAGTCTAAATTTTTAGTAATTTTTAGTTGTTGTATTATTATTATTTTGATTTATCAGGTTTAAATTTAAAAAAATATATATTTTATGGACAGATAAGCCATCAATGGTACTTACATATGAAATTTTGTTTTTCTTTATAATCGACACATGGATTTTACCAACAGTAAGTAGCGTTTGTATTATTAATTATTGTTATTACCACGGCCACAGGATGTCAGTAAAATTAGTGGAAAATTACCAACAGAGACATATTCAATAGACATTTACTAGGGTCAATCTAAAATCAACCCAACTATTTTGGGCACATCTGATGCAACATATAATTAAGATCATTAGATATGTTAAATAAAACTTCAACGGTTGAGATGATATTAATTTAAAACTTTTTAAAAATTAAATCAAAGAATATGATATGTTTCAAAATTTTAAAAAGACCTTTCCTCTTCGTTAGAGTAAAACAAAACCCTCCCTACCTCTGTCTGCTAATCTGGATAAGGCAGACTAAAATGAAACCCTACTCTACTTCTATGTGCTAATTTGGGAAACGCTTCCTTTGACAAATGTCGGCGACATCATCCCGAATGCCGGTGTTACCAAGGTTAGCACCAAAAAGGCCATGACACCGATGTTGTCGAGGAAAATGGTGAAGAGGAAGAGCAAGATTACATGGTTTAGGTGACAAGAAGACACGGATCAAGATAACCATGGGTTACTGTGGTCATTGATGCCCCGCTAGTGGTTTCAAGCTCCTCCTCGAATTTTGTAAGAATTTTGACAATGTCAATTTCTGAGAAATCACTTGTCAGATCTCAATAGAACTACACTCAAGACTGTAATGAGTATAATATGAAAAGCAAATTCAACAAAATCACAATTGCAGATTGTACGAAAATAATTTTGTGTGCAAAATTTTAATTCTGAAAATTTTCATGCTATATTACTGGAAGAAGGATTAAAATAAGAATTTACATAGTACTTGCATTCAATTTCTGATTATGTGGATATCAAAGGGGGCTTCATGGGTTGCAATTTTGTTATTTTTTTCATTATGATTCTATTGTTTGTAGAAGACATTAATTACTTTATTGTGATTTTTCTCAAACTTCTTAATTAACTAAATTGTACTCCTTCCAATGTAGCATCATACTAAAATATATAATTATTTTAGCAAAAACTGGAGGTAGTTGCAAACAAACATGATGTTAACTTAAAACAATACTTCAATCGATGTTTTAACTTGATTCCACTAAGGAAGCCAAAGTCCATCATGTAGAGGTCTTTTGGTTCATTGTTTTGCTGGAAAATTAAGGAGATAAGCTTCTTCATTCCTATCTTTAGTTTAGAATTTTCCTCCTTTGTGCTAGAATAAATCATAAATTTTTATGGTCACCTACCTGCCTTGTTTCAGTAGTTAAATCTGAACAGAAAAATATGATAGCAAAACTATTTTGGTCAACTCCTTAGACACTTGCCATGAAAATTTGAAAGTTCACTACTCTTGAAATATGTCCCTCTTATCATTTAATATATCAATCTACCATTTTTTTTCCCAAATGCTTCTTATTATTCATAGAATTAAGAAAAATAACTAAATGCATGAGCATTAAGCTTGGTTCAAGATTCTCTCATTTTGACTTATTGGCTTATTTTTACTTTTAATGGTTTAGGTCTATTAAACTTCTAATTTGGTGAGTCTAAGTTAAGTCCTGATGACAATAGAGGCATCATAATCAAGAGTGAACTTTCATTCACCAATGGAGATTAGGAGCAGGTGGTCATGAAACCTTTTGGCATATTTTTGTTTTATTCTACTAATAAACTTTTGGCATAGCTGGAGCCTGGGTCCTGACCACCAATGTCAGATTCAAGCCTTGGTACGGTTGGTGCAACGAGTCAACATGAGCAGGCAAACTTCTTTTGGATCTGATCACGAAAGATCCAATTGAGCGAGTGATGAACCCGCCATACATGATTATGTATAAATGGGAACAAAATCCTTGTGTCATTCTTGAAAAGAAATATAGTTGTCATTATTTCTTTTCCTAAATAAAAATTTAATTTAATACCTATTAGAGGTGGATTGATTGTTCCTTTGATTAACCGAGTTAGAGGATTGATTATGTATGTTGTTTGTGCATCTTATTTTAATTGTAACTAAAATCAATTAGCTAGCCAGTTGCAAAGTGGAAGCTCGGTATAGATTGATGGTTGCTAGTCTTTTGATGTACTAAAAAATGGATGAAAGAATGTCTCAATTGTTATTTTTATTGAATAATTTTATTTTATTTGAGCTAAAGAGTTCAGTTTTATTATTAGTGAACCTAGATTTTTTCCGCTCTATTTTTCATTTTTTATTATGTTGAATTGGTTATTTTTGATGTTATGTGTATCGTTGAATTCAATAAATTTAGATGCCTTTCTTTTTAGTATGTTCCATGCATCTACATTATTCTATAGTTTTCTGAATGATTTCAGCTTGTGATGGGTTTATGCTATACTAACCAATAAAGGATCTTTTCTTGCCTCACAAAGTATGTTCAACATGCCAAAATAAAAACTCTAGCAACAAAAATGTTCTGTTCTTGCCTTCAGTGTACGATGTAGCTACTAAGTGCTCCTTTAAATCTCTGGCCGTTGCAAACATATTCAGCATCCTTTAATCAGAATTCATAATCAAATAATCAAAACTAACCAACAAACTAGTAGTAACCACTGAATTTGCAAATAGAATTATAGTACTAACTACTGAATTTACAAACAATAAAAAAAATCAAACTGTAGTAGCAAAACAAAACAGAATAAAAACAAAATTTGAAAATCACAAACAAAATCATAAACAAAGAATTTGAAAATAGAACCATAAAAATAGTATTCAAAATATTTTAACACTCATAAACAAAACCAAAAAAATTCGAACAAACACATAAATAGAATAAAAAATAATTAAATGAAATCAATGAAGCAAATTCATAAAAAAAAACTGAACATAAACATAAATAGAACAAAAACATACCTGAGGCTGAGGCTCAATTAGAACTCTGGAAGTAGATCAATAAAGAGGGAGATGGAGCACAACAGCGTTGACGACGATGCTGACTCACTGAGATCCACATCACCACTCTGAGGCTGAAGACGAACGATACGAAGAAAAAAGAGAGATATTGAGAATGAATGAGAGAACAAGGTGCTGGCTTGAGAAGAGAGAGAAGATAAAAATGATGCCGGGAGAGGGACTGAAACTAGCAGCGAGTGCTGGGATGCACGACGACGTCAGGACTAGAGAAGCATAAAGTAGGTTGTGGTGGTTTAGTGGATAGAGAGGCAATGAGGTTACAAGTAAAGAAATTAGGATTCTCTTATCCCTCATAAATTTAAAAAATATTTGGGGTGAATGTAAAATAATTATTATTATTATTAAATTCTATATGGGTCATATTCATAAATAATTTATTGTGCACATTAGAAAAACTCAAAACACTTGAACTTATTAAAGACAAATCTCATTTACTGGCATCTTAGTCGTCAATAAAATAAATTTTTAATGATGTAATCATCAATAAGCCCGTTGATAACAGTGAATTTTCTAGTAGTGGTTGGATTCTAAATATGCTTAGCTTGTTTATTTTGTTTTATTTTTTATTTGGTCTTGGTTATACTCTAATTTAAAATTCTTAAAATTACATTATATGTTATCTCACTTTTAAATATTATTTTTAGTTTTTAGATGTTTTAGATGTTCTTCTAATGTTAAAATTTAGATGTTTAATTGGATGATTTAAAATTTTTTTGTGTATGTTAATCTTGGCTTTTCATTTTTATGTTCATTATATATTATCTCACTTTTAAATGTTATCTCAAATTTTGGTTTGAGAATTTAGGCCTTTCATCAATTTTGAATATTTAATCTAATTTTAATTTTTTTAAAATTTTAAAACATTTTTTAATAGTGACTGCTTGATGTGGCGTAGTTATATCAGAGATTATTTAATACATGTAATTAATCACACCCAAACATCAAACATACACTTTAAAATATTAGAGACCTAGATATTTTAGGTAACAGAACACAAGAAGCTAAGCAATTAAAAATTAAGAATAAAAATAAGAGAAAATGATACTTTTTTTTTTCCTATGAAATGTTTAAATAATATTTTTTATTTATAAAATATACACTCTTCTCTTTTGAAAAAGTTAAATAACATACGTTTTAATTTATTTGATTTTAATAATTATTTACATATATAAATTAGTGATATTATTTTATTGTTTCAAAATAATAATAATAATATAAATATGTACTTGTTATTATTGTAATAGTTTTAATTTATTTTTAATATTTTAACTTGTTACAAAAATATTTAATTCAAAATTTTTATATTAATTAATAAAAATATTAAAAATAATTAAAACTTCTTATATTAATAGTAATATATATTTTATATTATTAATATTATTATAGTAGTAAAAATAATAATATAAAATACATTTATTCCTATAATATATTTTATTTATTTTTAATTTTTTATCATTAATTATGAACTACATAAAAATTTTATGAGGGATGATTTTATAAGTAGAAAAAAATTGGGAACAAAACAAATTTTCAGCTCCTGCTATAAGAACTAAAATCGTACTTAACCTTATATTTTATTTATTTTAAATTTTTTATCATTCATCATGAAATATATAAAAATTTTAGATTAAATATATTTGTAAAGAGTTAAAATATTTTATATTATGTAATAGTGTACACGACGTTACGTGAAGGTACTAAGAATCTCTTGTCTGATGAGGATGGATCGGGTACCCATTAGTCTGACAAAATGGTGTGACGCTAACACCTAAGTCAAGAAGCTAGAAAAATAAGAAACAAATGCATGAGGTGAATTTAATTGATCATACTAGAAAGAGTAGTTGAACACTCCTTTTATAGATAACTTTTGTTATCTTATCTTTAGAAATGAGGGTGGGTCCCACCTTCCATGAATTAGTGAGTTTGTTGGGATTTAGAGTATGTTTTCAAAAATTTGAATGGCAGGACTGGTCAGGCCGATTGTCAAAGGCCATGGAGGTCCTGGAAATTTGGTCCAGAACAAATAGTAACAATAATAATAATATATTTATTGTTAAAGTAATAAGTTTTATTTATTTTTAAGATTTTATCATTAATCATGTAATATATAAAAAATTTTAAATTAAATACTTTAATGACCCAATTTTCAGTATGACATGTTTATACCGAAATATTGAGTGTTACCAACTTGAAACCACACTGAGACTATTATTAATAATATTAAGTCTATAATTGGGTTAACAGAACTCGATTTTTACAAAAAACCTTTCTTAAAGAAAAATCACAAAAAAAAACGTGAAATTATGTAAACTAAAAAAATAAACATATATACACAAACAGGATATATATATATAGCATCCAAAAGATGAATAGTTACTTTCTCATGGTTATATATATATATATATATATATATATATATATATATATATATAACTTAAAACATCTCCGAGGATTAGCGTATATAGGAAGCTCCCTAATCTGACGCCCAGACTAGCTTAGTCTTCTAACCTAATCTCTTGAAAAACAAAAGTGAGAGTTTAAGACAAAAGAAACACTAAACTGCAGAGCTGTCAAAAGAAGATACTGATGTCGCTACCTAATCGCTGTCAAAAGTCAAGTTCACAATCTCTATATCCATCTCAGGATCCTCATTGTCCTCAAAAGTCAGATCCACAATCTCTATCTCTTCGATGTCCTCATCGTCAGAAATAACGATAACCTCTGATGTACTCTGGAGACTACCATCACTGATGCCGCTTGCGAAAAATGTACCACTACAAAAAAATTTGCTCAACTGCTAAGGGCTGACCAGAAGCTACGGTGAAAGTCCCGATAAGCTCTATGGTGAAAGGGTCAGAGGAGCGAGTAGAACATATCCAAACCTACTGGATGAGACTTAGGGATGTAGTCATCGACGACAGGACCAGGCTCAGGCACCGCTTGACCATCCTGCTGTGCTGGAACAGGACCCCATGCACGTAATGAAAATGATAGTGGACAGAATCGGGATGTAACCATGATAGCGGAAAAGCATACGGTGCGCTCGGATCAAAGAAGGGTGAAGCTAGTGGGTGTTGAAAGGGATGATCTCTAACTACGTACTTACAAACTCAAGGCTTCGTGGTCACCACATAGAAGCTGTGAAGGACAGGATTCTCGTACACATAAGGCTGCTCAAGCTCATAAAAGATGACACTCGTCTCCGTCCGAAAGGGGGTAGGAAGATACGGGGTAATAACTAGGGAGTTCTTAGTAGGGACGAGGTGAAACAAGTTAATTTGCTTTTTATATAACGGCCACGTGTCCCAGATCAATCTGACCACAACAACAAAATCTAGGACAAATAACAAACAAAAGCAAACAGCAACATAACGTACAACCACAAGAACGAATTCAACACACAGAAGAGATATGCGCAACCAAGTATGATGCATGTCTAGCCCTAGTGTAGGTAATGAGTTCATCCGTCGATTTTTGACCTGCGCCCGACATTACATCCTTACAGACATTGTCTCTCGTTATCATTGCCTTGGGATATAATGCCCGATACACTCTTGGGTTATAGCGCCCGCACGCTCTTGGACTATAGCGCCCATATCACTCTTCAGCAAATCATCGGATAAATCAATGATAAGAAGAGTCATTGGTGTAGCACTCCCAACTGTAATTATCTGATCACATAATCAAATACTTTTCAAGATATAATAATTCCTTATCCAAAATTTCACAATCTCTATAACATATCAACTGAAATAGAGCGGATCATGAGATTTAACTTTAGAATCACTTTTTTGAATCTTTCAAAGTTATGCTTAAACTTTATAAATACTTTTTAAAAAAGTATAAATATGTCCACATGACTAAAAGTGCATAAATATATTTAAATTTATTAAAATGGCATCTTATGCAAGTTACTCTAGTTAAATTGATGAAGTTTAAAAAAAATACTCTGAATTTCTATAAAAGACGCCCGGTCTTTGCTGGTTACTTTATAATTTATTCATAATATTGTACTAATTTTCAAATACCCAAACTTCATTAAAATAAGTAAATCGGGTACGGTTCTTCCGTTTTTAAAATAAAACCTTTTCTTTCCATTAGAGTCATATTTTTTCCAAAACCATCAATTAATTTTTATTTTTTCTTGAAACTATACTCAATTTATTTCAATAAAATTCATATATTTATAAATAAATAATTTTTATTCAATAAGTCTTTCTCAAAAGTCAAGTGATGCACCACTATTTCGTGGTACATCTTGCGATTAATTGAGTAGATTTTATCTACTATTCTCACACTTATTCATAGAATTTGCATGTTTTACATTTTTCTTCCTGATTTTCTGCTATGATTGAAAATATGTTTCTTTGTTCTTAATTTAGCTAGTTTTACTCCTCTCTTATTACCATTCGATGCCTTGATATGTGTGTTAAGTGTTTTCAGAGATTACAGGACAAGAATGGCGTATAGGATGGAAAGGAAGCATGCAAAAGTGGAAGGAATACAAGAAGTTGAAGGAACTGCAAAGCTGTCAACCCTGACCTCTTTGCACTTAATCGATCATACCTTGAGCTACAAAGGTCTAAATGAGGCAGTTCCAGTTGCGTTAGAAAGCTAACATCCGGGGGCTTCGCAACAATATACAATTTGCCATAGTTAACCTGGCGTTTAGGGGCGCGCACGTGCAAAGCACGCTTACGCGCACATTCGCGAAAAGTCCATCGGCGCGCACGCGCACCTAGCGCGTACGCGCGCATGAGCCACGTCCTGTACGTTCCCAGCAATTTCTGGGCTATTTTTGGCTCAGTTTTTGGTCCAAAAAACACAGAATAGAAGCTACAGAGTGGGAGAATCAGATACATTCATTCATACACTTCTCATTCACACAATTTTAGGTTTTAGATGTAGGTTTTAGAGAGAGAGGCCCTCTCCTCTCTCTAGGTTTTAGGATTTAGGATTTCTCTTAGTTTTAGGTTTATTTCTTCCCAATTCTAGGTTCAATGTTCCTTTAATTTAGTTTCTCTTCTACTTTTATTTATTCTATTACTTTAATCTATGAATTTTCATGTTAGATTTGATTTTATATTTAATGCAAATTGAGGTATTTCATATTTATGATTGCTTTCTTCAATTTATATTATTGATGCTTTCAATTTAATTTAAATTTCTCTCCTTTTGGCCATGGAGTTGATTAATATGTAGAGACCCTTGAGTTAGAAGACTCAAGAGTTAATAGGTAATTTGAAGTTGTTGGCTGGCTTTCTAGTCTTTAACCTAATCCTTCCCAAGGGAAAGGATTAGGACTTGTGAATAGAAGTTAGCTCTTAGCTTGACTTTTCTTTATTTGGTAAAGGATAACCAAGTAGAAACAATAACCTATTATTATTAATCTTGGAAAATCCAACAAGGATAGAACTTCCGATTGATCTTCTCCTTGCCAAGAGCTTTTCTAGTCATTTAATTTTCATTACCATTTACTATTCTTGCTTCTTATATTAAAAACCCCAAAAACATACTTTTCCATAACCAAATATAAGCACACTTCCCTGCAATTCCTTTGAGAGGTGACTCGAGGTTTAATTACTTCGGTTATCAAATTTATTAGGGGTTTGTTACCTATGACAACCAAAACTTTTGCACGAAAGGATTCTTTGTTGGTTTAGAAGCTATACTTTCAATGAGAATATAATTGTGAATTCTAGACCACACAAAAGTCTGTTCGTCAAAAATAGCACCGTTGCCGGGGAATTGCAAACGTGTTCCTATTATTGGTTATTATAAATAATTTTGCTTTTTCATTTCTTTATTAGTGATGGGCTTGTGTGAAAATGAAGTAGAATGGAGGGGTATATATAGGGAGGGGGGAGAGGGTAGGTTCGGACATTTAGGGTGGGTTTGGGTGGGAAAGATTTTTGAATTTTGAAGGTAGGTGGGGTTTATGAGGAAGAGTGGATGGATGTGAGTGGTGAAGGGGGTAATTGGGAATAGAGGTTGAGGTGATTGGTGAAGGGTTTTTGGGAAAGTGTGTTATAGGATTAATTAGGAGGTAAGGTGGGGATCCTGTGGGATCCACAGATCCTGAGGTGTCAAGGATTTACATTCCTGCACCAATTAGGCATGCAAAATGCCTTAGCATACCATTCTGGCGTTTAAACGCCGAAGTGGTGCACGTTCTGGGCGTTCAACGCCCATGTGTAGCATGTTTCTGGTGTTGAACGCCAGTTCCATGCTTGTTACTGGCGTTCAGCGCCAGCTTTCCTCAGGGCATATTCCTGGCGTCCAAACGCCAGGATGTTGCTTGTTTCTGGCATTCAGCGCCAGATCCATGCTCTGTTCTGGCGTTGAACGCCAGCCAGATGCACCTTGCTGGCGTTTAAACGCCAGTAAGTCCTTCCTCCAGGGTGTGATTTTTCTTCTGCTATTTTTTATTCTGTTTTTAATTTTAATAATTTTTTCGTGACTCTACATGATCATGAACCTACTAAAACACAAAATAACAATTAAATAAAAATAAAATTAGATAAATAAAAATTGGGTTGCCTCCCAACAAGCGCTTCTTTAATGTCAATAGCTTGACAGTGGGCTCTCATGGAGCCACAAAGGTGATCAGGTCAATGTTGTGGACTCTCAACACCAAACTTAGAGTTTGGATATGGGGGTTCAACACCAAACTTAGAGTTTGGTTGTGGCCTCCCAACACCAAACTTAGAGTTTGATTGTGGGGGCTCTGTTTGACACTATATTGAGAGAAGCTCTGCATGCTTACTCTCCCTTGTTACAGAAGGATAGCCGTGTGCCTTAAACACAAGGTAGTCCCCATTCAATTGAAGGACTAATTCTCCTCTATTAACATCTATCACAGCTTCTGCTATGGCTAGGAAAGGTCTTCCAAGGATGATGCATTCATCCTCCTCCTTCCTAGTGTCTAAGATTATAAAATCAGCAGGAATGTAAAGGCCTTTAACCTTTACCAACACATCCTCAACTGATCCATAAGCTTGTCTTACTGACTTGTCTGCCAATTGTAATGAGAATAAGACAGGCTGTACCTCAATGATCCCTAGCTTTTCTATTACAGAGAGTGGCATGAGATTTGTGCCTAACCCTATGTCACACAGAGCTTTTTCAAAGGTCATGGTGCCTATGGTACATGGTATTAAGAATTTTCCAGGATCTTATTTCTTTTGAGGTAGAGTTTGCTGAACCCATGTATCAAGTTCACTAATGAGCAAGGGAGGTTCACCTTCCCAAGTCTCATTACCAAATAACCTGGCTTTCAGCTTCATGATGGCTCCTAGATATTGAGCAACTTGCTCTCCAGTTAAATCTTCATCTTCTTCAGAGGAAGAATAGTCTTCAGAGCTCATGAATAGCAGAAGAAAATTTAATGGAATCTCTATGGCCTCTATATGAGCCTTAGATTTCTTTAGGTCCTCAATAGGGAACTCCTTCTTACTTGAGAGACATCCCATGAGGTCTTCCTCATTGGGATTCACGTCCTCCCCCTCCTCTTTGCATTCGGCCATATTGACTATGTCAATGGCCTTGCACTCTCTCTTAGGATTCTCTTCAGTATTGCTTGGGAGATTACTAGGAGGAGTTTCATTGACCTTCTTGCTCAGCTGGCCTACTTGTGCCCAAATTTCTAATGGAGGATCTTGTTTTACTCATGAAACTTAAAGTGGCCTTAGACAGATCAGAGACTATGTTTGATAAGTTAGAGGGACTCTGTTCAGAATTCTCTGTCTGTTGCTGGGAAGATGATGGAAAAGACTTGCTATTGCTAAACCTGTTTCTTCCACCATTATTAAAGCCTTGTTGGGGCTTTTGTTGATCCTTCTATGAGAAATTTGGATGATTTCTCCATGATAAATTATAGGTGTTTCCATAAAGTTCACCCATATAATTTACCTCTGCCATTGCAGGGTTCTCAGGATCATAAGTTTCTTCTTCAGAAGATGCCTCTTTAGTACTGTTGGATGCAATTTGCCATCCATTCAGACTTTGAGAAATCATGTTGACTTGCTGAGTCAACACTTTGTTCTGAGCCAATATGGCATTCAGAGCATCAATTTCAAGAACTCACTTCCTCTGAGGCGTCCCATTATTCACGGAATTCCTCTCAGAAGTGTACATGAATTGGTTATTTGCAACCATGTCAATAAGTTCTTGAGCTTCTGCATGCGTTTTCTTTAGGTGAATGGATCCACCTGCAGAATGGTCCAATGACCTTTTGGAAAACTCAGATAGACCATAATAGAATATATCTAATATGGTCCATTCTGAAAATATGTCAGAAGGATTTACCATCTGCTTGTATCTTTCCCAAGCTTCATAGAGGGATTCACCATCTTTCTGTTTGAAGGTCTGAACATCCACTCTAAGCTTGCTCAACTTTCGAGGAGGAAAGAATTTATCCAAGAAGGTCGTGACCAACTTATCCTAGGAGTCCAGGCTATCTTTAGGTTGTGAGTCCAACCATGTTCTAGCTCTGTCTCTTACAGCAAAAGGGAAAAGCATGAGCCTGTAGACTTTAGGATCTACTCCATTTGTCTTAACAGTCTCACAAATCTGCAAGAACATAGTTAAAAACTGATAAGGATCTTCAGATGGAAGTCCATGAAACTTGTAGTTTTGTTGCATCAAAGCAACTAATTGAGGTTTCAGCTCAAAATTGTTTGCTCCAATGGCAGGAATTGAGATGCTTCTTCCATCAAACTTGGACGTTGGTTTAGTGAAATCACCAAGCATCCTCCTTGCATTATTGTTGTTGGGTTCGGCTGCCATCTCCTTCTCTTGTTCGAAAATTTCAGAAAAGTTACCTCTGGATTGTTGTAATTTAGCTTCTCTTAGTTTCCTCTTCAGAGTCCTTTCAGGTTCTGGATCAGCTTCAACAAAGATGCCTTTTTCCTTATTCCTGCTCATATGAAAGAGAAGAGAAAAAGAAAAAGGAAGAGGAATCCTCTATATCTGGACAAAGAGGATCCTTATTATCCAGGTTCAATGTTCCTTTAATTTAGTTTCTCTTCTACTTTTATTATTCTATTACTTTAATCTATGAATTCCCATGTTAGATTTGATTTTATACTTAATGCAAATTGAGGTATTTCAGATTTATGATTGCTTTCTTCAATTTATATTATTGATTCTTTCAATTTAATTTAGATTTTTCTCCTTTTGGCCTTGGAGTTGATTAATATTTGGAGACTCTTGAGATGGAAGACTCAAGAGTTAATAGGTAATTGGAAGTTGTTGGCTGGCTTTCTAGTCTCTAACCTAATCCTTCCCAAGGGAAAGGATTAGGACTTGTGAATAGAAGTTGGCTCTCAACTTGACTTTCCTTTATTTGGTAAAGGATAACCAAGCAGAAACAACAGCCTATTATTATTAATCTTGAGAAATCCAACAAAGATAGAACTTTCGATTGATCTTCTCCTTGCCAAGAGCTTTTTTAGTCATTTAATTTTCATTACCATTTACTATTCTTGCTTCTTATCTTAAAAACCCCAAAAATATACTTTTCCATAACCAATTATAAGCATACTTCCCTGCAATTTCTTTGAGAGACAATCCGAGGTTTAATTACTTCGGTTATCAAATTTATTAGGTGTTTGTTACTTGTGACAACCAAAATTTTTGCACAAAAAGATTCTTTGTTGGTTTAGAAGCTATACTTTCAACGAGAATATAATTGTGAATTCTAGACCACACAAAAGTCTGTTTGTCATCAAGTCTCTGCTCCTTTTTACTTGAAACCTCCGTTCAAAATTTTTATTTAGTTATAATTAATACCAAATCAAAATCCGACCAACAAAACTCAGTTACGTACTATTATATAACTTAGATTTCAGCCAATTATTCAACAACAACATCTCAATTCTTAATTCCTCAATATGGCCGAATCACAACAACAATTCCAACAATAATTCAACTAAAATTTCAATAGCCAACAATCACATACTTAAACAACAGACATCAACAGATAACAATCCAACCACATATATCAATTAATTCATAATTTAACCCATTAAAGAGTCAAATCCTACCTCTATGAAGCGCAAAATACACACAAGATATCGGAGGGTGTTTTTGATCAGTCAAATGGAGCGAAAATGTCAAAAACTCAATGGTTCTTTCTCTCTCTTGGTTCAGCCAAACTGGTTCCTGGCAGGGACAGCTCCACTTCACGATTCCACCGAACAAAACACATGTCACTGTATAGAGGAGGAAGATACATCCACTTCTATCAAATCAGAATTTTTGTGGGGCTCACGGATCTCAGGAAATCAAGTTTGAAAAGTCAGAAATCAACCAAAATCCTCTTTTTTCTCTCCATGCGTGCCTCGGCTGTTCCTTGAGGAAAGAGAGAGAATTTTGTGATTTTATATAGCTTGATTAGTCACTAAGTGTCACTTAATCAAAGGAAATGAGGCATGTCGCAACGCATTAAGTGTTGTGTGTCGCGATTTTAAACTATTGAGTCAGCGACGTTAAATTTTAAATATCTTAAAAGGTAATTAAGGTAATTGAACATGGTAAAAACTCAATTAATTATTTCAAGTGGTGGTACTTAATTAAAATAAGAATCGGGTAAATTATTAATGTAAATGACATTAGTAAAGTCGAGCTTTTATAATCTTTCAAACCCAATATCAAGTGATCATCTTTCGTCAAATAAAATTAAATAATAACATAATATCAATATTATATTATTATTCATTTTATTTAAGGATCGTAGAAAAAATTATCATAGACATTACGCAAACAAAACGTAAAACTCGCATATGCAAAACTATCGCAAAAACTAGGATGTTATAAATATTTTGTAAAAAGTTAAAATATTAAAATAAATTAAATTTATTATATTAATAATAAATATTATATTTATATTATCATTACTAATAATAATAATAATAATAATAATAATAATAATAATAAGAATAATTAAAGAGTATTTTAGTCAAATGGACTAAAATGTATGTTATTTAATTATTGTAAAGTAAAAAAATGTACATTTTAAAAATAAATAAGAGTGAAATATATTTAGATATCTGGTAAAAGTGAAAACACTTTTTTTATATAAGTATATATTTTGTACTATTATTTCTTTTTTAAAATAATAAAATTATTATCATTAATTTATATTTAAAAATAATTATTAAAAAGTATTTTAATCAAATAAATTAAAATGTATACTATTAATTTTTAAAAAATATATATTATATAAATAAATAAATGTCATTTAGTATTTCGTAAAAGAGAATAATACGATTTTCTTTTAAAAATAATAATAGACGTGAATCATAGCTTAAATAAGCGTGAGAATGAACAGTGACTTAGCAGCAATCATGCTAAGTCCTTATGATCAATTATTAAAATAAGTTTTAATTTAATGTCGTGGATGATTATTATAGGAAGTAATACTATAAAACAACTCAATTTTGTTTATGTCCACTTGCCTCCACTTTAGGGCCACATAGTAGCCCATATGTTCTGAGTGCCCTATTCTTCAAAGGCTTTTGAGAAAGGAAGATTGAAATCAATGATGAAAAATAGAAAGAACATCATGAGTTGCAAATAAAATTTCCTCAAATGGCCGGGCTAGTCTCCTTGCTTAGCTTATATTTAATTTGATTCAAATTGCTACATTATTCTACCCCGAAGCGCATTGATAATGACATATTTTGAAATAACGTAGCGTTCATGTAGAGGCGGATATGATTACAATGCGATGCATGTAAAGAAAAAAAGTAGGCCAATCTACTTAAATAAAATAATTAAAATTTATATTTATGAAAATATAATAATTTTAAATTGATTATATATGTGTTTTATTTCGATTTTATATGAATTGCGAAATTCCTTTCGATGATTTGCATATTTACATATAAATAGTAGAACTCCTATTACGATGTATAAAAAATATCAGTTATACATAAATCGTGAAAGTTTTATTACGAGTTATGAAGAGCTAAGTCTATATATAAATATGAAAAAAACAAATTACATTCTATAGTGTATACTAATTATTTATAAATTAAATAATTCACATATAAAAGTCTAAATTTTTTTTGAAATAAATAGAAAATATATTATTTCTCAATAATAATAATTAATCCAACATTATATACGAGGAATTTTTTTTGAATTACCTGCTTAATTTTTAACTAGGCCTAGCAAGATGATCTCCAAGTTGTACACATAGGGCGATCTCGAGAACAATTTTTGCAAATTAAATTTTACCTCAACCAATTTTAATCCACTTCCACACAAAGAACTACCATTGAGATGGCAAAAAATTTTTTGAAGAGAATAAGAAAAAATTGAAAAAGAAGAAAGTACTTACAAATAATTTGTATTAAAAAATATTGAGTTTTTTATTAAATATTTTGTTTAAAATGAATTTGGATTAGTCTAGTTTATTCAATTTTTAGAAATATTATGTGCACAAATAATAAAATTAATGTTTGTACTTATCAATAAATATATTACAAAAATTTGCACACAGTAAACAATTTATTTGTGCACATGATATTTTAAAATATGGAATAAAACGAACTAATTTAAATTCTAAAAAATTGTATAATAAAAAACTCTATTTTTTAGTGTAAATTATTTGTAGGTATTCTCTCCTTTCTTATTTTTTATTTATTTTTTCCAAAATCTTTTTTGTCATCACAATAATGGTTCTTTGTGTGGGAATGGATTAAAGTTGGCAAAGGTAAAATTTTATTTGCAAAAATTGTTCTGCAGATCGCCCACTCTGAACAGCAACTTGTGTGTAAAACTTGCAAGTGACATTGTTGATAGTTAAAAATTACACATGTAACTTAAAAAAATGGATCTTCTTATATAATATTGGATTAATTGTTATTGAGAAATAGTATTTTTTATTATTTATTTTAGACAAAAATTCTAGACTTTTATCGGTAAATTATTTAATTTATAAATAATTAATATGCACTCAAAAATACAATCCATTGCTTGGTCTCGCTGTTTGCGTGTAGATTTAGTTCTTCATAAATTATAGTATGAGTTTTACGATTTATGTGTAAGTGTCTCTTTTTATAAATCATGGTAGAAGTTCCACAGTTTATATAGAATCAAAATAGGACACATATGTAAGAGCTTAGATTAAGGAAAAAGCTCTGAAGTAAAGGATGGCTCTAAGATACAATAGAAAGGTGATAAGGAGAAACTTCACCACCAACGACCTCGTCTTGACTCAGAACGACATCGGAACACAGAATCGGGTGAAGGAAAGCTAGTTGCAAACTAGAAAGGACCCTACAAGATAGTAGATATCCTAGGCAAAGGTTCCTATAAGGTGTCCGTCCTCCAAGGGCGGGAGCTCTCGAGGTCATGGCACTCTTGTAACCTAAAAAGATACTATAGCTAAAAGCCTTGTACCTAGGTGTACTCTTTTTTCCAATAAAAAGAGTTTTTTAATGAGGCACCAGTACAAGGGCTAAGGGTATCCAAGCCTTTATTAATTGACTCTGTAAAGGAATTTTTTAAGCGTTAATAAAAGATTCGTATTTCTTTTAAAAGTTTTCCGTTTCAAACGCATTAACTTAAGCTCAACAAACCTCAAAAATATTGTCCGACCTAAAGTTGTTGGCAAGATAAAGCGACGAGGTACAAGTTAATGTAAGAAGTTATACAAACAACTCGTACAAAGCGAACTCAAACAGTTCGGAACAAAAACAGAGTTGTAGTAGTAACTTAATAAGGACCGATTATTCGAAGTCGGCTCCATATAAGAAAATTTATAAAATATCAAACACCCCGAGGTCAAAACGAACTATATTAAACAAGGCCCTGCAGCATTAAAAAACAAAGTTTTGAACATTGCTTAATTAAAGTTGTGAAAAACAACTGAAAAGAGGAAAGTGTTCAAGAACTACAAACTATTACAAAAAATTAAAGTATTTTCACAGATCGAGCTATTACCAAAATTACAAAAGATATCCGAAAAGAGCTTAAGGCTTTTCACCAAAGAGGGGGTCAAGCTTCTCACCAGTAACCTTGTCCCCTTGGGGAGAAGGAGGAAGCACAGAGACGAGCACGACAGATACAACAACCAAGGAGGCCTCAATAGTGACATCTTTCGGTTGGGCTCCCAAGGAGGAAGTCGGAGTTGTCTGAGGATCCGAGGAGGAAGTCAGAGCTATCTGAGTATTTGAGGTCGAAGACGGGCCGACTTAAGGTTTCAAAGCCTTCAGATTCAGAGGAGGCTCCTCTTCATTGTCCAACTCGGGTGCAAGGACTATCTTCCCATCCATCACTATGTTATCCGTACTGAAGAGGAAAAGGTCAAGGTCGGGAGCTAGGACCTTAACTTGGGCTTCTAGGTTCTCGAACATCTCATCCATGCCTAGAGCAGCAGACTCCTGAAACCCAGCCAACTCCTCTTTTAGCTTCTCCAACTCCTCTTCTCGTGGTGGACTTCGCCTTGTGGGAGTGCAGCTCTCTTGAAAATTCTTAGCCTTCTCCTCAACCAGGGCAGCAATAGCCACAGCCTTGCTCGCTCTCTCCCAAGCTCTCTCCAAGTCGGCCTTTAAGGTGTTTCTCTCCTGCTCTAATTCCACCTTGATCTCGTTGAGCCTCTCCACATTGGCTCGAGCAGCCACCAAGGCTCCAGTTATAGCTTGGATAGGAGAGTTCTTCAGCTCCCTAGAAAGCTGTGAGCACACTCCCACAAGGTGAAGTCTACCACGAGCAAGAGTCTGGATATAGTTCTGAATTGCCACATCATCCATGCTCACATGGTGGTGAGGGAGAACGTTCTCTACCCCCCCCCCCAAACCAAAGCATCAAAATTTTTAGTGTAGATGCTTTCTTCTTCGTCAATTTTTTGTTTTTTGGAGGGAGACTCAATGGAAGAAGGAGATGAAGGAGTGGACTCTAAACGAATAAGGCGGGAGAGAGGAGTAGGGATAATAACTTTTGGATCAGAAGGATCTGCCCCCGACCTCTTCCTGAGAGAAGATCCAATAGTCTTCCCGACCTCTAGCTGCAAGGAAGCCGCTCCGGCCTCTTTCTACCGCTGAAGGTTACAAACTACAACCGTTTTCTTGGTATTGCAAAGAAGCTTCATAGCAGACTTAGGAGCCATACTCTCTGCAAAACAAAGCAGGATACCATCAGAAACAATAAATTATAAACAAATGACATCTAACAAGAAAAGAAAAGGGAGCTACCAAGCTCGGACTTCAGAAGGTTGGGATCTCCCAAAATTCTTTTCGTATCCAAATGGGGAGCTTGGCCACAAGAATCCAACAAAAAATCTACCACACCCCTCTCTAAGTCGTCTAACTCAGATAAGTCAACTTTACGAATTATGAGGTTGTCTTGCCAGTATAGAGGAAATGGAGGTTCTTGGTTTTCAGGAAGGAAGAAAGGTCGAGCATTGTCAGCAGCTCGGACAAAAAATGGTTTTTGAAATCATGGAAGGACTCGTAAAAAATAGAAATACCTTCCGACTTTGTACAACTTGGAAGGATATCCATCTCGACTTATTTGAAGAACTATAAGGCTTCATAGCAATGAAAAGGTAAAAGAAAACATGTAAAGAGGGTCTGATACCCAACTCCCGACATAAGAGCTCGTACATCTTCACAAATGCTCAGGAATTCGGATGTAATTGTGTAGGGGCAAGGTTACAAGATCTAAGGACTTCAATCTCAAAGGGAGTAAAATGGAAGTCGAACGCCTAAACGAGTAAAGAAGCAGCCATAGGCATAAATGAAGGCCTACTATGAATTTACTAAAGGTGGGAAGCACACTCCCTCCTCAGAGTCAGGTGGCTCTGATGCATTCGCATATTTGCCATTTTAACTAGTTAGTTTAGTTAGTTTTAGCTTAGGTTCATTCACTTTCTTTGAAATAAATGAGCAATTTTGTGAGTTTTCCTCCATGCATCCATGAACCAAGAATTAAGTGAAATTTGGCATAATTCATGCAAATAAATCAAGGAGTTTATATACAAGTTGATGTGAATGATTCCCTTGAAAATTATTGCATAAGATGGCAAAACTTTGAGGAAAGTTCTTTGGTTTATGTTAGATGATGAAGCAAGAAGACAATGGAGCAAGAAAATATTGGAGAAAGGAAGAACAAGCAAGTTGGCAACTTGGAAATCAAGTTGGCAACTTGCTAGTGTGTGTCCAGCAGAGTTGGCAGCTTGACCTCCCCCTCTTCAAGGATGAATATCTTGAGCCACAAGGATCCAATTGGCATGATTCCAATTTCTTTGAGAAGCTGACATCAAGAGCTTTCCAACGATATATAATAGTTCATAATGTGGCGAGGAATGGAAGCTCAAATCAGAGGGAAACTCAAGCCCCAAGAGCAGGAAATGAAGCATTGCAAGTTGCCAACTTGAGCAGCAAGTTGGCAACGCCAGGAGCCATCAGGGGAAGCCACCAGGGGAAGAGTAGCACGTTGCCAACGCCAACACCAAGTTGGCAACGCCCAAGCCAAGTTGAAGAAGAGCCTGGCGTTGTTGCTGGCGTGTTTGCCAACAACTTGGGCAACAACGCCCAGGCAGCTTGAGGATGCTCTCTTCAAGAACGTATATCTTGAGCTAGAAAACTCCAATTGAGGTGAAATCAGTGGCATTGGAAAGTAGACATCAAGAGCTTTTCAACCATATATCACAATATGAAATTGGAGTTCATTTGAAGATTCAAATGTTGGCTTCATTTAGAGCCTCAAACATGGAAAGTATTGTTTCTGGCTTGCTCACCAAGTTGGCAACGCCCAACCAAGTTGCCAACGCCCAAAATGAAGAAAGGAGTGCCATTCACGTTGCCAACGCCTAGATGCCGCACCAACCACGTTGCCAACGCCCATGTGCCGCACCAATCAAGTTGCCAACGCCCATTGGCCTTGCCATGCACGTTGCTAACGCCCAATGGCCTTGCCATGCACGTTGCCAACGCCAGGAAGCAAACATGGAGCCTTGAGAAAGGCTCGAGCACGTTGCCAACGTGCTGAAGGGAAGGAGTGTTTGGCAATAACGCCAGGATGGTGAGGAAATTGTGGTGCACGTTGCTAACTTGGAATGAATGGGCGTTATTCACAACAACTCCAACAAGGCAGCCTGACCATGTCCTCTTCAATGGAAGATATCTTGAGCTATAGAGATCCAAATTGAGTGCTTCCAGTTGCATTGGAAAGCTGACATTCAGAGCTTTCCAACCATATATAATAGTCTATGGTGGAGCACAAAATTGAAGCCAAACCAGAGTCATCTTTAGGCCCTAAAAACAAGAACATGAAGTGAAATTCAAGAAGGCTAGAGACTAGCCTTGGAGTGTGGCTCGAGCACGTTGCCAACGTGCTGGATAGGGGGCGTGTTTTGCAACAACGCCAGCCCCAAGCCCTTGCCTTGGGAGAGTAAGGCACGAGCACGTTGCCAACTTGGGGTTTAAGGTGCGTTTTTGGCAACAACTTGGCAACAACTTGGCAGCTTGACCTTACCTTCTTTGAGGAACCATAACTTGGAGCTAGGAAAGTCCAATTGAGGTGATTCCAGTGGCATTAGAAAATAGACATCAAGAGCTTTCCAATGATGTATAATAGTCCATATTGAGGCAGAAGGTTGACACTCAAATTCTGGGCTACATTTAGCATGAAAGTAGAGCCAAGAAGAGGAAAAGCAAGTTGTTTGCAACAACTTGGGCTAGCAACGCCCAAGTCTCAAACTCACTTCCAGGAAATTGGCATGCACGTTGCCAACGTGCACTAAAGCCTGAGTTATTGCCAATAACGCCCCTCAATGGGCCAGAATTGGTGCCAACTTGCTTTGCTTCCCCTATTCATCACAAAGGCCAACAACTTCTTCAATTGAGCCAAGAATTCAACAAAGAGAAGCCCATATTGCTAAACCAATTCAAGATCTTTGAAAGAGTTTTAGGAGTAGTATAAATAGAAGAGATTGATGTACTTGTAGGGGACTTTTACACTTTTACACACTTTTTGACACTTAGAACTTTTTCATATTTTGAGCACTTTTACTTGTTAGCACTTCCGGGAGGATGCCCGGAATGCTCATCTTTGGTTTTCTATTGGAATTTTTCTTCTTCATCTTCAAGTTTTAAGCACTTCATTCTTCTTCTTCTTCCTTTATACTTAGTTTAATTTTTGTTCATGGCAATTGTTGATGAAATTGGAGCAATGACTCACTAAACCCCACTTTCATTAGGGGGAGGAGCTCTGTTTGTTAGAATGAATTGGTGAACCCATCTTCTCCTCCTCAATTCTAGTGGTTGATCTAAAGAGGAGACTCTTGATCTTCAAAGATTCAACCACCATCGAGAGAGGGGTTAATCTATATGAATTATGTGGTGAGTTTGAGGAATGAGCCACATAATTCAGTTTAGAGTTCATCCTTTCATGATTTCTTTAATCAATATACCTTGGTTAGTATGTGAGATGTAACTCTCCTTGGTTGAGATTATAGGAATTGTGTGGCTGGATAGATTTGAGCTTCATCTCTTCTCATGAACAATTAGATCACGAGAGTGGCAGTTAGTTATGTTGAGAGAGATTGAATCACCAAGAGATTGGGATCCAATCACCCACTTGCCATAGATCTATACCCAAGATTGAGAAGGATTTGACTAACATCAATTCATGAAAACTAACATCTCTAATCCCTAATGATCCTCTCTATCATTAATTCTCATTTCTCTTGCTCTAGTTATTTGATTACCCATTTCCCAATCCCTTTCTACATTCTGTCTATTTACTACTCTTGTTATTTACATTCTGTTCATCTACTTCTTGCCATTTACTCTTATGTTCTTTAAATTTCTGCACCCTTTAATTCCTTGCCATTTATCTTTGATGTTATTTAAGTTTCTTGCAATTTAAGTTTCCGTCATTTACTTGCACTTCATTTCTTTATTCTAGTTCTTTACATTCTTTGCCATTTAAATTCTTGCAATTATGTTTAAAAATCAAAATGCTCATGAAATCAAAACTATGTTTGCTTGACTAAATCTACCATTTAACTAAAGTTGCTTAATCTACCAATCCTCGTGGGATCGACCTCACTCTTAGTGAGTCTTACTACTTGATACGACCCGGTATACTTGCCGGTAATTACGTGAAATCTAATTTTTACGTATCAGGCTCTAACACATAGTTTCTCTCCTCTTCCCTATTCTCACAGATGCTATGATGCTTACAAAATTTCTCGCAATACTCGCTATCAGTCACAGGGACACAGCAAAGAACAACATTATCTACCCAAGATTAGGGGAAACTTTGGTCGACATATTCTTAATAACACGGCAAGACATAAAGGCTACGTATACAAATGCAAAAAATAAAAGAAGACCGTTACCAAATAAATCAGACATCATTCCAAAGAGGTCGGCTAAAACAAACAAAATGAAGAAAAGGCCATTCTATTCAAAATCTTTCTACACAACAACCAAATAGCACCTCTTCGACACAACATTACATCAAAAGCAGCACCGTTAGCGGTAGTACAGCACATAAAAGATAACAGTTATGCTAGCACAAATAAAGATTCTTTCAAGAAAAGAAGAAACTCTTTCAAATCTTTTAGCAACAAACGTTTTCTCTTCTCAAAACGCTTCGCAAAATTTCCTCCAAAACAACAAAAAGAAAAATGCAACGACGGCAAAAGCAAACTCAATAGCAAGCAAGTTTCATACAAATCAGAAAGGAGAGTTTGAGTTAAAGAGAAAACGAGAATCAAGCTCGAAGAATACTACGAAAAAAGAGGAACACGCTTGTGAGAAATACAAACACGAACGATCCTCGCGCCAAAAGCAAAAATTCTTCAACAACCAATAAAAGAAATCTTGGAGAAACAGAAAGAGCTCAAAGAAGCCTTTTTGAGCAAAACTAAAGTGATTCTTTGCAAAAACAATAAAAAAATGAGAAGTAGCTGAAAGTCCCCTTTATAAGGGACAATAAATCAAAAAACAGCTCTTTTCACTCCTCTTTAAGCGTGCGCGAATCCCCAAGAACAATTTTCACGCAGAGTTTGACAGTCATTAAAGCTCTACCAACGTTAAAAAATTCAAAAGAAGTAAGAAAATACCGATAAGGTCAAAACCCGACATCCACATTAGAAGCCACAGAATGGTTGAGCCCGACCTATAAAAAGAACGGACTCAAGTAGGGGAACTGTTCATACCCTAGCCCAACAAAATGAAAGCCAGGCACAATAACATAAAAGACCCACTGATAAGGATGGACTACATGATAATCCGACCTTTTTAAAGAGGTCAGACAATGACGTAGAGGTCTAGCTCTGCTTGGCCTAACAAGTAATTGCCTCCATAAATCTCTCCTATTATCTCTACCTCATCTAAAAGGTAGATCCCAACAAACTCCCAAGATAAAGGAAATACTTATCTATAAAAAAAGATAGATCTATTCCAACAAAGGTGGTTATCTACTCTACTATAAATACACTAGAACCCCAGGTATAATTCACGTTCTACTCTACTAAAAACCTACCTAAAATCCTTGCTAACTTAAGCATCAGAGTCTCTTGCAGGTACCACCCTCCCACCTCCTCACGAGAAACTCGGACGGCGGCATCTCGACACCAAAGAGGTCGGACGCTGCCACATCAAGGGATCTGGACCTCATGTCCAGACCCAAATCAACATTTCAGGTAATTCTCGAAACAAGTTTGTTATTACATACAAAATAAATTAAAAAGTAATTTTTTTTCGAGACATTGAAAACAAACGTATTCTTAAAAGCTTGGTGATAGTATATATTCCAATCTTAAATTAATTGAATCAAATTAAAAGACCCGTATATGCAATCATGAAAGTAAATGAATTAGTACCAACGAGATATAGTTCAAATGGTATAATTTTTCTATTTTTACTTAAAGATTTTGAGTTCACTCTTAACTTTTAAAAAAATAAATTAATTAAGTATTAATGAAATATTGCATATATACTAGAAAAAAAGTTTAATTTATTTTATTTAGTATTTATTAATTATAACAATAACTAATTAATGTTAAATGTCAACGAGTTATAACTCAAACGGCATAGTCTCTTCGTACTCATTTAGAGGTTATAGGTTTAAATCTTCCTATTTTTAGTAAAAAAAAGCTAATAAATGTTAAATATAATAAGTTCTGATTGTTTTTTGTTATCTATATATAATTTTTCTTTCTTTTAATTATAATTTACTTAAATAAAATAAATTGGACCTAATATTACTGATTTGTCTTAAATGATTTTTTATACATGGTTGTGTTTTTATATATGTAAATTAGAGAATACATGGGTATTAAATTTTAATGTAAAACTCATACATCTTCCACGATTAGTAGGAAAGAAGAGTGAACACATTGAAACCTATAAAATTCCCACATTTAATAGGAAAAACTGAATCTAAAACTTTTTGTAAAGTTCTCATGATTTAGTAAATACAAAAGTAAAATCCAATAAAATATATAACGTTTTTATATGAACAATAAGAACGAGAATTTAAAATAATAAGAACTCCATAAAAAAAACAATAATATCTATGAGAGATCAAAATATTTAAAAAAAATAATATAAAAAAATTAATAACATTAATCATTTGGATAAAAAACTACAATAAAAAATAAGTTAAAAAATCAAAACATGAAAGATAGCACTAAAAATGATAAAAAAAAATTGAAATATTTATCTTCATACTAACTAAAATAAATCTGAGGTTCTTATTGTAACGTAAGATGATTTCTTGTACTATTTTTCAAATAAGAGAATAAAGGATAAAATTAGTAGAAAGAAAAATATTTTTTTTCGATTAGTGGTCAAACGATAATAAGTAAATGCAGAAGTCAAAACTTTTTTTTTTCACATGAACGTAGGTTAGAGAACAAATATAAGAGAAGAAAAAGTAACTATACATAAAATTAAAACATTCAAAAAACTTTTTATGTTTTTATACTTTTTATATTCAAGTGAAACATGTTTTGTTGGATTTCACTTTTCTTGCTTACTAAAATCATGAAAACTTCATAGGTTTTATTGAGTTTTCCTTTTTCTTTTTTTTTCCTACTAATTCATGGAAACACAATAGATTTTAGTGAATTTCACTCTTTTGTTCTCCTAAATTGTTGTAGTTCAGATTTACATAAGATTATGTTTTCTTACTAAATCGTGGAGATATATGGATTTTACACTCAAATATAATACTCATATTTTCCATGCAATTTATATATAAAAAAAAGATAAACATATAAAAAATTGATTATTTAAGACAAATTAATAATATTGGATCCAATTTATTTTATTTAAGAAAATTATCAGAAACTTAAACTAAAATCTTAAAAACCAGCAGCAGAGATCAATTGCAAAATTATTATGGCATAAGAAAACTAGATTGTGTTGTCCAATATTTTCTTGACACCAAAGTTGGTGGTGGGGTATAAATATAATGCCATAATGTTTTAAGGCTTATTTTCCATAGTAAAATTATAAATAAATAAGGCTACTAATCCTGACAGATACCCCACCAATTAATAGTTGTTCTATACGATTGATTCCTTGTTTGTCTGGTTTGAGTTCTTTAAAATTAGCCGTAATTCATACATCGATGCTTGGCTAAATAAATATATAAAATTAATACCCGTGCAAGGGCTCTATTATAAATTAAATTATACTTCTCTATATGATGAAAAAAAATACTGTAAATTTTATTGTCATAAATAATTTTAGAGAAATTTTGGTTGATCAAGTCAATTTTTGTAACCCGAACCAAAAATTTTACTACAAAAAGTAAAATTTAATACAAAATAAATTAAATATAACAACAAAAAGTTAACAAAATATATTTTATAGTATATATATCAAATTAATAATTACATTTTATAAAAATCAATATTCAACTACATAATTTAATATTTTAACGTTTTTAAACTTGTTCAATGATGTTTTAGAAACTAAAATAATTAATTATTATTTTTTAAGTGAATTTTAAAATAATTTCTGTTTTAATATATACGATCATATTATTTTTTAAAATTTATCTTCCATCTTATTTTAAACCTCATTTTAATAATTTTTAAAACTGAAAAGTAAAAATTCAGTTGTTACTGTCACATAAAAAGTCAAAACATAACAAACGAATATATCAATTAAAGAATAGATATTTGATTTTTTTTATCTTTGTTAATTTTTAACACAATTTAGTAATAATAGACATATTGAAAATGTGGAGCTTTAACCACATCAAGTATACAATGTTGTAATTTGCATGCCAATTGGATCCTTTTATTACAAGAAAAGCGATGAATACCGTCAGATTTATTAGTGGATTTAGCATTGCATGTTACCATCAGATTTACAGTCGGATTTACAGGCGGAAATGGGAACTATTTCGTCGTGTCAAATCGTCAGATTCACTATTTCAACAATAAAGACACCGGTAATAATTTGAGGAAAAATGGAAAACTTGGCGCAGATTAGTAACCGTCGAATTTACTGGTAGATAAATCCGATGGTAACTCAATTTAGTGTGACGCAGCATTTTAGTCACCTGCAAAACGTTACCGTCGGATTTATCCGCCATTAAATTCAACGGTAACTAGCCTAAAATTCAAAGCGCAAACCCTCTTCCCCTTCATTTCGAATCCATTTCTCTTTCCACCCTATCTTCTCCTACTCTCTCTAACCCTCTTCCCGCCGCTCTATTAGCCCCCCTGCCGCCACCGCCGCCGGTAGCGCCTCTGCAGTCCCCTTTTGCCGCCTCCTCTCCCCCTCACCGAAACCAGACCCGTCTGTTAATTTATTCTCTCCCCTTCGCAACCCAGTGTCAACCGCAAAACCTTCTCTCCCTCTCTGTTCGTTAGAGCTTCCTCCAGCACCGCCGCGTCGCTACCACTGCATCTACCTCTCTTGAGTTCTTCTTGCTCTGTTTGAAGCTCAAGTTCCATGATCACTCTTTTTTTCTGTTTTAGCTAATTTATAATTTAATTATATGTTAATTTCTAATTAGTAAGTGGAATTGGTTATAATTAGTTTCTACTGGTTAGATGATTTAGATTAGGATTAGAATTTTTCTTATTAGAATTGCTATCAATTTATATATAGTTCAACATGTTGTTATGTTTTTTGAATTTGAATTTGAATTTGAATTTATTTGCACTAAATTGGTTAATTTTCTGCTGAATTTCTGCAATGTGCTACTGGTTGCTGTGTCATTGATGCTTATTTGTGTGAATTGATGTTGAAGGAATACTTGGTTGTGCTATTTCTTGTTTTTTGATGCTTCTGCACACCAAGTGCTCGATTATATGCCTGTATGTCTAATTTGTGTTTTAGTTGATAATTGGTATTATGCTCGAGTTAGATTTAATTTTTAGTTTTAGTTAGAGGATTTAAGTTGTTAAGATTGGTTAGATTTAAAGAATTAAGTTGTACACATTTACTATGTCAATGTAAGAACATTATTTTTAGAATTATTCTAATTCATATATATAGTTATTGAAAAAATCATTTATTTCAAGGCAACAATTTAACACTCATCTTTTAAATCTTGGTGAAATTCAACTTAATTCTTTAAAATATTTTCAAATAAAAGTATTATTATTAAAGTTATATATAATGACATTCTTTGAGATTTAAATATCAATATATATGATGCCCTTATAAATGTATACAATAGTAAAAACAAGTTAATAATTCTGCTAAAAATGTTATGAATTTAATTGAGTTTTGACTGATGGTATGGATTCAGGTTGGTTGGATTTATGAGAACCGTAAAGGTTGATATATGTCCAATTTTAGGGGAGGTTATGTCAAATTTTTTTTGAAATAATATAAATATTGAATGATTTGTATTGTATATATGCTAATTAGTGTTAATTGATATTCTCTTTGCAAATATGACGACAGGTAGCAGAGGTGTCACCAGTTGGTCTTGTGGTCGTGGTAGAGGGAGCGTTTCTACCGGTACTCCAGGGACTTCTCAGTCATTGTCCTCTAACCTGACTACCCCATCAATCCCTGTGACGTCATAGACGGGTCCACAAGAGTAGCAGTTCATCATGTTCCCAAACTCTAACTACGTGATTCTTTCTGCTACCCCCTCCCTCTGACTCCAGCGACAGAGATCGTAGTGGGTGATTCCTCTAATGCGTCCCAGCCAGACGCCCCTCCACCACTATCCATCATATGAATGAAGATTTAGCCTGATGGCATGCAGGTCTGGGTACTATTTTAATGTCTTTTATCTGCAATCTATTTTGAATTTGTTAAGTTTTATGTCTTTTTATGTATTTGCTAATCTTAAGTAATTTATTAATAGGTTTGCACTAGACAATAATGTATGTATACAGGAGATCTCTAACGTGATTAAGTCCATGTATGGCAACCTATGGCCGAGCTACACGAAGATCCCTTATGAGACCAAAGAGCGATGATTTCAAAAGTGGGCGATATGAACCCAAGGTTATTGAATAAATTGTATTTTAACTAAAAAATTTTATTCGGACTAACTAATGTTATTCAATTACTTTTTGCAGGAAAAAATTATATGGGATAAGAAACGTGATCTCTTGATCAGAAAGATCTACATCCACCGGATAGCTAGGCGACTTTAGCAGATGATGCAGGACGTTCATGAGGGGTGCAACCACCTCACAATTTGGTTCTGTCCAGATATTAAGAAGGAATTGGTCATCCATTTTAGTACTAATGAAGGGTTCAAGTATCGCCATCTGATGAATAGAACTAACAAGGCATTGCCGAGGTCGTCGAAGTATATTGGTGGGTCAGTGACTTTCATGAAGACAAAGAGCAAGCTAGTATCTAGTTTGCTAATCTTTGTTAATTATTACTTGAATTAATTGTTACTTGATTTATTTTATTTGTGCATTTCAATATGTGTAGTCTAAGTCGTTGGAGCATGAGGCGACATCGGTGGAGAGCTTTAAGTATATATATATGTTGAAGGCCAACATGGAGAGATTCAATAATGAGCGGTCTACTGCTCATTATGTGACTTTCAATTAATTCTAAGTTTGAAATGTATTCGATTTAAAGCAAATTAACTGTCATCCTAATTACAACGTGTGTTATACAGGAGGACTAAACATATAGATTCGGGGACGCGACCCAGTAATCTCATCCTAGTGGGGACAACCCCGGCTTCGGTGCCTCAGTCGTAGATCTTAATAGGTTTTGGCATGAGATCGCCTTTGAACCCTACAAGAATCACATCTATGGGTTGGGTATCTCCTTCGCCAGCAGCTTTCACACCTCCACATTGGCGGCTTCATCTGTCTCTGCCTCTGCAACCAGTCCTGCCGATCCCGAAGAAGTTGTCAATTTGAGGGGAGGAGGTGCAGAAGCTTACACGTGAGCTTCACCAACAAGCTCAATAGGCTGAGGAGAGGTACAAGGAGCTTCTTGCACATGTGGGAGACACTGTTGACATCAGGGCGGAGCTAACGGAGAAGCTAGAGCGGCTAGAGCATTTGCGAGACCAAATGGTGGTGTACAACGAGAAGATGCGCGCTGGAGGTAGCGACACTACTGGTGGGCACCGACATCAGTACCTAGTCTGCCGCCTCAGCAGGGGAAGACGACGACGATGACAAGTACGGGATCCGTGGGGTTTAGGGATTTAATTTATTCTATGTCTATTTCATTGTATTTTACTTCTTTGACTTTTTATTATATTTAAACCATTGATATTTAATAAAATCGTTAGTTCATTTCTGATATTTAAAATTTGAGCACTAATTTTCTAAAAAAAATTTTAATATGATAACTAGTTGTGCAAAAAAAAATTAAATCCCGTTGGATTTAACGGCGGAATAATCCAACAGTAAATGGGCAGTAAAAAATATAATATGGTGCCAGAATTACCGTTGAAAAATCCAAAGGTAACTAACTGCTTATTTTTGTTGTATTAGTTACAAAATCCAATGCAAAATCTTCCAATAATTAACTCGGACGAAATAATTTGCTGATAAATATTTTTCGGCGTCGTTTATTGATGCGTGAGAATCTTTCCTATCTTTTCCTAGTGAATTTGTATTTAACTTGATAAGTTTAATCAAGAATTGACTATCTTTTAGCCACTATGGATGCTACTTTGAGTCTTGTGCAATTCTGTTTATTTTAGGTAGCATTCAGCTGGAATTGATGGAAAGGAAGCATGCAAAAGTGGAAGAAATGTTAAAGCTGTCAAGCCTGACCTCTTCGCATTCAATCAATCATAACTTGAGCTACAGAGATCTAAATGAGGCGGTTCTAGTTGCGTTGAAAAGCTAACATCCGGGGCTTCGCAACGATATACAATTTATCATAGTTGACCTAGCATTAAATGACGCGCACGCACAGATAACGCGCATGCACACATTGGTGAAAAGTTCATCGGCGCACATGCGCACTTGGTGCGTACGTGCGACATGCGTGACGTACTGCACACTCAGAATTCACCCCCAGCGATTTCTGGGCTACTTTTGACCTAGTTTTCAGCCCAGAAAGCACAGATCAGAGGCTGCAGAGTGAAGGAATCAAGTGATCCCCATCCATCAATTGAAGACTTGCTAATTGTCATAATTAATTCTAACTTAAATTTAATTTTTAAATTGGAAAATATAATATTTAGTTTTAAAAAAAATAGCATTTAAATTTATTAGGATTATATATAAAAGACAACATTAATTAGTTAACTATGGATTCCATCTCAGACAATTTACCTGAATCCTTATTTTCTCTCTGAGTCATGAGCAACTAAACATCCACTGTTAAGGTTAGGAGCTCTATCTATTGTATGGATTGATACTATTATTTTTCTATTTTAATTCATGTTTGATTTATATTTCAATAATTGTTTTTGTTCTTTATTTTATGAATTTGGGTGGAACGGAAGTATGACCCATGTTCTAATTGAGTTCTTGTATAACGTGGAAAAGCTCTTTACTTGAACAACAACTTGAAAACATATTATCCTGAATTTCTAATTATTTGTATTTAATGGGATACGTGACATATAATCCCCTTAGTTTTGGATAATTAGGATTCTTGTGGCATATAAACTGGAATTTGATCATCACCCTCTAATTGGAATTAATTGACCAAGGAATTGGCAGTTGATGAATTTTAGAGGAGACTAGGAAGATCTAAGAAATTAGGGTCTAGTCACAAATAGTTTTCCATGAATTAAATATTGCATGATTAAAATATTTAATAAGAAAAGTCAATCAACAAAATAGATAACTCTGAAGTCTTAACTGTTTTCTCCCATATTTTATTTTCAACTTAATTACTTGCGTGCCTGCCTTCTGATATTTTGAAGTCACTTTTTAAACCTTTTGAACATCTCAAAACCATTTTCTGCTTGCCTAACTAAGTAAATCACTTAACCATTGTTGCTTAATCCATCAATCCTCATGGGATCGATCCTCACTCACTTGAGGTATTACTTGGTACAACCCGGTGCACTTGCCGGTTAGTTTGTGGTTAGAAATACCGCACCAAGTTTTTGGCGCCGTTACCGGGGATTGATAGTGATTAACAACTATTAGTTGTTTGATTGCTTAGATTAGGCATTTTATTTTTAATTTTATTAAAATCCATTTTTTTAATATTTTTGAAAAAATAAATATTTGTCTCTCTTTACACATGTTACCTCACTAGGAATTCTCTACACTCTGACGTAGAGATTCCCATCTTTTCTTGTTTTCTGTTTGTTTATGCACAGGAACAGAGACAAAGAACATCTCTTAGAAGCTCTTAATGTTATTCTTGCTCAGAACAAGCTTATGTCTCAACAAATAAGTCTATTTACTCAACACATGGGTGGAATGCAAGTCTCAGCTATCAACACCCAAAATCCACCTCAAGAGGTCTCCTATGATATGGCAGGAAATTTAGTGCAAAATAATAATTTTGATTATGCTCAATTCTCTTCAGAACAGGCCAATTACATGGGGAGTGGTTCTAGAAATCCCAATAATGACCCCTATTCTCAGATATACAATCAAGAATGGAGAAATCATCCAAATTTTGGGTGGAGAGACCAACCTCCGAGACCTCAGAATTTCAACAATAATTCTCAAGGTGGCTTTCAATAGAACAATTACAATAACTACCAATTTCAGTCTCAGCAGTAATATCCACCTCAGTAGGCTAACTCTAAATCCCAAGAAGATTCTAATTGGGAGATGATGAGGAGTTTTATGCAGGAAACCAGAGCCTCCATTAGAAACTTGGAAGTGCAAATGGGCCAGCTGAGCAAGCAAATACCTGAAAGGTCTTCAAGTACATTTACAGGTTATATAAATATTATTTTTTTAATTGTATTTTTCAGGCACTTTGCCTTTCTCTTACCCAAGAGAAGACTGCAAGGTTATTCAATTGAGAAGTGGTAAAGTAGCTGGCTCTGGAACCAAGGCTAATGAAGAATTAGTTGAAAAAGAAGCTCCAGAGGAGAAGAAGGAAGAAGTAGAGCGCGCCCCTCCCAAGCGTGCAGACAACCCATTCCCTGATTTTCTTGATACTTATCCTACCTTGCCAAAGGCTCCTGAATACAAGCCAAAAATGCCATATCCTCAGAGGCTTCAGAAGGCTTCCAAAGAAAAGTAGTTCTCTAAATTTCTAGATGTCTTCAAGAAGCTACAGATCAACATTCCTTCTGCAGAGGCTCTGGAGCAAATGCCTCTCTATGCTAAATTTATGAAAGAATTATTGACCCACAAGAGGAATTGGAAGGAACAAGAAACAGTGGTGTTAACCAAGGAATGCAGTGCAATTATTAAACACAACCTTCCTGAGAAGATGCCAGATCAAAGGAGCTTTATAATTCCTTTCACCATTGGAGATGTCACTATTCAAAGAGCTTTATATGATCTTGGAGCTAGCAACAATCTAATGCCACTTTCAGTGATGAAAAAGCTTTAAATTGAAGAGGTAAAACCCACTCGTATTTCTCTTCAACTTGCTGATCTTTCTGTTAAATTACCTGTGGGTGTTGTTGAGAATTTACTTGTTAAAGTATGACCATTTATTTTTCTTGTTGATTTTGTTATATTAGATATGGAAGAGGAGGTAAAATCCTCTATTATACTTGGTAGACCCTTTTTAACTATAGGTAGAGCTTTGACTGAGGTGCAAAAGGGTGAATTAACCCTGAGGGTCAATGAAGAATAGACAGTCCTAAATGTTTTTGAGGCTCTCAAACACCCTAATGATTCTGAGGGGTGCATAAAAATAGATGTTATTGAACCAATTGTTCAAGAGGTACTGAAGGCTGAGGTGCTTGATGACATTCTGGATCCTGTTTCTGAGTATGAATTAGTTGAAGTTGATGATTCACCACCCCAGAAGGCTATAAACGCCTAAAGTAGAGGAGGAAGCCCCCAAGCTTGAGCTCAAACCTTTACCCCTTTTTTCTGAAATATGTGTTCTTGGGTGAAAATGATTCATATTCGATGATTATTAGCTCTTCCCTGAAGCCTGAAGAGGAAGAGGCACTTGTTTCAGTGCTCAAGAGTAATAAAACAGCTCTTGGGTGGACCATTAGTGACTTGAGACTCAATCCAACCATGAAAGAGGTGGTCCAAAAAGAGGTAATAAAATTATGGAAAGTAGGTATTATTTACCCTATTTCTGACAATCCTTGGGTAAGTCCTGTGCAGGTAGTTCCCAAGAAAGGAGGGATGACAGTGATCCAAAATGAAAAGAATGAGCTTATTCCTACAAGAACAATCACGGAATGGAGAATGTGTATAGACTACAGGAGGCTCAACACTGCTACAAGGAAGGATCATTTCCCCCTGCCTTTCATTGATCAAATGCTTGAGAGGTTAGCTGGTCATGCTTTTTATTGTTTTCTAGATAGATATTCTGGATATAATCAAATTGCAGTGGACCCTCAAGATCAAGAGAAGACAGTATTCACATGCCCTTTTGGAGTATTTACCTACAGGAGAATGCCATTTGGACTTTGTAATGCTCCAGCAACTTTTCAGAGGTATATGCTTTCAATTTTTTCTGACATGGTTGAAAAGTTCATTGAGGTATTTATGGATGACTTTTCTATTTTTGGTAATTCTTTTGAATCCTGCCTTAAGCATTTATCTCTTGTCTTGAAACGGTGTCAAGAATCAAACCTTGTTTTGAATTGGGAAAAATGCCATTTTATGGTCACAGAAGGTATTGTTCTTTGACACCGGATTTTAAGTAAGGGGATAGAGGTTGACAAAGCAAAGGTGGAGGTAATTGAAAAATTACCACCACCAGCAAATGTTAAGGCAGTCAGGAGTTTCTTGGGTCATGCAGGATTTTATAGGAGATTTATAAAGGACTTTTCTAAAATTGCTAAACCATTGAGCAACCTGTTGGTTGTTGATGTTCCTTTTGTCTTTGATTCTGATTGTCAACATGTTTTTGAAACTCTGAAAGCAAACCTTACCTCCACTCCCATTATAGCTCCCCCTGACTGGGATTTACCATTTGAATTGATGTGTGATGCCAGTGATTTTGCTATAGGAGCTGTTTTAGGAGAGAGGCATGGTAAGCTTATACATGTCATTTACTATGCCAGTCGTGTGCTAAATGACGCACAAAAAATTACACAACTACAGAAAAGGAATTATTAGCTGTTGTGTATGCTGTTGATAAGTTTAGGTCCTATTTACTTGGTTCTAAGGTTATTATTTATACTGATCATGCTGTCTTGAAGTACCTTCTAACCAAACAGGATTTTAAACCAAGATTAATCAGATGAGAGTTGCTCCTTCAGGAGTTTGATATTGAGATAAAAGACAGGAAATGGTCAGAAAATCAAGTAGCTGACTATCTCTCTAGAATTGAGCCTAAAGCAGGAGTACAACCACCCATAGCTATGACTGAGACATTTCTGGACGAGCAGTTGTTTCTCATTGAGCAGGATCCATAGTTTGTAGACATTGCAAATTATAGAGCCATGAATTTCATTCCAAAGAAGTACAACAGGCAACAAGTAAAGAAGCTATTGACAGATGCAAAGTACTACATTTGGGAGGAACCATATCCTTTTAAGAGGTGTTCAGATGGTATCATCCAGAGGTGTGTCCCAGATGAAGAAATACAGTAGATTCTCTGGCGCTGTCATGGTTTAGAATATGGAGGCCACTTTGGTGGTGAAAGGATAGCTACAAAGGTCCTTCAGAGCGGGTTTTACTGGCCGACTCTCTTCAGGATTTCAAGAGCATTTGTGAAGTACTGTGACAGATGTGAAAAAGTCATGAATCTTCCTGCCAACCATGAAATGCCACAGTAGGGGATTCATGAGGTTGAGTTGTTTGATGTGTGGGGTATTGACTTCATGGGACCCTTTCCATCCTCACATTCAAACAACTATATTCTAGTGGCAGTTGATGCCAAGGTGGTAATGAGCTTTCTTCAGAGATATATCTTTAGCCGGTTTGGTGTCCCAAGGACACTCATTAATGATGGAGGAAGCCACTTCTGCAATAGACAGCTGGACTCTCTTCTGCAAAGATATGGAGTCCGTTATAAAGTGACAACCTCATATCACCCTCAGACAAGTGGACAGGTTAAAGTTTCCAGCAGGAAACTTAAGAGGATTCTAGAGAAGACCATCAGTGTTTCAAGAAAGGACTGGTCTAGGAAGCTTGATGATGCTCTTTGGGCATACCGGACAGCGTACAAGACTCTCATTGTCATGTCCCCTTATCAGTTGGTCTATAGAAAGGCATGTCACTTGCCAGTTGAGCTGAAACAAAAAGCTTACTGGGTAATCAGGTATTTGAATCTTGATTCAGAAGCTGCAGGAATTAAGCGAATGCTCCAGTTAAATGAGCTTGATGAATTCAGATATTCAGTTTATGAGAATGCCAAGCTCTATAAGGAGAAGACCAAGTTATTACATGACAAGAAGATTGCCATCAGAGTATTTGAGCCAGGAAAGAGAGTGCTGCTGTATAATTCTAGGCTCAAATTCTTTTCTGGGAAGCTGAAATCCCGATGGTCAGGACCGTTTGTAGTTACCAGAGCTTCACCATATGGTCATATGGAAATACAGGAAGAGAATTCGGACAGGAAATTTACAGTGAATGGCAAGAGGTTGAAGCACTATCTTAGAGGCGAGATTGATCTCCAAAGGTCTACTCATCTGCTGAATTAGCAGAACTGACCATCAAGCTAGTGACGTTAAAGAAGCGCTTGTCGGGAGGCAACCCAATAATTTTGTATCCTTAGTTATTTTCATAGTGGTAGTTTTCTTATTTATTTCATTTTTATTTAGTTCTATCTGATCATGCAGCTATTTGATAATAGGAACTGAACACTTCGAAAAATATTTCAAAAAAAAAAAGAGAGAAGCATACAACGCGCGCGCCTAGTGCATGTTCGCGTCCATAGTGAATGCGAATTGAGTGAGATTGAACAGAAAGTTGCGCTGGAATTGTGTAGGAATTATGCTTCACGCACCAGCTCACCCACTGGTTCTTGGCAATCCACGTGGGAGCACACATGGCACGCACCTTGCCTTGAAAAATTGATGTAAATGTGTGCATGGCCGAAAGTTATGCTGGCCTCGCGCTGGGTTCATGCTAGAAGCACAGATTGACCCACGCGTACGCATCCGTGATGCGTACGGGCCCTTTTCACCACTTGGCAATCCACGTGCAGGCGAACTGGACGCATCCGCATCCCTTTCTTTTTTCGCAACTCACGCGCACGCACGCAGTGTGCGTCCGCATCAATTGCACCGCATCAATTGCTCAGCGCATTGCCCTATTTTCATTCTCTCTCCTCCCAAATCCTAATTCTCTCTCGTTCTTTTTCCCTCTTATTCTTCTTTTATCATATTAATTTTTTTTCTTTTCCCTCTCTATTTTCATTTCTTCTATGCTTGAGGACAAGCAAACCTTTAAGTTTGGTGTTAACGCTTCGCTTATGGCTTTTCTGTTTAGCACCAAAGGGAGATGAATTTTTTTCATGGAGGAATGAGATGGCCACCAGCATAACTGAGGTGGTTGAGTTCCTTTCAATCTATTTCTCCTCCGTTCTTATTGTGTTATCTTCTGTTCTCTGTTGCTTTGATTGCCTGCATGATCTTTAGTACTATAAAAAAATTGTCTCATGCATTGCTCACTAAGCTTGAATTCAAAAGAAAAAGAAGTGATGTATTGCATGAGAGATTGAGTTTAATTTTTAGAGTAGTCTTATTTACTTAAATGTGGTGGTATTATTTGTGATTTTGAATGCATGACATGAACAGTGCGTATTTGAATTTGAATCAAAGGATGTTGATGTATAAGGAACAGGAATTTAGAGAATTATTATGACTTCTCTGAAATAAACAAAAATTTAATCCTTGAAGCAAAAGAAACAGCAAAAGAAAAAAATATATAATAATAAAAGCAAGGTCCAAGGCTTTGAGCATCAATGACTAGGGAGGTCAGACATGATTAAAAGCTCAAAGAGTTGTTTCCCTAGTCATATGCTTGTGGTGTGATTTGTCAAGTAATCCTTGAGACAGAATACTTAGAGTCGAGACCAAGTGCATTTAACAGAGTATGCCAAAGGTTTTGAGCACCACTGTCTGGGAGTAACTAAAAAGAAAATCAGAACTTAAAGGAAGTTCCCCAGTTAAGTGCTTGTGGTGTTTCTGTGTCAAGTAACCTTGAGACAAAACATTTAAAGTCACGGCTAGGCTCAAGGTGCAAAGTGCCAAAGAAAAATAAATTAAAGAAAATTATGCTGAGTATAAAGATCAGAGAATTCAGAATTTGATCCGGATTCTAATTCCGAATGACACTGACGTTCCTCTGATTCAAAGGAGAGTGAGATGCCAAAACTAATCAAAATTATAATGAATAAACCCCATTTTAAGAATAGACTTGAGCTTAATCAAACTCTCATTCTCATGCAAATTCACATCCTAAGCCTATATTAGTTTGGTTGCTTGAGGATAAGCAACAATTCAAGTTTGGTGTTGTGATGCGTGAGCATCTTTCCTATCTTTTCCTAGTGAATTTGCATTTAACTTGATAAGTTTAATCAAGAATTAATTATCTTTCAGCCACTATGGATGCTACTTTGAGTCTTGTATAATTCTGTTTATTTTAGGTAACATTCAGCTGGAATTGATGGAAAGGAAGCATGCAAAAGTGGAAGGAATCGCAAAGCTGTCAAGCCTGAGCTCTTCGCATTCAATCAATCATAACTTGAGCTACAGAGATCCAAATGACGCAGTTTTGGTTGCGTTGAAAAGCTAACATCCGGGGCTTTGCAATGATATACAATTTTTTATAGTTGACCTAGCGTTAAAGGGCGCGCATGCACACATCACGTGCACGGACACATTGGCGAATTGTATAAGGGTGCGCACGCGCACATTGGCAAAAAGTTCATCTGCGCACATGCACCCCTGGCGCGTATGCGTGACATGCGCGACATACTGCACACTCAAAATTCTCCCCCAACAATTTCTGGGCTGCTTTTGACCCAGTTTTCAGCCCAGAAAGCACAGATCAGAGGCTGCAGAGTGAAGGAATCAAGTGGTCCCCATACATCAATTGAAGACTTGCTAATTGTCATAATTAATTCTAATTTAAATTTAATTTTTAAATAGAAAAAGATACTATTTAGTTTTAAAAAAAATTAGGATTCAAATTTATTAGGATTAGATATAAAAGACAACATTAATTAGTTAACTATGGATTCCATCTCAGACAATTTACCTGAATCCTTATTTTCTCTCTGAGTCATGAACAACTAAACCTCCACTATTAAGGTTAGGAGCTCTCTCTATTGTATGGATTGATACTATTAATTTTCTATTTTAATTCATGTTTGATTTATATTTCAATAATTGTTTTCGTTCTTTATTTTATGAATTTGGATGAAACGGAAGTATGACCCATGTTCTAATTGAATTCTTGTATAACTTGGAAAAGCTCTTTACTTGAACAACAGCTTGAAAACATATTATCCTGAATTTCTAATTGTTTGTATTTAACTGGATACGTGACATATAATCTCCTTATTTTTGGATAATTAGGATTCTTGTGGCATATAAACTGGAATTTGATCATCACCCTCTAATTGGAATTAATTGACCAAGAAATTGGCAGTTGATGAATTTTAGAGGAGACTAGGAAGGTCTAAGGAATTAGAGTCTAGTAACAAATAGTTTGCCATGAATTAAATCTTGCATGATTAAAATAGTTAATAAGAAAAGTCAATCAGGAAAATAGATAACTCTGAAGCCTTAACTGTTTTCTCCCATATTTTATTTTCAACTTAATTACTTGCGTGCCTGCCTTCTGATATTTTGAAGTCACTTTTTAAACCTTTTGAACATCTCAAAACCATTTTCTGCTTGCCTAACTAAGTAAATCACTTAACCATTGTTGCTTAATCTATTAATCCTCGTGGGATCGGCCGTCACTTACCTGAGGTATTACTTGGTACGACCCGGTACACTTGCCAGTTAGTCTGTGGTTAGAAATACCGCACCATTTATATCATTAAATGCTTTTCAACAATAAATCTGATAGTACTCACTATTTTTCTTATAGTGTTTCTTTTTCGAAAAAATCTAAAGAATATAAATTCTCTACAAGATTGCATATGCTGCAAACATTAAATAATTTAAAAGCATATTTAGATTTCAAAAATGTACTTGATACATAGAGTTAAATTGCTTGCTCACTAAATCTATTATTTAACTCTTTTAACTAAAAATTTATCACACTAGTAAAAATATTAACACATTAGTAATGTTCAACAATAACAACATCCTTTTTACTTGAGCCATTTTAATCTATAAATGGACTAACTGATTATTTTTGTTTTAGTCTAGCCCATACAAATTATAAGTTTATTATATATTTAATTATATATATACTTTTCTTTAAAGAAAAAATACTACTTGCTACTACTACTAAGATATTAAAATACACATTATAATTTAGACATATTAAATTATTGATATATAAATTTTTTTAGTGTCTAATATATCAAAATATATTTAATCCATCATATACATATTATATATAATAATAGACATTACTACTAATTTATTATTAAAAAAAAGTGGGTTGTGGGAGAGATCGTGGCCCCTTAGGCTCCCTGTAAATTCGCCATTCTTTATAACTAAACTTTATCACGTATACTTGAAAGCTTGATTTTTATTTATCTTACTCAGATGATCAACTTTTAACATTTTTTTTACATCTTTTTCTTTCTCCAACTTAAATTCTTCTATGTTAATTTGTTTGATTTTTTATAATTTTTTTTAAAAAAATTAGGAAGAGGAAGAATAATTAAAAAAAAAAACTAAAAAAAAAGAAAAAAAAAATAAATGAATCCTCTATGCTATCTTCTCCTAACATATTTAGACTAATATTCATGATAAAGTTAATATTGTTGTGATATGGATACCCATTTAATAATTTATGACCTTTTTCCCAATATGGACGACTTAATTTTTTAATGGTAGAAGGTTCAACTTCTCAAGATGAGCTGAACTTAATCAAATTTAAAAAAAAAAATAAACTTTGTATGTATATAAATAAATAATATGGTCTAAACAGAACACACAATATTAGCACAAAAACGCTTCTCCCTATATATGTACGCTCATCAATATATGAAAGAGTGAATATATTACTGAAATATATATATATATATTATCTCAATTTTATTGAGATAATTATATTAGAGAATATTAATACTATAATTTTGCATTTACAATTTTCTATTTTATATCTATTTTTTATTTATTTATTTATTTTATAATTATTTATCATAGATATTAGATGTCAAAATTTATCTTGATTCAATAAATCTTAGAGATACCATTAAGACTGATAATAAAATATCTCAGAAGGATAAAGTTAAAGTCATGATCTTCTTTCATCATCATCATGATGAAGGACAGTTGAAAAATGAATATCTCACGTTAAAAGATTCTTCAAATCTTTGGAAGAATCTTGAAGAAAGTATAATCATTAAATAATAGTGATACTTCCTCAATCCTGATATGAATGGACACATTTGTATTTACAGGATTTTAAATTCATAAATAAATACAATTTAACGATGTTCCAAATTACCTCACAAATGAAGTTATGTGGGAAAAAAATAACTGATAATGACATGTTAGGAAAAACTTTCTCGACTTTCAATACCTCGAATGTGCTCCTGCACTAGTAGTATCGAGAAAAATTAAAAAATATTCTGATCTAGTTTCTTACCTTTTTTTGCTTAACAAAGGAATAAATTACTCTTAAGAAATCATGAAGCACGTCCAATAGCACCGCGCTATTTTTTGAAGCAAATGTGACAAATTATAACTCCAAAAGAGACAAATAACAAGGCTTTGATAAAAAAAATTGTGAAAGGAAGAAAAATTATTTTCATAAGAAAATATCTCACCAGAAGTTGGATAAAGAAAGAGATAATGGGTATATTTTCATGTTATGATCTTATTATTATTTATTTTTGAATAAAATGACAAGGACATATAATGAATATATTTATTTTGCGGATAGTGCAAATTTTCATATCACTCTCAAAAGTAACATATATTTTACTCATCTTATATCAAAAGAAGAATGTATTAATACTATTATTAGCTCAAGCAATGTGATAGAATTCTCCGAAAGAGCTATAATTCTATTTTTCAGAGGAAAAAAATTCATAATAAGTAATATACTATTGTGTACTAAGTTTCTAAGGAACTTTTTTAGTTCTAAAGATATTCGCCAAAATAGATATCAAATTGAAAAAATAAATGAGAAAAATCATGAGTACTTATATATCACTAACTCATGATTCAAATAAAAATACTATATTAAAAAGTTACCCTTATTTTCTTATGGGTTATATCATACTAAAATAAGTACAATAAAATCATATGTCTTTATAAACCAAAAGTTTACTAGCCCAAATGAATTCATAATTTAGCATGATTGATTGGGTCATCTTAGAATAACCATGATGCTGAAAAATATTGAAAACTCCAATGAACATTTACTAAAAAACCAAAGGGTTCTTCAATCTAGTGAATTCTTACATGTTGCATGTTCTCAGAAAAAAGTTAATTGTAAGGCCATCACCAATAAAGAAAGGATTTGAGTCTCCTGAATTTCTAGAAAGAATTCTAGGAAATATATGTGGACCAATTCATCCCTTATGTAAATCTTTTAGATACTTTATGGTCCTAACATATGCATCTTTGAAATGGTCACATACGTGCTTATTGTCATCTCACAACTTGACATTTGCGAGATTACTTGCTCAAATTATTTGATTAAAAGCACACTTTTTAGAAAATCCAATAAAAAAATTGTCTTGATAATGCTGGTGAATTTACTTTCTAAGCTTTTGATGCTTATTGTATGGCTAACGAAAAAAAGTGTTGAATATCTAGTATCTTATGTTCACATACACAATGAACTAGCAGAATCACTTATTAAATGCCTCCAATTAATTGCTAGATGCTTATGACAACAAATCTCTCTATTTTTGTTTGGGACATGCGATTTTACATGCTGCAACACTTATTCGTTTGAGGCGAACAAATTATCACCAATTTTTCTCCTACAACTAGTTTTTGGCCAACAACCAAATATTTTTTATTTGAGAATATTTGAGTGTGCAATATATATTCCAATTATTCCATCTTATCACACTAAAATAGAACTTCAAAGAAAATAAAAAATTTATGTGGAATATGATTCTCCCTTTATAGTAAAGTATCTTATATACAAACAGGAGATGTGTTTAAAGTTCGATTTGCATATTGTTATTTTGATGAATCAATATTTTTAACATTGAGGAGAGAGAATAAGCCAATTGAGAAATAACTCAATTGGAATGCATCATTGTTGATGAAACTAGACTCATGATTAGGACATTGTAAACTAAAAGTTCAAAATGTTATACAATTACAAAGAATACCAAATATATTGTCTGATACATTTTTTTATACAAAGAGGATAATCAAAATCTACATACCAACTATAAATGTCCCAATTCAAATTAATGTTCTAGTTGACACAACTAGAAAATAGATAAATACAGACAGATTTAGTCTTTATTACAGACGGATTTTTGGTTATCGACGAAATTACCGACGGATTTTGTCCCTCTGTAAAAGTCCCGTCGAAAATTATTTACCGACGGATTTTTACTAGTTACCGACGGATTTTTCCTCTGTAAATTCTCCCTCCATTTACTGAAGGCGACAAACTTACAGACGGATTTTCCGTCTGTAATTACAGACGGATTTTTCGTCTATAATTACAGACAGATTTTCTGTCTGTAATTACAGACAGATTTTCAGACAGATTTTCCGTCTGTAATTACAGACGGATTTTCCGACAGATTTTCCGTCTGTAATTTAAACTTTGAAAAATCATGATTACAGACAGATTTCTGTCTGTAAATCTGTTTGTAAGGAAAAATAGAATTTTTTTTACTTTTCTAATTACAAAATAAACTTGTTTTCATACAAAATAAATATAAATTTAATACAAATTTTTATCTAATTTATATTCGAATATTTATAATATTTCAAAAAATAAACAAATTCATTGTATTAAAAATAAACAATATTTACAATAAATTATTCAATATGAATTGAAGATACAGCTGAAGTGATTTCATTTGTTCTAGGGTCAGCACTTTCTAAAGAAACGCCACAAGGATCTTCTTTAACCAGAAGGGCAAGAACATTGAGTGAGCTCCATGTTTTTGTCACATTGCTGCTTGAATCTCCCAAAGTAACAGCAAAGACAGCATCAAATCCTCCTGCTCCTTGAACTCCAGCCAACAACACTCCTTCCAAGTTCAGTGTAGCATCTAAAAGTTTTGTTTGTGATTTTGGTTCAATCTGCATAAATTGCAAGGAAAGAGTAGGGATATTCTACCAGCAGATATAATTTATAATCAACATCATTCAAACAGAAGAAGCCTAATAATAAGTGCCAAATCAATGAAAAGAACTTACAGGAACACCTGCAGCCTCACCCATTAGGCGCATATGATATCTAATCCCAAGCATAGCTTCTTTTGCACCTAGCAATGCTTTAATAACTGCTTCCTTGTTGGGTTCAGAAGCTTGCTCTATCCACTGTGAGAATTGTATTTTCAATATCAACACAAGAAGAAAAGCAACAACATGAGAGCCTGAAGTGTAGTCTCAAGAACATGATATCACATATGTGCATTAGAAATTCAGTCACACCACTTGAAACTGAAAACCAGGCAAATAGTAAAGTTGGATATATAATCTCTTTCAAACCCATCAAAAGTCAACTTAATTGTATAAGTCTAATAGTAAAGATATCCTATCTCATTAAAATAACTAATAAACAAGAATGTAGAAATTTAATCTAATGCAAGGCATCCCATAAGGCCAAAATGTTCTACTTATTTAACAGTGAGCATAATCAATCAATTTACTCTACATCCATAAGAGTAAAAATTCTAATTTTGATGTTACTTCCATTAATTAAACAACCACAAATGATTTGAAAGAAATACCTTTTCTGATCTGAGCTTGCTGCAACTATCAATCACAGATTTATATGCATCCCATTGTTTCTTTGCTAATTTACTCAAAAAGTTCAGTTGAATTTCTAACTGCGAATTCACCTCTGACAATCTTCTCCATGTGTCCAGGGATTTCTGAGGGTCATACTTTTGCCATTTTTTTACAGCACCAACCATTGATGGTGTAGATGAACCACCAGTTCCTGGTTCTCTTAGTAACTAAAAAATGATATATAGTCAGAATATTAACCAATAGACTTCATATTCTTCTGATAAGAAAGTCATTCAACCTGAAGTAAAAGGAAAATGTGGGGGTATAAGAGATTTAAATTGCTTACCAGAGTCATCAAAGGTGGTAAAGAGAACTCAGTCCTCTCATGGTCCTAGTTTCCATTCAGAATGTCACTGATAACTTCTGGTGCAGGCAATGCTTGTGCTGCAACCTGCAATGTCAGCAAAACAATGTCTAGTCACTGTAAGAGATAACCAATAGAAGATCCTAACAAGTTTAGCAACTGGAATGGCAAACTAAAATGATAGGGCTAGTAGCAACAATTAGAAAGGTAACTAAGATAAATGGAACAACTATAAATAATCTTGGAGAAGCATCATAGTCATTGTTTTTATATGCTCCTTTAATAAATTGATGAGCGGATAATTTATACGCTTTTTTGCATTGTTTTTAGTATATTTTTAGTATGTTTTAGTTAGTTTTTATTATATTTTTATTAGTTTTTAGTTAAAATTCACTTTTCTGGACTTTACTATGAGTTTGTGTGTTTTTCTGTGATTTCAGGTATTTTCTGGCTGAAATTGAGAGACCTGAGCAAAAATCTGATTCAGACGCTGAAAAGAACTGCAGATGCTGTTGGATTCTGACCTCCCTACAGTCGAAGTTGATTTTCTGGAGCTACAGAAGCCCAATTGGCGCGCTCTCAACTGCGTTGGAAAGTAGACATCCTGGGCTTTCCAGCAATGTATAATAGTTCATACTTTTCCCGAGATTTGATGGTCCAAACAGGCGTTCCAAGTCAGCTCAAGAATTCTGGCGTTTAACGCCGGAACTGGCACAAGGATGGGAGTTAAACGCCCAAACTGGCACAAAAGCTGGCGTTTAACTCCAAGAAGAGTCTCTACACGAAAATGCTTCAATGCTCAGCCCAAGCACACACCAAGTGGGCCCGGATGTGGATTTTTATGTAATTTACTCATCTTTGTAAACCATAGGCTACTAGTTCTCTACAAATAGGACCTTTTACTATTGTATTCACATCTTGGTAGCTATCTTCGATTAGTCTTATGATATCTTAGATCATCGGGCTGGCCTCACGGCCATGCCTAGACCTTGTTCTTATGTATTTTCAACGGTGGAGTTTCTACACACCATAGATTAAGGTGTGGAGCTCTGCTGTACCTCGAGTATTAACGCAATTACTATTATTCTTCTATTCAATTCAGCTTATTCTTGTTCTAAGATATCACTTGTTCCTCAACTTGATAAATGTGATGATCCGTGACACTCATAATCATTCTCACCTATGAACGTGTGCCTGACAACCACCTCCGTTCTACCTTAGATTGAGTGGATATCTCTTGGATCCCTTAATCGGAATCTTCGTGGTATAAGCTAGAATTGATGGTGGCATTCAAGAGAATCCGGAAGGTCTAAACCTTGTCTGTGGTATTCTGAGTAGGATTCAAGGATTGAATGACTGTGACGAGCTTCAAACTCGCGATTGTGGGGCGTTAGTGACAGACGCAAAAGAATCACTGGATTCTATTCCGACATGATCGAGAACCGACAGCTGAATAGCCGTGCTGTGACAGAGCGCGTTGAACATTTTCACTGAGAGGATGGGAAGTAGCCATTGACAATGGTGAAACCCTACATACAGCTTGCCATGGAAAGGAGTAAGAAGGATTGGATGAAGACAGTAGGAAAGAAGAGAGACGGAAGGGACAAAGCATCTCCATACGCTTATCTAAAATTCTCACCAATGAATTACATAAGTATCTCTATCTTTATTTTATGCTTTATTCATAAATCATTCATAACCATTTAAATCTGCCTGATTGAGATTTACAGGATGACCATAGCTTGCTTCATACCAACAATCTCCGTGGGATCGACCCTTACTCGCGTAAGGTTTATTACTTGGATGACCCAGTGCACTTGCTGGTTAGTTGTGCGAAGTTGTGATAAAGAGTTGAGATTGTAATTGAGCGTACCATGTTGATGGCGCCATTGATGATCACAATTTCGTGCACCATAAATAATCTTGTATTTTTTCTAGAAATGGAAGAATATAAAACACTCGTATAAATCAAATGTGAAATGCAGGATCCAAATTAAAGTCCTCGCAAACCAAAGAATTCCATGCTGGTCCATATGCTTCATCAGGTTTCTATGATTCAAAGCATTTTATTTTAGTCTTTGGTTAACACACAGAGCCATGCAGTATTAATTATGCATATAAAATAATTAATATATATATATATATATATATATATATATATATATATATATATATATATATAGCATAACTAAAAGATGACTAAGCAAGCAGCATTTCTTGATAGATTGATTCTGTTTTCTACGGTTGGTGAGTCATATTTGAAAGAACACTCATCGGATGGGATCGCTAATTTTGATGACAAACTCCTACTTTGTTTATCATAAAACTTTATAGCTAGATCAGATCTTGAACCACAGATACCAAATTTAATACCTCATGAAAAAAATTAGCTTATTTTTGCTTTCTTATTGTTTTTGGAAAAAGAAGTAATAATTGAAAATGGATGTTATGAACTGTTTGATGAAATAAGCAATGGAAATAGAATCAGGCATCAAGAGCTTGGTGAGCCGAATCCATAACATGGTTCTGCATATAACCTCTTGCATGTCTGTTTATTCAATTCCTTTGCTGTAGTGTCACAACAAACACAACTGAGAAGAGGTTTATTGTTATTGGCTAGCAGTGTATCACTACTTCTCCCAAAAATTTTAACAAATAAAAGAAGACAATATAAATTATTATATCTCAATTGTACTCAAACTAAACCTTTTTCCATATATCACAATCTAAAGTAATGCAAGTTATTTCTTGATTCCTACTCAGGCGGCTGGCGGCTGGTGGCTGCAACTACTTAGTTGCATTGCAATATGCTATTATTTCCTTTTTCAAATTGCTCTGGGACCATTTGTTTCACTTCTATTTCTAAAATAATCGTTTATAGCAATGATGTGCAACACAGATTTGATTAAGTATAAACCCCCATTGTTGAATCAATCCATTTGAATCCAATGCTAAAACCAATAGCAGGAATAACCAGCCGTGCTCTGCAGTTATTCAAATCTCTATAGTAAAAGCAATTGTTTGAACAGAACTTTAAAATAAATCAAGAAAACAGCTCAAATTAGCAGACTATTAAAAAAATCGAACTAAATTTTTGGTACTCCAGTTTGCAAATAGTAATAATGATATTACACAAGAGAGGGAGAGTCCCAGGAAAACGAAAAGGGTGTGTGTAGCTATGTACCTTTGACAAAATCTTGGAAGAAATTGCTTAGAGGAAAAGAAGCTGAGAAAGAGAGCGGTGCTGTTGACACCATATTTGTCGCAGACCCTCCATGCTTCAGCTTCATCATTGGGCAAGAATATGCGTCATGGTTATGAAACAAGCCACATATCTTACAAGATTTTCCAACACCAAAAAATAAAATAAAAACAGCAAATGACAAGCAGAAATATGCTGCTACACTTTTCCCCATAAAGGGCTAAAGTGAACTTAAAGCATGTATATACAGTTGATACATCGAAGTGAATCTGAAGATTATACCAATCCATAAAATTTTAATTGCAAAACCATCATCAGAAGCATATATATATAAGAGGCCTAAAACATGAAACTTGAAGCAACTAATAAAACTTAATCATGAGTTGCATTTCTAAACTAAATAAAAAAGAACGAAAATATTCTTCACACGGTTTACGAGCTCTATGTAACAGGTAGATTGAGCACAATTATACCCCTGATCCTCTAAACTTCCAAACTTCACTTGAGTTCCTTTAATAACAAAACCTTTCTGAATATGCCAAAAACTGATACTTTCTGCTCACCTCAGGACAACTACAGTTGTAGATCTAAATTAAAAAGAGAGGTAAGTGGCAGACATATATATCAGCAAAAGAAAAACTAATCTGAAACTAATACAAGTCAAACAACCAAATAAATAGAAACACCGTCATTAAGAAGTAACCATAAGCTTTCAAGTTATAGAACAAACACACAAATTGAATAGTACAAAATACCCTTTCCATGTAAGGAGAATCTGCACATCACTGAATATGAAGATAAGTAATTTATAGAAAAACTAAAGGGATAAGAAGGTGTGATCTCTCTTTATGAAAGTAGAATATACGAAAAGCTGTTCAAAGTTGGTAGGATAAGAAGTACCTGCAAAACAAAATAATTTGCACAATTTTTAGTTGGATTTTACTTTTTTAGGATCAAAGAATATCATTAAGATGGAGAGAAGAAAACATACAAGAAAAATGGGGTAATAAAAATATTTATCTATGAAGTGTAGATTTTCGATCTATTAACATGTATAAGAAAGGTTAGTTCTCAAAAAGGACCATGAGTTATAATTGAAGGTGTGTGAATTGTGTTCAAGCCAACCAAATACTCCAAATAGATACCACAATGATTTTGCAATTTTGGTACTCATAAAACCAGCAAAACTAGTCAAAAGAAATTGAACTAGGGTTGCAAGACACATTTCCCTATATCACTATAACACTATATCACTATCCAAATACTCCAAATACTCCCGACTTATTGAAGCTATATCATGAGAAAATGAATGTTGCAGTAATGGATAGTAAATTGATGTCTTGAGTTTTGTGGATTCCTTTTTGAATTTCAGTCTAGTTGCCTATGAGTTCTCCTTTGATATTTTGCATTCATTTTGCTGGTTATAGTTCATTAATTTTTCAATGTTCAGGAGCAATAAACAATATCAGAACTTTTAAGGTGGCAACTAGAATTAGATTTAGTTAAATAAAATAAGAGAAAAAGACAAATACCATTTTTACATTCCTCTACCTGTTAGTTTATTCACATTAACATAATGGTTGTTACTATTATCCACTATATCATTGGATCACAAATTGTTTTAAAATAAATAAATAAAGATCACATTAACTGATTTAAATGGTTATTAATAACTACTCTTCAACTACCCACTTCACTTCACTGCAGATGAAAAGGTTTTTTTGGAGTTGGTTCTCGATTTTCCACTGACTGCAATCTCTGTTAGAGATGAAATACTTCATACTGTGTGTACAACAAGAAAGTGATGTTATGAATGATACAGCTAAGGCTAGTAATCAATACAAATAGTTATATTTATACCTGTAGTTGGAATGCCTGGCTCTCTCTCCAGCAATCACACCTCTGGTTGAGTGCAGCTCCTACAACAAAAACTCAATCAGTTGATTACAACAATATTTTTATAAAATGATTGATCCAAGTGCTTTTTTAATCAAAGTGTGTTAATGTTATGTACCTTTTTTGTATCATCTAAAACAGCCTTGAAGAAGGCCACATTTGTGTTCCCATCACCAAATATGGTAACCTTGTCACTAGGAGGAGCATTTAAGGCTAGCTGAACAAGAGAAGAGAGAAAAATCTTCATGAAAAATTGCAGCAAATGCAGGGATATGGAATGCGTTCGGCCTCAACCATCTGGCGAATTTTGAGTTTGTGTGCGTATAAATTGCGGCCATCCTCCAGGTCATATATTTGAACCTTGTTAGGGTCTGCTCCAAATTCAACTGGGATAAATCTCTGAAGAGACCAAAATAAAGAACACATCATTGAACATATCTTATAATTCAAATATTCAATAATACAATGACCATTGGCAATACATACCCACTTGCAGATCAGAAATGGTGGGAGCATATATCTTAATAAATGAAAATAGTAAGACTGTTGGTAACAGCTTTAGAAATGGATGCTCCAAAACTAAATTAACTAATTTCGCAAGAAATTGAAGCAGAACATTAGAAACGGCCTAAGAATAAACATTTTAAGAGAATGTTAACGAATAAACATAAGGACTTGAAGGTTGAAAGGCTCATTATTTGACTGAAAAGCACAAGCATGTTTTCTTATGCCAAATTAATTTACCATTGATCTCTATGAATTTCGAGACCCTACAAGTCCATTCCACTTTCACACACATAAAAACTATTCCTAATTTCTCCTGAAGAATGAGGCTAACCCCAAAGAGACAACAACAACAACAATAGAAAGTCAAAATAGACAAAACAACAAACAGGTAGAATGCATATTCAACAAAGTCCATTCCAAAATATACCCAATATGATTCATTCAATGCTCAACAAATTGGAGTTCCTTCACATAAAGCTTGCCATCTCAGTGTCTGTAACAAAACCCTAAGTTGTTTTCAGAACAGAACAGATACAATGGCAAGAGGGAGAGACTGTACTCTTTATTCTTTAGTCATATTTTATCACTATTGAATTTTTCTTGACAATATTTTCTAACGAGGCAGTTTTCATGACAAAGGATATTGTACTATTTTTTTTTAATTAAAGTTTTTTCCATTGTATTTTTCTTTAGTAAAGTTTTAGTGAGGCATAATTCCAAATAGATATCTAAGAAGGAGTGTTGTGATATGGATGTCCATTTAATAATCTATAACTTTTTCACAATATGGGCAGCTCTAATTTTTCAATGGTGTAAGGCTCAAGTTTCTAAGATAGACTAAACTTAATGAAGTTTAAAAAATATGAACTTTGTACGTATATAAATAAGTAACATGGTATGAGACAGAACACGCAATACTATGACAAAAACACTTCTTTCTATACATGTTCGCTCATTAATATATAAAAGATTGAATATATTATTATATTATCTCAGTTATATTGAGATAATTATATTAGAGAATACTAATACTAGAATTCTCTATTTATATTTTTTATTTTTTATTTATTTTTTTATTTTCTATTAATTTATTTTACAATAAATATGTATTTTATTTGTTCAATTTGACAAGTTATCATTACTGGCATCCAAAGAACTTTCTTCTATCCCATCTTTTAGAAGGATAAATAGTTCTAACAAATGGATTACTAAATGACAGGAATATTAATTTGTATATTACCAATTTAATATCATAATTATTACGTAATGAGAGTCTAAATATATTACATATATAACAAATACACATTTCAAAATTGTACTGGAGGTCTCCGGTATGGGTTATAAGATAGATCGGCAACTTGCGAGTCGAGTCGATTGCCAGATTGTCTGACTGGAGTAATGGGAGGTGATACCTGCAAAGACACTCTGACGCTCAAGTCAGAATGGATCTGAGAGATATAAACTGTGTGGGAGGAATAACCTACTTGAGGGGGCCTCTGATTCCCTTTTGTATAGCTAGTAGTAGTTATCTCATTGTATCTTATCTGGCTAAGATAAAGGAGATATTCGAATTTGAATGTTGGTTAGAGATTGTAGGACCAGTTTGGGCCGTCATCATCTTATCTTATCTGGCTAAGATAAGGGAGGTATATGAATTCGAATGTTGGGTTAGGATATTAGAAGTTATTCATTCGTCTTTGAGTCATGAGGATGGCCCAATCTTCGGATTGCCGAGTTTAGTGACCGTTCTGAGGAAGGACCCAGTGATTGGGGTCCGGAATAGTTGCCCCCGGAGCAAGAGAGCATGCTTGCTTGGTCTCAATGCTAAGTTGTTGGGGAACCCGGTTCTCTGTAGTTCGGGAGACTGTGAGAAGCCTGGAGAGGACGTCACGTCATTCTGCACCAATTGGCAGGATATTGATGAGTTCCGCTTTTCGCGAGTTGGAAAGTCATTAGCTTAGACCTTAATGCCGCTTTTGTTGACGAGTTTGGTTTTCTATTATCGAGATGCCATGAGGGGCCTAGAAAGGGCATGACATCATCCTGCGCCGTTTAGCGGGATATTGGTGAGTTCGACCTTTCGCGACTTGGAAGAACGTCAGCTCATGCTTGTTTTGTGTGGCTTTTTTGGGCCGTTATTGTGAACTTATTTTAGGCCTCTTGGTTGGCCAATTTCAATACTTTGCTTATTTAGTTTATTTGGATATCCGTTTTGTTGGCCTTGAAGTTGATCAATTTCTAGGGGGAGCTGTTTAACTTATTTGGATATTCACCTTGTTGGCTTTGCGGGTGATCGATCATTGGGTCACCATTTTTTGTTATTTGGATTTTTGTTTGTTTATTTGGATATCTATTTCGTTGGCCTCGGGGTGATCGATCCCCGGGTCGCTTCTTTTTTGTTATTTGGATACCCGTTTTGATATTTAGATATTCATTTCGTTGGCCTCGGGGTGATTGATTCACGGGTAGCCGTTTATTTATTTGTATATCAGTTTTGTTGTCCTCGAGTGGATCATTTTCTAGGTAGCTATATACTTATTTGGATATACATTTTGTTGTTTAGATATCCATTATGTTAGCCTCAGGGTGATTGATCTCTGGGGATTGCCGCTTTTAGTTCGTGCCGTTGGATGGGACAATGCTTTTGAAAGATGAATTTCATTTAAGATTTGAGTGGTGCACAAAAATGTGATCATTAACAATGGCGCCAAAGACTGGGAGCTCTCAAACATGAATCACACTTTGTCACAACTTCGCATAACTAACCAGCAAGTGCACTGAGTCGTCCAAGTAATACCTTACGTGAGTAAGGGTTGATCCCACGGAGATTGTTGGTATGAAGCAAGCTATGGTCATCTTGTAAATCTCAGTTAGGCGGATTCTAATGGTTATGATGGTTTTCAAATATAAAGATAAATAAAGCATAAAATAGAGATAGGGATACTTATGTAAATCATTGGTGGGAATTTCAGATAAGTGTACGGAGATGCTTTGTTCCTTCTGAATCTCAGCTTTCCTACTGCTTTCATCCAATCATTCTTACTCCTTTCTATGGCAAGCTGTATGTAGGGCGTCACCGTTGTCAATGCCTACTTCCCATCCTCTCAGCGAAAATGGTCCAAATGCTCTGTCACAGCACGGCTAATCATCTGTCGGTTCTCGATCATGTTGGAATAGAATCTAGTGATTCTTTTGCGTCTGTCACTACACCCAACACTCGCGAGTTTGAAGCTCGTCACAGTCATCCCATCTCATATCCTACTTCGAATACCACAGACAAGGTTTAGACTTTCCGGATCTTAGGAATGGCCGCCAATAATTCTAGCTTATACCACGAAGATTCTGATTAAGAAATCCAAGAGATACGCGCTCGATCTAAGGTAGAACGGAAGTGGTTATTAGGCACACGTTCATGGGTGAGAATGATGATGAGTGGCACGGATCATCAATTCATCATGTTGAAGTGTAGCGAATATCTTAGAATAAGAATAAGTTGAATTGAATAGAAGAATAATAGTAAATGCATTAATACCCGAGGAACAGCAGAGCTCCACACCTTAATCTATGGTGTGTAGAAACTCCACCGTGAAAATACATAAGTGATGGTCCAGGCATGGCCGAATGGCCAGCCCCCATGAAGGTCTAAAATCACATACCAAGATCTCTAATACAATAGTAAAAAGTTCTATTTATATTAAACTAGTTACTAGGGTTTACAGAAATAAGTCTTAGTGCAGAAATCCACTTCCGGGGACCACTTTGGTATGTGCTTGGGCTGAGCCTGAGCTTTAAACGTGCAGAGACTTCTCTTGGGGTTAAACGCCAAGTTGTAACGTGTTTTTGGAGTTTAACTCTGGTTTGTGACGTGTTTCTGGCGTTTTACTCCAGAATGCAGCATAGAGCTGGCGTTGAATGCCAGTTTGCATCGTCTAAACTCGAACAAAGTATAGACTATTATATATTGTTGGAAAGCCCTGGATGTCTACTTTTCAACGCAGTTGAGAGCGCGCCATTTGGAATTATTTAGCTCCAGAAAATTCATTTTGAGTGCAGGGAGGTCAGAATCCAACAACATCAGCAGTCGTTTTTCAGCCTGAATCAGATTTTTGCTCAGGTCCCTCAATTTCTGCCAGAAAATACCTGAAATCACAGAAAAACACACAAACTCATAGTAAAGTCCAGAAATGTGAATTTTGCATAAAAACTAATAAAAACATCCTTAAAAGTAGCTAGATCCTACTAAAAACTACCTAAAAATAATGCCAAAAAGCATATCAATTATCCGCTCATCACAACACCAAACTTAAATTGTTGCTTGTCCCCAAGCAACTGAAAATAAAATAGGATAAAAAGAAGAGAATATACTATAAATCCCAAAATATCAATGAATATTAGTTCTAATTAAATGAGCGGGACTTGTAGCTTTTTGCTTCTGAACAGTTTTGGCATCTCATTTTATCCTTTGAAGTTTAGAATGATTGGCATCCATAGGAACTCAGAGTTCAGATAGCGTTATTGATTCTCCTAGTTAAGTATGTTGATTCTTGAACACAGCTACTTTTATGAGTCTTGGTCGTGGCCCTAAGCACTTTGTTTTCCAGTATTACCACCGGATACATAAATGCCACAAACACATGACTGGGTGAACATTTTCAGATTGTGACTCAGCTTTGCTAAAGTCCCCAGTTAGAGGTGTCCAGAGCTCTTAAGCACACTCTTTTTGCTTTGGATCACGACTTTAACCACTCAGTCTCAAGCTTTTCACTTGGACCTGCATGCCACAAGCACATGGTTAGGGATAGCTTGATTTAGCCGCTTAGACCTGGATTTTATTTTCTTGGACCCCCTATCCATTGATGCTCAAAGCCTTGGATCCTTTTTACCTTTCCCTTTTGGTTTTAAGGGGCCATTGGCTTTTTCTGCTTGTTTTTTCTTTTTCTTTCTTTTTTTTTGCAAGCTTTGATCTTCACTGCTTTTTCTTGCTTCAAGAATTAATTTTTTTTTATTTTTCAGATCATCAATAACATTTCTCTTTTTCATCATTCTTTCAAGAGCCAACAATTTTAACATTCATAAACAACAAGATCAAAAATATGCACTGTTCAAGCATTCATTTAGAAAACAAAAAGTATTGTCACCACATCAATATAATTAAACTAATTTCAAGGATGAATTTGAAACTCATGTATTTCTTGTTCTTTTGTATTAGAAACACTTTTCATTTAAGAAAGGTGAAGGATTCATGGAATTATTCATAGCCTTAAGACATAAATACTAGACACTAATAATCATGTAGTAAAGACACAAACATAGGCAAACATGAAGTTCAAAAACCAAAAAAACAGAGAGATAAGAACAAGGAAGTTAAGGAATGAGTCCACCTTAGTGATGGTGGCGCCTTCTTCTTGAAGGACCAATGGTGTTCTTAAGCTCCTCTATGTCTCTTCCTTGCCTTTGTTGTTCCTCCCTCATAGCTCTTTGATCTTCTCTAATCTCATGGAGAATGATGGAGTGCTCTTGGTGTTCCACCCTTAATTGGTTCATGTCATGACTCAATCCTTCTAGAGAAGTGTTGAGTTGTTCCCAATAGTTGTTTGAAGGAAAATGCATCCCTTGAGGCATCTCAGGAATTTCTTGATGATGAGCTTCCTCATGCGTCTCTTGAGATCCATGAATGGGCTCTCTTGTTTGCTCCATCCTCTTCTTAATGATGAGCTTGTCCTCTTCAATGAGGATGTCTCCTTCTATGACAACTCCAGCTAAGTAGCATAGATGGCAAATGAGATGAGAAAAAGCTAGCCTTGCCAAGGTGGATGGCTTTCTGGCTACTTTGTAGAGTTCTAGAGAGATGACTTCATGAACTTCTACTTCCTCTCCAATCATGATGCTATGGATCATGATGGCCCGATCTACAGTTACTTCGAATCGGTTGCTAGTGGAAATAATGGAGCGTTGGATGAACTCCAACCATCCTCTAGCCACAGGCTTAAGGTCTAGTCTTCTTAATTGAATCGGCTTGCCTTTTGAGTCTCTTTTCCATTGAGCTCCTTCCATACATATGTCCATGAGGACTTGGTCCAACCTTTGATCAAAGTTGACCCTTCTAGTGTAGGGGCATGCGTCTTCTTAAATCATAGGCAAGTTGAATGCCAACCTTACATTTTCCGGACTGAAATCTAAGCATTTCCCCTGAACCATTGTAAGATAATTCTTTGGATTCGGGTTCATACTTTGATCATGGTTCCTAGTGATCCATGCATTGGCATAGAACTCTCGAACCATTAAGATTCTGACTTGTTGAATGGGGTTGGTAAGAACTTCCCAACCTCTTCTTTGGATCTCATGTCGGATCTCCGGATACTCATTTTTCTTGAGCATGAAAGGGACCTTAGGGATCACCTTCTTCTTGGCCACAACTTAATAGAAGTGATCTTGATGGGCTTTTGAGATGAATCTCTCCATCTCTCATGACTCGGGAGTGGAAACTTTTTCCTTCCCTTTTCTCTTTCTAGAGGTTTCTCCGGCCTTAGGTGCCATTAATGGTTATGGAAAAACAAAAAAAAAGCTATGCTTTTACCACACCAAACTTAGAAAGTTGCTCGTCCTCGAGCAAAAGAAGAAAGAATAAATGATGAAGAAGAAGAGATGGAGGAGTTTATATAGTGGAGGGAGAGGGGTTTATGGTTCGGTCATGTAGGGTGGGTTTGGGTGGAAAAGAGATTTTGATTTTGAAGGTAGGTGGGGTTTATGGGGAAGAGTGGATGGATGTGAGTGGTGAAAAGGTGATGGGGAAGAGTGATTGAGGTGATTAGTGAATGATGTTTGAGGAAGAATGTTATGAAAAGGTGTGACAGAGAGGGATAAGGTAGGTGGGGATCCTGTGGGGTCCACAGATTCTGAGGTGATCCTGTGGGGTCCACAAATCTTGAGGTGTCAAGGATTAATCATCCCTGCACCATTTAGGTGTGTAAAATGCCCTCTGTATGCAATCCTGGCATTTAACGCCAGACTGCTGCCTGTTTCTGACGTTAAATGCCCAGATGTAGCCTGTTTCTGGTGTTTAACGCCAGCCTGATGCTTGTTTCTGGCGTTAAACGCCAGCTTGGTGCTTGTTTCTGGCGTTTAACGCCAGCTTTCCTCTAGGTGCAATCCTGGCGTTTAAACGCCAGACTGCTGCCTGTTTCTGATGTTCAACGCCAGCTTCATGCTCTATTCTGGCGTTAAATGCCAGCTAGATGCTCCTTACTGGCGTTTAAACGCCAATAAGCTCTTCCTCCATGGTGTGCTGTTTCTTCTACTGTTTTTGATTCTGTTTTTAATTTTTGCTGTTGTTTTGTGACTCCACATGATCATAGACCTAATAAAACATAAAAGAGCAATAGAAATATAGATAAATAAAAATTGGGTTGCCTCCCAATAAGTGCTTCTTTAATGTCAATAGCTTGACAGTGAGCTCTCATGGAGCTTCACATATGTTCAGAGCATTGTTGGGACCTCCCAACACCAAACTTAGAGTTTGAATGTGGGGGTTCAACACCAAATTTAGAGTTTGGTTGTCGCCTCCCAACACCAAACTTAGAGTTTGATTGTGGGGGCTTCGTTTGATTCTGTATTGAGAGAAGCTTATCGTGCCTCTTTTCCATGTTTACAGAAGGATAACCTTACGCTTTAAACACTAGGTAGTCCCCATTCAATTGAAGGACTAGTTCACCTCTGTCAACATCAATCACAGCTTTTGTTGTGGCTATGAAGGGTCTTCTAAGAATGATGGATTCATTCTCATCCTTCCCAATGTCTAAGATTATGAAATCAACAGGGATGTTAAGGCCTTTAACCTTCACTAACACGTCCTCTACCAATCCATAAGCTTGTTTTATTGACTTGTCTGCCATCTCTAATGAGATTCTTACAGCTTGTACCTCAAAGATCCCCAGCTTCTCCATTACGGAGAGTGGCATAAGATTTATACCTGACCTCAGGTCACACAGAGCCTTCTCAAAGGTCATGGTGTCTATGGTACAGAATATTAAGAATTTACCAGGATCTTGTTTCTTTTGAGGTAGAGTTTGCTGAACCCATGTATCTAGTTTACTAATGAGCAAGGGAGGTTCACCTTTCCAAGTCTCATTACCAAACAACTTGGCATTCAGCTTCATGATGGCTCCTAGATATTGAGCAACTTGCTCTTTAGTTACATCTTCATCCTCTTCAGAGGAAGAATAGTTCTCAGAGCTCATGAATGGCAGAAGGAAGTTTGATGTAATCTCTATGGTCTCTATATAAGCCTCAGATTCCTTTAGGTCCCCAATAGGGAACTCCCTTCTGTCTGGAGGACATCCCATGAGGTCTTCCTCATTGGGATTCACGTCCTCCCCTTCCTCTTTGGATTCGGCCATATTGATAATATCAATGGCCTTGCACTCTCTTTTTGAATTCTCTTCTGTATTGCTTGGGAGAGTACTAGGAGGAGTTTCAAGGATTTTCTTACTCAGCTAACCCACGTGTGCCTCCAAATTTCTAATGGAGGACCTTGTTTTACTCATGAAACTTAAAGTGGCCTTAGATAGATCAGAGACTATGTTTGCTAAGCTAGAGAGGCTCTGCTCAGAGTTCTCTGTCTGTTGCTGAGAAGATGATGAAAAAGGCTTGCTATTGCTAAGCCTATTTCTTCCACCATTATTAAAGCCTTTTTGAGGCTTTTGTTGATCCTTCTATGAGAAATTTGGATGATTTCTCCATGAGGAATTATAGGTGTTCCCATAGGGTTCACCCATATAATTCACCTCTGCCATTGCAAGGTTCTCAGGATCATAAGCTTCCTCTTCAGAAGATGCCTCTTTAGTACTGTTGGATGCATTTTGCCATCCATTCAGACTCTGAGAAATCATGTTGACTTGCTGAGTCAACATTTTGTTCTGAGCCAATATGGCATTCAAAGCATCAATTTCAAGAATTTCCCTTTTCTGAGGTGTCCTATTACTCACAGGATTTCTCTCAGAGGTGTTCATGAATTGGTTATTTGCAACCATATCAATGAGTTCTTGAGCTTCTGCAGGCGTTTTCTCCGGTGAATGGATCCACCTGCAGAATGGTCCAGTGACATCTTAGAAAGCTAAGATAGACCATCATAGAATATATCTAAAATGGTCCACTCTGAAAGCATGCCAGAAGGACACTTTTTGGTCAACTGCTTGTATCTTTCCCAAGCTTCATCGAGGGATTCACCATCTTTTTACTTGAAGGTCTGAACATCCACTCTAAGCTTGCTCAGCTTTTGAGGAGGAAAGAACTTGGCCAAGAAGGTCGTGACCAGCTTATCCCAAGAGTCCAGGCTATCTTTAGGTTGTGAGTCCAACCATGTTCTAGTCCTGTCTTTTACAGTAAAAGGGAAAAGCATGAGCCTGTAGACTTCAGGATCTACTCCATTAGTCTTAACAGTATCACAGATCTACAAGAATTTAGTTAAAAATTGATAGGGATCTTCTGATGGAAGTCCATGAAACTTGCAGTTCTGTTGCATTAGAGCAACTAGTTGAGGCTTCAGCTCAAAATTGTTTGCTCCAATAGCAGGGATTGAGATGCTTCTTCCATAAAAGTTGGAAGTAGGAGTAGTATAATCACCAAGCAACCTCCTTGCGCCTCCACCATTGTTATTGGGTTCGGCCATGTCTTCTTCTTTTTCGAGATTCTCTGTAAGGTTTTCTCTGAATTGTTATGCTTTAGCTTCTCTTAGCTTCTTCTTCAGGGTCTTTTCAGGTTCAGAATTTGCTTCAACAAGAATGTCCTTGTCCTTGCTCCTGCTCATATTAAAAAGAAGAGAACAGAAAAGGAAGAGGAATCCTCCATGTCACAGTATAAAGATTCCTTTATGTGAGTAGAAGAAAATAAGACTTATAATCATCAACAATGGCACCAAAGACTTGGAGCTCTCAAACGTGAATCACACTTTGTCACAACTTCGCACAACTAAACAACAAGTGCACTGGGTCGTCCAAGTAATACCTTACGTGAGTAAGGGTCGATCCTACGGAGCTTGTTGGTATGAAGAAAGCTATGGTCATCATGTAAATCTCAGTTAGGCGGATTCTAATGGTTATGATGGTTTTCAAATATAAAGATAAATAAAGCATAAAATAGAGATAGGGATACTTATGTAAATCATTGATGGGAATTTCAGATAAGTGTACGGAGATGCTTTGTTCTTTCTGAATCTCTGCTTTCCTACTGCTTTCATCCAATCATTCTTACTCCTTTCTATGGCAAGCTATATGTAGGGCGTCACCGTTGTCAATGGCTACTTCCCATCCTCTCAGTGAAAATGGTCCAAATGCTCTGTCACAGTAGGGCTAATCATCTGTCGGTTCTCGATCATATTGGAATAGAATCCAGTGATTCTTTTGCGTCTGTCACTACGCCCAACACTCGCGAGTTTGAAGCTCGTCACAGTCATCCCATCTCAGATCCTACTCTGAATACCACAGACAAGGTTTAGACTTTCCGGATCTTAGGAATAGCTGCCAATAATTTTAGCTTATACCACGAAGATTCTGATTAAGGAATCCAAGAGATACGCGCTCGATTTAAGGTAGAATGGAAGTGGTTGTCAGGCACGCGTTTATGGGTGAGAATGATGATGAGTGTGATAGATCATCACATTTATCATGTTGAAGTGCGGCGAATATCTTAGAATAAGAATAAGTTGAATTGAATAGAAGAATAATAGTAATTGCATTAATACTCGAGGAACAGCAGAGCTCCACACCTTAATCTATGGTGTGTAAAAACTCCACCGTTGAAAATACATAAGTGATGGTCCAGGCATGGCCGAATGGCCAGCCCCCATTAAGGTCTAAAATCGCATACCAAGATCTCTAATACAATAGTAAAAAGTTTTATTTATATTAAACTAGTTACTAGGGTTTACAGAAATAAGTCTTAGTGCAGAAATCCACTTCCGAGGCCCACTTTGGTATGTGCTTGGGTTGAGCTTGAGCTTTACACGTGCAGAGGCTTCTCTTGGGGTTAAATGCCAAGTTGTAACATGTTTTTGGCGTTTAACTCTGGTTTGTGACGTGTTTCTGGCATTTTACTCCAGAATGCAGCATGGAACTGGCGTTGAATGCCAGTTTGCGTCATCTAAACTCGAACAAAGTATGGACTATTATATATTGCTGAAAAGCCCTGAATGTGTACTTTCCAACGCAGTTGAGAGCACTCCATTTGGAGTTCCGTAACTCCAGAAAATCCATTTTGAGTGTAGGGATGTCAGAATCCAATAGCATCAGCAGTTTTTTTTCAGCCTGAATCAGATTTTTGCTCAGGTCCCTCAATTTCAGCCAGAAAATACTTGAAATCACAAAAAATACACAAACTCATAGTAAAGTCCAGAAATGTGAATTTTGCATAAAAACTGATAAAAACATCCCTAAATGTAGCTAAATCCTACTAAAAACTACCTAAAAATAATGCCAAAAAGCATATAAATTATCTGCTCATCATTGAGCCTCATAAAAACCTCCCGATGTTGGTCAGAAAGAGTGCCCGGTAAGAAAATATATGATTAAACAACTTAAGCAATAAATGAAAGTGAAAAAGGCAAAAAATAAAGGGTAAAGAGATAGTTTTAAACGACCTCGATCTTGTTGCTTTGGAAAGATGTTTCTACATATAATAGCACCGTAAGTTGGTGGCATTCCAGATCTCAGGAGTTCGGTCCCATCTAGTCTTTTGAACCTATAGACTCCTTTTTCGATTATCGTCTTGATTTGGTAGGTACCGTGCTGCAATTGTACCTTTGGCTTATTCTTTGTTTTAGGGCTAGCTCCCGTACGGATGCTATGCTCCTGACCTCATCTACAAGATCTTGCTCTACTTCTTTGTCATTTCCTCCCATAGTTCTGAGCAGGTTGGGGTCTTGGCATGTATCGAGGTCGGCGAGGAAGATGCCTGCCGGGTCTCGAGATCTCTTGCGGAGAGCGAAGCTGGTGTTGTCGCACTCTACCGCGACTTTCCAGTCCCAGTGTATCATTTCAATGGTGTCATTATTGGCCTGGAATTTCATGATTAGGAACATGGTGAAGATGACGGTGGATAGGTCATTGATCGTCTTTCTTTCGAGGATGTTGTTGTAGGCAGTAGAGTCCTTGAGGGCCACGAATTCAGAGAGGATGGTCTTCCTCTAGCTTTTGATTCCAATGGTTAGTGGTAATACTATGGAACCATCTGGTTTAAGGAAGTTGTCTCCGAGTCCGGTCACTCCATTGCGGTGGGTTTATAGGTTTTCGTTTCGGAGCAATGGGGGGTGTTACCTGCAAAGACACTCCGACGATCAAGTCAAAATGGATCTGAGAGGTATAAAATGTGTGGGAGGAATGACGTACCTGAGGGGGCCTCTGGCTCCTCTTTATATAACTAGTGGTAGTTATCCCATCTTATCTTATCTGGCTAAGATAAGGGAGATATTCGAACTCAAATGTTGGTTAGAGATTATAGAATCGGTTTGGGCTGTCATCATCTTATCTTATCTTATCTGACTAAGATAAGGGAAGTATTTGAATTCGAATGTTGGGTTAAGATATTGAAAGTTATTGATCCGTTTTTGGGCCATGAGGATGACCCAATCTTCGAATTGCCGAGTTTGATGACCATTCCGAGAAAGGACCCGAAGATCAGGCCCAGAACAAAAATATAATAATAAATATTTTGTTTTATTTTAATAGAAAAATTTAACAATCTTTTATTCTCCTCTTACAGCTCCTCGAAAGCCTTAACTAAACCAAAGACCTAATCGATTTTTTTTTTTGTGATATCCCTAAAATTAATAAGATAAAAAATTTTCGGATAATTTTGAATTAGATCAATTGAATTCTGTCTGTTCTTAATGTGTTTTAAAATAAAAACAAATAAAATTAATTGTCATTAATTTTCATGAAATATTTATAGTAAAAAAATTTTCACTTATTTCACATTTTGTTAACTTATTGTATGTTGAAAGAAAATTTTCAAACTTGTTAAGCAATACATTTTAATTGGAAGAAATACAAACATTGGTTCAATAGATTAAATATGATAGATCTTTTTTAACATCTTAAATTTTCTCCCTTGTAATGAATTAACATAAACAGTACTTGAGACATTTTGCTTTACTCATAACAATGACAAGATAGTAGAAATGAAAATAAGATAAAAATGGAGAAATTTGGTGAGTAAAATTGTTGAATGCATCAAATGGTTTTTATAGTGAGAGGGGTACAAAAATCAAGTGCGGCAGGAACGGTTAGAAATAAAATTGGAGAAAATTCACCTGATTATCACATAAATCGGGGAGATCCACCCTATGTTTTTTTTTTAATTATAATAAATTTACCTGATTCTTCTCCTACACATAATGTTTGTTTAATTTGATTTGGGAAATATTAAGTTGTTTTAATTTATTTAAGCAAAACAAAAATATCATTTGCAAATTATGCTAGTTACACGTTAATAGGACTGTTAAAATGTACTGAGTTCATCAAATTAGTCCATTTAACTATTTAAATAATGGATATTTAATTTTAAAAGCAAACCTATAAAAATGAGATATCTAAAAATGTCAACTAGCAGGTAGGTTAGGATTGAATTTATATAAAAATTCCAATTTACGAGTAGAATTAGAATTGACTCCAAAACCGATCAGGTCAGTTCGGTTAGTTTTCGGTCCAAAACCGAACCAAACCGAGCCGATTACACCCCTACTCCAAATCCTACTCTAACTTACTCATAGTCATCCCTAATTGTTTAGCCTGTTTAATTTTTTTAAGTGATTTTAACAATTTTTTTAACAATTTAATTTCAAATATATTAAATACTAACAAAAATATCTCAACTTTTCATCCAATAAACTATTAAAAAGATAAAAAAATTTAGCCTAAAGTTAATATTTTAATTCAAAATTAATTTTTTTTAGTTAAAATGACCTATTTAGATAAAAAAAGATAAAAAATAAACATAATAGGTCATTTTAGTCTCAAACTTTTACTTTAAAAGTCTATATATATTTGAAAAAAATTCTTTTTTTATAAAATGTCTAAATGACATTCCACTCATTTTTATTTATAAAATATATATTTTTCTCTGTTACAAAAATTAAATAACAATACATTTTAATCAATTCAATTAAAATACTCTTTAATAATTATTTTTATATATAAATTAGTAATAATTATTTTATTATTTTAAAAAAAAAGAAATAATAGTATAAAATATATACTTATATAGAGGGGAGTATTTTCCTCTACTGCATGATATGTAAATGATATTTTTCTCCTCTTTATTTTTAAAATGTACACTTGTAATAATTAAATAACATACACTTTAGTCCATTTGACTAAAATACTCTTTAATAATTATTACAATTATATATATATATATATATATATATATAATATTTATTATTACTATAATAAATTTAATTTATTTTAATATTTTAACTTGTTACAAAATATTTAATAGAGTAAAGTATCGTTTTTGCTCCTAATGTTTGGGATAAGCTCTAAAGTTATTCCTAACATTTCAATCATCCTATTTAAGTCCCTAACGTTTCAAAACTGACTCAATGTTGTCCTGCCATTAGGGATCCATTAACAGAATTGACGGCAGGACAAAATTGAGACGATTTTGAAACGTTAGGGACTTAAATAGGATGAAAACGTTGGAGACAAAAATGATACATAGAAATAAATTTTAATTTTATCCTTCAATAATATCAAATTTTTACTATACGTAGTATTCAATTATTTTTTAATCGCATCTAAATAAATTATACTTAATCATATTACTTTCATTTTAAATAAATTAAAATTTTTTTATAATTTTACTCTTAAAGATTTTTAGTTATCATGAAATGTTTGTAGAATGATTAGTATATAAACTTATATATATATATATATATATAAAATATAAATTATACCTTTTGTCTCTAATATATAAAAATTCTTTAAAATTATAAAAAAATAAATTTATTTAAAATAAAAGTAATGTAATTAAATATAATTTATTTAGATGTAATTAAAAAATAATTAAATACTATGTACAGAAAAAAATTAATATTATTGAAAGATAAAATTAAATTAAAATTTATTTTTATGTATCGTTTTTGTCCCAAATATTTTTGTCCTATCTAAGTCCCTAACGTTTCAAAATCGTCATAATTTTGTCCCGTCGTCAATTCTGTTAACGGATCCTAACGGCAGGACAACATTGAGTCAATTTTAAAATGTAAAGACTTAAATAAGACGATTGAAACGTTAGGGACAACTTTAGAACTTACCCCAAACGTTGGGGAGAAAAACGATACTTTACTCATATTTAATTTAAAATTTTTTATATATTTCATGTTTAATGATAAAATTTTAAAAAGAAATAAAACTTATTACTTTAACAATAAATATTTATTATTATTATTATTATTATTATTATTATTATTATTATTACTACTACATAATATAAAATATTTTAACTTTTTATAAAAACATTTAATCTAAATTTTTTATGTAGTTCATGATTAATGATAAAAAATTAAAAATAAATAAAATATATTATATGAATAAATTTATTTTATATTATTATTTTTACTACTATAATAATATTAATAATATAAATATATAGTACTATTAATGTAATAAGTTTTAATTATTTTTAATATTTTTTATTGCTCAATATAAAAAATTTTGAATTAAATATTTTTATAACAAGTTAAAATATTAAAAATAGAAAATATTACACTAATAACAAGTATATATTTTATATTATTATTTCTTTTTCTAGAACAAAATAATTATCACTAATTTATATATAAAAATATATTAAAAAGTATTTTAATTAAATAAATTAAAACACATGTTATTTGACTCTTACACGAAAAAAATATATATTTTATAAATAGAATAGAAAAAAATATCACTTTTTCATATATTAAATATATATACTACTAGAAAATTAGTTATTATAGACGAATATTTCCGATGGATTTTATTCCACGGAAATACAGATAGAATTTGCGAGAAAGTTTTTGTCGAAAACAAAAAAAATGAATTAGCATAAATTACAAACGAAAAAGAGAATCCGTCGATAATTCTGTCAAAAAATTTAACTTTTTTTTGTGGGAAATGATTACCGATAGAAAATCTGTCTGTAATTAAATGGATAAAAACACTACGTTTTATTAAATTATTACAAACAAAAAATCTGTCTGTAATATAAAATATTCCGTTGAAAAATTTTAATTTAAACCTACTTCACCCCACCCTATCAAGCTCCTTTCACACACACAAAAAGTCCCAAATCAAAGGACTTGTTCCTCTCTCCTTCAATGAGCTTCTCCGTCGCACGAGCTTCTTCTTCTCCTTTCCTCACTCACAGCTCCACCGCCGGCCACCCTAATCGCTGCAGCTACCTTCTCCTTCTTCTCCTCTCATTTAAACACTGAACCAGTAGAACACAACCCCTGTCTCTCTTGTTCTTTCTCGTTCACAGCACAAATCAAGCTAAAGTTCATGTTCTCTTCGTCTTAGGTGAGCTCCAGCACACCGGCGCCACCTGTAGCAGCATCTGTCCCCACCGCCGCCGCGCCTCTCTTTCTCTCCATTTATCCCCACTCAGTTTTGGCTCGCACATCTTCTCAACGCCGTAGCCATCATATCCTCCATTCAATGCTTCCAGGTTTTGGTTTTTAAATTCTTTTAATTTTTTTAAGTTTAATTAATTTTGTTTAGTTAGTTTGATTTTAGTAATTAGTTTAGTTAGATTTATTTTCTGATGAGTGGATTTTTAGGTTTTGATTAGATTAGGTTTAGTTAGATTTTTTCTGATTTTAATAATTAGTTTAATTTAAAATTTATTGTTGAAACTTTTTTCCTCATGGTCTTTTAATTTTTGGTGTTTCCTTTCACTGCACTATCTTTTTTCTTTTGCTGCTGCTTCTTGCTGTAATGTGATAGTGATCCTTCTAAGAGAATACGATTATGGATTATGCTTTACAAGAGTTGAACTTAGTGATCTGCTTAGAGCTCTATTAGCTGCAATTCTTCTATTCCATATGTCTTACTAATGAATCACCTGCAATTTTTCTATTGATGATAAAACCATTAGAAGAAAGGCAAATTTTGTTACTGATGATAAAGCTAACCAAAGCAAACTTGTCTCTACTTAAATCCTCCTGCATATATACGATAGAATAATATTTGATTTGATTACACTTTACTCAATTTTCAAATAAGTTCATATAATTAAAAAATTTGTAATTGTGTTTCAAATTAAATAATATTTTCTAATGTTTCAAATAACATTATTTTTATCTATGTTTCTATTTTAGGGTCCAGGTGTACCGTTTTGAAAATTGTAAAATCCAATTTTAATAATAATAAAATCCAACATTTTTCACATTTTTTATGTTTTAAACCTTAGCCACCACATTATTTGTTGTTACTTATTTCCGATTTAGCTATTCTCCCTATCCTCAATTGGTATAATTTCAATTTCATTATATTATTATTGTAGTTGCAGGAGCCATAGAAAGATGGGAAGGGCTCTTGTTGTGACAAGCTGGGACTCAAGAAAGGCTGCTGGACAAAAGAGGAGGATCAAATCTTGACCAACTACATTCAAGCCAATGGAGAAGGTTCTTAAAGGGCTTTGCCTAAGAATGCTAGTATGCATGCTTCTATCTCTATTATTTTTTTCATTTGTTTCATCATCAGACTCTTATTCTTTTTCTTCTTCTTCATGAGGGTCGCAAATTGAGATGGATTAACTATTTGAGAGCTGATCTTAAAAGAGAAAACATCTCTATTGAAGAGGAAGCCATCATCACTAAGTTGCATGCTTCTTTTGGTAACAAGTTAGTGCTATTTACTACTACTCTATATGTGTCTCAATGCCATTATGTATGTCCATAAGAAGAAAGAACAAAACTTGAAGCTATACATATGGACAAAGATAAAAGTTTCTTATTGTTACCATCCATCTTTTGGTCACAGTTTTGGCAAACACCACACAAAAGATTTCTTAGCCATCCATACATCTATCTTTCCTAGCTCAAGATAGTTTATATTTCAATAAATAGTGCCTTGTATTTTATTCAAGTAGGTACCTATCTCATTCTATTATTTTCAAGTATTTTTCGCATAATTATTTGAAGCTAGTAAAATACTTTTTCAATTTTTGTGTTAAAAGAAATGTATACTAAAATGTGATTGTGTGTTCAGGTTTGTATTTAGATATACCTTTGAATAGATGATAACACTTGTGATATTCATTGGAAAGATATTTATTGCAGGTTAGCTTTTTGTATGAATGGTTGGTTGGTTTATGCATATACATTTTTTAAAGTGAGATTTTTCTTTTCCTCGATTGTGTCATTTATTAATGCATTAGGCTTCTTGCTATATGGAGGAAGGTAAGGTTTCTGCATTGTCTTATTTGAATACTTGTCTCATTTGAATACTTGTAATTATTTCTTAAATCACAACAAATTAAGGCTTAAGCCTTAATTTGTGATATATAAATTACTCATTTAATAAGTGAATCTCAGAAGAATTTTTTCATATCAATTTAGTTGTGACATTATATTGCAGTTTGGATCTATCACAGCTATTTGTTTCACCTATTTTCTGATAAGGTGTGTTATGGTAAGTGATAACCATTTTTTTAATATACATGGACCATATAGAATAATGCAGCATATATAGTATACTTGTTTAGTACTTCATAACCTTAATCAATCCTTTGTAAGTACAAGCTTTTTTCCTTAGTGGATATTATATAGACACATCCCTTATAAGGTTTATTTATCTTTCAGTACTGATATTAGATTGGCAAACTTTAAGATGTCTCCTTTATACTTATCTTCCTAATAATTAGAACCTTAATGGTGGAAAGCAATCATATGTCTAGTTTGCATCTCCAACACCTCTTTTTGGCCTATCTGAATAGTGGATACTATAATTAGAATTTCTGACGCATTAGAACAAAATGAATGAGGAGAAATGGGATTTGCATTTTGATCTATTGTGAAGGTAAAGTAACTTGGCGGATATTTTTATTCTTAGATTAAATTTTCATTATTCGCATTTTAATTACAAGTGATTTTGTTTGTATAAGCTTGCTTTAATGCTGATACTACTATCTCTTTTGTAAATGACATTTTAAAAAGTGTTTTTTAAATTGATGTTGCAATTGTTTGTGATTGTTGCAGTTATGAGAAGCACTGACCAATTAACACAAGAAGAAGAGTACCCTGTATAGGTTAGGTGTCAATCTTAGATGGGCCTCAAAAGTTCTAATAGCACAAGTGAGGTATGGAGAATTATATTTTTGCATCAATTTGGTGTCTATGGATTGCAACAAATAGCAAGATATTTAGAGACAAAATAATACTTTTACAGAGGAAGAAGATGTAAATGTAGATGATGTAGCTATTGCTTTTGATGATTCTATGGTACTACTTTATTTGATGATTTTGAAACTTTCTTTTATTGTTTACAGTTAGTTAAGCATGACTCTGAAGGACAATGCAATTCTAAGTGCAAGACAATCGAGCAAGTGTGTCAGGAGGTATAGAACTTTGTGTGATTTTTGCTCGGTGCATTTGATTGTCGCAAATAGATTGCACACCATGGTTTCTTTTGGTTCTAAAATGGAAAATTATATTATGAATTATTGTTTTCAAATTTTCAGGTTATAGGGTATTTGGATACAGATGTTGCTGAATATTTATATAATTCAAAACCTGATACCGATTCGTTGTACAAATATCTCTGCAAAGACCCTACTAAAGCATGCAGCACCAAACCACCCCCTGTCCCTAAGGTAGTGACAATCTGAATTGTTGTTTACTTACTGCTTTTGAGTAAATTTGAATTAAAATGGACATTAGTTACTAACTTACTTTAAATATTGCTCGTTACTACAAGAAGACCAAGAAACTCCCACCTGTGTGGAAGTAGTAAGTGCCTTTGAACACTATTAATTGTTTGATTTCCCTAATTGCTTAATTCGTGATTACTTTTTGAGGATAGTATTCATCAATTGGCTTAGTGTGCTAGAACTTTGTATCTAGTAGATGGCAGTTTAACTTGGATTGTGATATAGGTTAACTATACGCTATTTATTGGATAGCAACTGGTTTCTCTGTCAACGCACTATTATATCTTTTCTATGCACACATAGTCAGCCAATATAATCAACATTTATAAATAATATAATCAAACCCAATTCACACTTATAACTAAATTTCTTAAAGATTATGTAATCAAACTAGATTTTCATTATAATAAAAGGAAAGATGTTATCAAAATTCATAGTTTTAAAAGAAGATTGAAATTGCTTCACTATTTGTTCTATCATGAGCACGTTAACTATACAGGTACCTTCATGGAAACAAGTTTACTGGTCCAATACCTACAGAACTTGGCAACATGTCGAAATTGAGCTACCTGTGAGTCTATTTCTGATTGTATAATCTTGGTCCTCTTTTCACTACATGTAATTATTTAAAACTAATTTGTTATTGTAAGCAATTAAATGACAATCAACTGGTGGTTAGAATTCCTAATGAGATTGAAAAACTTGAACACCTTTTTGAATTGTGAATATGATTCATTCTTATTTCAAAAGAAAAAAAAGAATCACTTCTTTGTGTGTCAGTTGTATTAAGTTTCTCCTGTTTCTTATGTTCAAGAATATTGCCAACAACCATCTTGTAGGGTCTATTCTGCATAATATAAGCTCTTGTACTATATTGAATCAGTTGTAAGATTTCTGCATGCTGCCAATGAGCTGCGGAACATTGAAAAATAGAATCTTCTTTTGTTTTCGATGTAGTATAGTTAAACAATACACTGAGTTTATATCTTGAATCATAATTGATGTATCAATACACTTTGTTGATGTATGGTTACTTATTATTATAGTTGATGTATCAATATACTTTGTTTATGTTTTGAATTATATTGACTTGCTTGTTTATAGTATTTTTCTTTTAATTTGATAATACGATTAACTTGTTTAAATTTATATTTATTTTTTATGAAAACGGGTTTATTTTGCAATAAAAAAATCTAAAAAAATCTATTTTATCTTACTAACAGATTTACAGACAGATTTTCTATCTGTATTCAGAATTTAGGATGGTATTCCAAGGCTCAAATTACCGACATAAAATCGGTCGAACATATGGCTCTAATTACTGACAGAAAATTCGTCGAAAAATGTCTCTAATTACCGACGAAAAATTTGTCGAAAAGTTCGACGTTTCAGGGAAATGGAGGGGGAGAATTTACCGAAAAAAAATCTATCGGTAATTGGTAAAAATTTGTCTGTAATTTTCTGACGGAAAAAAATTCGTCGGTAAATAGTTTCTGACGAGGTTTTTACAGAGCGACAAAATCTGTCGGTAATTTCATCGGTAACCAAAAATTGTCTATAATATAGACCAAATCTATTTGTAACTATGTCTGTATTAAGCCATTTTCTAATTGTGATAATTGACTTATCTAATAAAAAATCTATTTAAATTCACAGACTTAGATGAGCCAATTAAATAGGTCGAACCAGCCATTTGCCATCTTAAATTTTTACAATGTCATTCATAAGTCATATAAGGGATTTTGGAAACTTTCTATTATCTTTATTTTATTTTCCTCTTCTATCTTCGTTAAGATTTTTTTTACTTTAACCATTGTGAATATATGTTGAACAATTACCTTTGAGTTTAACTTTACATGGTCCTGACCCATTGATCTTTGTATGAAAGAATGAGGATCACTGTATCTCCTCATCTCCCATTTTTTTTACTTTTGGTAATAAGATATGTGTATGTTCCATTGACAACCAGACCTAAATTGGATGTACTGTACAACATACTTTAATTACCATAATAATTTCCTCCTTGTTTTCACACTGTAATCCAATTTCAAACTTATTGGTGGGATTATCCTTGAAGCCTCTTTGACTAAATAAATAATCTGAAATCATTGCCTCGAGATTCAATGTGAAAAGTGATTCAACTGATCATATGGTCGAAAAATGGCAGAATGTGGTACGATTTGTGTATTACTGTAGTAGTTCATCTATTTCTCCTCTTCATCCAGAATTTTCGTTGGTTCAGCCTCAGTATCTTCACTGTCGTCAAGGTTAACTTGATAGGAATCCATCGTTGTGTCTCTAATACCAGAACCCTCATGACTTTTAGCATCAACTTGTATCATACTATTATTAGAATCTTTGACATTTGACCCTTCTTGACTACTTTCAGGTGGCATATTTAGGTCAACCATCGTCCTTCTAATATTTCTTCTAGTTGCCCTCACTTAAAAGGGTATCATCAACAATATTCGCAGAAGTTCCTTTACCAAAGTCGACTAGAAAAATAAATAATTCCAACAGATGGATATTTGTCCAACTATTATGCCAGACCCTAATAAGACGTATGTCATCGTCACCACATAATTGATACCTAATTCACAAAAAACATAAAATCTTATCAAAACCATCATCAAATAAAAAAAAATAAAATAATAATAACAATTATAATATATGATATACCTTTTATAAAATAAAGTGTTGTCTTCTACGGATGGATATCTGTAATAGATTTTTTTTCACTCTTTTCGTATATTGTTGGCATGCAATATCAATTTTTTTTAATATTGTTAGACTTTCGATTTCAGATGACATATACACAAATATTGGTTGAGCAGAACTAAATACGATAGATCCCTTTTAATCACAAACTATTTTACTATTATAATAAATGGAAAATAATAAAATTTCAGACATTATATAGAATGAACAAAAAATTAAAATAAAAAAAATGAGTTACTAATAATAATTTTGGTTCCAATTAATTTCGATAAAATTTTATTTAGGAAGCTACTTAAAATTTACCGACGGAAACATGACAAGGTTTGCCGAAAAAAATAGCAAACTTGCCCCTAACGCCAAAAAGAATGAATCTTCAAAAGTAAAATAAAAATAATTTTATTTGAAAATAATATAGATTTTTTTATTTTATAACAGTAAAAAATCCATCTTCGTTATCATTGTCCCTTCTTTTCTTTAATAGTTTCATTTCTTGCTCTGGCCCCACAACCACATGGGTCCTCCATTTTCCCATTTCCTTTGTGCGTAGCCTGCACGTAATCAGCATAATCTCCAAAACACACCCATCTCTTCTACTCACAGGATCAAGGCTCAAGTTCAATCACGAACCATATTGGACACGTGTACGGTGATCAACACACAGTCCTCACAGGAAATGATGGTGGTGTTTGCTGGTCGAAGAACTCTCTCTACCTTGAAATGACAAGGAAGACAAAAGAGGTAAGGGCATTGCATAGAAAAGAAAACCATGCCCTCAGAGTGCAAAATGTGCAATATTTAACTGGTAGGCCAATTTTTAGTTTCTTATAAAAAAGCTAAGCGTGCAGGAACAAATAAAATAGTGTAGAGAAGGCATGGAAAAAGCAAAAGTTAACAAAACCAAAAATCATTGAATATTCCGAGTGTCAAAAAACATCATTTTTAAAGATCTTAAAAATGGAAATTTTTTATTTTTAATATTGGAGTGATAGTGGTGTTTTTTTAAAATGTGAATTGTTGAGGTGTTATACTCAAATGTGGAGTCGTTTAACTAGAAAAACAGAAATCGGATCGTCCGATTTATTACACGTAGAGAAATTAGACCGTCTGATTTTTAGAAGTACACAAGTCGAACTGTCCAATTTATAGAGGTACAGAAATCGGATCGTCCAATTTGTGAGAGGTACACAAATCGAACCATCCGATTTGTGTTAAAAAAATTAAAAAATTTGAGATACAGAAATCGGACCATCCGATTTATGTACTTCCACAATTTTAAAAATACCAAAAATTACAATGTTAAAATATATCACCACTTCTATTTCCATAAAAAAAAAAATTAGCCTAAAAATGGTCGAGGAGGATATTTTTAATTTTTTCCTCGGAGTGTATGTCGCATAGTTGATAAGAGATTCCTTAATTTCTGCATGGTTAGAATATTATAATTAAGAAGTTCAAAAAATAATACCCATTTGCATCATTTAAGAATAACTCCGGCTTCTACGGTCATACTTTAATTGGTCGTAGACCAGACTACCGGTACCTCATATCTAGATTATTATTTTGAAAAAAAAAAGTTAATAGGTAAAATTGTTCTAAAAGATATTTTAATCTTTATTTTGATCGTTGATAGAAAAAATTAATTGAAATTGTTGTCAAAAGATACATGATTTGGTCATGTTAGTCATTCCGTAAGTTGGATAATGATGTGTCATGTTAAGTACCACGTGGCATGATGACATGGTGGGTTATTACCACGTGTCACAAGATGATTGGTTGACATGTCAGAACCATGTGTCACTTGACATGTAAAAAAGTTATTTATAATTAAAATAATTCTTGAAAGTTTAAACGTAAGTCATTTTCATCTCTAAAACTTTAAAAATTAATCAAATTAGTCCTTATATAATTTTTTTAATTTTTTTTGACATGTCAACCAATCATCTTGTGACACGTGACATTAACCCACGACGTCATCATGCCACGTGGCACTTAACGTGACACGTCATCATCCAACTGACGAAAAGACTAACGTGACTAAATCGTGTATCTTTCGAGGACGATTTCAATTAATTTTATCTTTTGAAGACCAAAATAAAAATTGAAATATCTTTCAGAAATAATTTTGACTATTAAATCGAGAAAAAATATATCCTAATTTTATATATAATGATATAATGATATAAAATTACACTTCAATTTGAGTATTAATTGACAACACTTCAAATTACATTCCTAGTTCTATGTTGAATTAGGTCAGATCCCAAATTAAGTTATTAAATTACGTTTTCATTTTTTAGATTCGTTAAAAAAAGTAGGGTTTAATTATTCTATTAGTATTTATAGTTTTACCAAATTTATAATTAAGTTTTATAATTTTTTTTAATTGGATATCTAACTATATTACTTTTAATTTTATAATTAAATCTTTTTCATGTAAAAAATATTAAAATTATTAGCATATTTTTCTTAAAAAATATATAATTAAAAATTTAATTATTTAATTATAGATATATTCAATTTACAGAAAAATATTTAGTTAATTCTAATATTTTTAAATTAAAAAAGATCTAATTACAAAATTAAAAATAATATAAAAATTTAATTAAAAAATATAAAAACCTAATTAAAAATTTAGTAAAATCAACAGATAATTGAACCAAAAGTTAATATATCTAAGACAAAAAAATTATCTAAATATATATTTAATTTTTTATAATATAAAAGTTAAAACTTAAAAGGAACATAGTGAAGATATGAGTAATATTTTTCTATAATTTTTTTTTAAATACTATTTATCATATATAATCTATAAAACTATATTTTATTATTTTTAAGAATAATGATGAGAGTTCTAATTTATTATCTAATTATCCTTTTAATATATAATTATCATTTTAATATTAAAATATAAATTTTTATTAGTTATCATGAAGGTTGCGAGAATCGGACTTGTCAATAAACCGATGAGGTCACTGGTTCAATGGTTCACTGGTTCGATTAGGGTTCAACCGATTTAATTAAATATTAAATAAAATTATTAAAAAATTTAAAATAATCTTAAGTATATAAATTCAATAATTTCTAACTTAATAAAATTTAATATTTCACATAATAAATTATCCATTACTTAATATTAGAAGTTCACAAATAACTTCAAAAATCAAAGTTTATAACTAAATAAAAATAACGTACATAATGACAAACCCATAATGTTCTACATTCAAAAGAAACAATTACTAGCAAGTTTTCAACTAATCAAAGGTGCAACTCATCAAAAATCATAATTATCATTAAGTGTTCCAACATCTCTATCATAAACAGGTAATTCAAAACCACCATCATCAGAAGTACCACCAAAAGAAGCTGTATTTGAAGAATCAGCAACATTAGACAAATCCACATCAAGTTCCACATCTCCTCCATCTAATAAAATAAAATAGAAAACAAAAAAAAATTAAAGTTACAACTTTACATCAGATATTGAGAGGAAATGAAACAAGTTTTACTATTTCAATCACCTTTAGGATATGAAGGCATAGCATTATCCGTATAAATTAAATTTTCAATGCCTTCGATGTCTCCATTAGTAAATTCAGGATCATCTTCATCCGGCATTACCCAAAAATCTACTGTGTCAATGCTTTGAATGTCAATTGGATCATAATTCTTCTTCTTGCGATGCATTCTAGATTGAAGGCGTAGATTATAAGTGATATAAACAATGTCACTTAGCCTTTGATGCTCTAATCGGTTCCTCCTCTTTGAATGGATTTGTTCAAAGAGGCTCCAGTTCTTCTCACAGCCGGATGATAAAGATGTTTGATAAAGAAGACGAATTGCCATTTTTTGCAAGTTAGGAGCACTCCCACCGTGTAGCCTCCACTATTCACCTACCAGAATATGAAAGTCAGCCATCAATTCTCATTCAATATTTAAAAAATATTCAAAGTAAATTGAACATAGAAATATAATAACTTACCAGGTTCAAGTCTCTTAATTGCTTTCAATGCACTTTCCCTTCCAAAACTTCCTTTTCGATCTTGATACAACTGTATCTCTTGCATTGCGGCAACTGAGTTATCGCAAAGAGTTTCAATATCAAATAAATCAAGCAAAGACCTCAAGATATTTGCCTTCTCAATAAACCCCTCACTATAGAAGAAATCTGGATTCAAAAAGTATGCTACTGCATAGAGGTCACGCTTCAAATGCTTATCCCACCGCATTTTCAAGATACTTGTATAAGGTGTGTATGTAGATTTCCTATTTCTAAACATTGTCTTGATAGCAATTTTGGCTCTTTGCATGCCCTCATACACGATACCCAGAGAAGGTTTCTCATCAGCATCAACAAGCCTCAATAACTTCATAAGAGGACCAACAAGCATAACAGTAGTAAAACAATCCTCCCAAAACTTACTATCCAAGATAATTGAACTAACCATCTTCCCATTGACACTCTTGGATAATTTATGAGAAGTGAAATATTTGTCCACCACCAATGATTGCAAGTCTTCTTTATGATCATATATACTTTTCAAAGTAATAAAAATAGTAGCAAAACATGTTACTCATGGTCGAACATTTTCTTTCCACTCTTTTCTTTTTCTAAGCCATGACAAGAAAATCATATGATTGTAAACAAAAACAGTCACTTTTGAAGTACGAGAGGCAAGGTCAGCTATGTGAGGAAGACTTGCTATGTCTTTCAAGATAAGATTGATGCAATGAGCAGCACAAGGAGACCAAAAAATGTTTGGATACTTTTCATGAATGAGTTTTCCAGCAGATACATAATTTGCAGCATTATCAGTAACCAACATGCACAATGTTACTAGACCCAACCCACTCAATAACCTCAGCAAACAATTTAAACAAGATATCGGCAGTTTTATCATATCAGAAGCATCAACAGACTTAACAAATGACATACCAGCAGGATAATAAACTAGAAAATTAATTAACGTATGCTGCCTTTGATCAGTCCAGCCATCTGCCATCAGTGTACAACCAATCCTTTTCCACGAGCTCCTATAACCTTCAACAAGCAACTGACACTCCTTCTTAAGATCGGCCAGCAAATGAACTCTCATTTCATCATACGACGGTCCCTTGAAACCAGGTCCAATTGCAGCAACGCCGTCCAAGGCAGGTTGAAAGTAAGGTAATTGAATTGCATTGAATGAAATCCGTGCATCAATGATCCATCTTGCAAGCCCCAACTTAACCTTGTGCACAACTTGTTTACTGGCCAAGACACTTTTCAAAGTTGGTTGAGAGCCTGTCGTAGTCCGTTCCTTAAAATAACTTCCAATTGAAGTAGCAGTAATCGCTCTTCTCTTTCCTTTGTCTCCCATTGTTGCAAGAGCCGGAGGTTGTACAGGATTAGGCACTTCACCCTCTTCTTCCGCTTGTGTTTTACTTTCCATATCATAACAATCAGCTGTAAATTTTCTTTTTTCTGCCTTATTTTTTTGTTTTCCTCCAAAAGCCTTTTGAATTGAAGTTCAACATCTTTAGTTACTTTGTTACAAACTTTAATTTGTCCAGGAATTTTTGTAAGATGATATTTCATTCTATATATCCCCCCTCCATTATAAGTATTCAAGCAGAAAACACATGTATATTGAGCCTTGTTATTTTTGTCATACTTCACTGTAAAATACTGCCAAGCTGGATCAGATTTACCTCTGGATGAACCAGTTTGAGAATCTTGAACAGCATTATCTTGTGGCTGTGGGTTACTTTGTGATTGTTCCATCTATAACAAATTAACAATCAGAAAATCAAAGACCAGAAAATAACTTCACTAAACCATGAAAATAATGAAACAGCAAACATATTCAGAAGCAACAAAAAATATTCATCATGAAGCAGCAAATAGAAGCAGCAAAACATATTCAAAATAAAAAACAGCAATGATGAAAATAATGAAACAGCAAATATATTCAGAAGCAACAAAAAATATTCATCATGAAGCAGCAAACAGAAGCAGCAAAACATATTCAAAATAAAAACATAGCAATCATGAAAATAATAAAACAGCAAACATATTCTGAAGCAGCAAAAAATATTCATCATGAAGCAGCAAACAGAAGTAGCAAAACATATTCAAAATCAAAAACAACAATCATAAAAATAATGAAACAGCAATCAAAATAACCTCAGAAAATCAAAAACAAAAATCAAGAAGGCAGCATAGAACAGGCGAACTCATAAATCAAGATCAGAACCTCAGAAAATCAAAATCAAGAAGCATAGAACTCATAAATCATTATCAGAATTCAGAAGGAAGCAAGTTCAAGCATTGAGCAGGTGAGCTCATAAATCAAGATCAGAACCCAGAAGCCCAGAAGGCAGCAAATAAATCAAGAAGACAAGAACAGAGTTTTACCGGTGAATGAGGAGGCAGGCTCAGCGAGCTCGGCGACGTTCGGCGACGAGGAGGCGGGCTCAGTGAGAAGCAGAACGCGGTGGTGGTCACGGCTTCTGTGGATGGCTGTGGGTGGCGAATGAAGAGGCGGGCTCGGCAAGCTCGGCGACGAAGAGGCGGGCTCAGCGAGAAGCAGAACGCGGTGATGGTCGCGGCTGCTGTGGATGGCTGTGGGTGGCTTGGTGGTTTCTGAAATCTGGAACTTGGTGGCAATGGTGGCCTTGGTGGGTGAATGGCCGCTGAATGCACTTGGAAAGGGGAAAGGGGAGATTAGTGTTAGTGGCCTAGTGGGTAACGCGTATGCCTTTCTCTTTTTTTTTTTTTTTAAAGCCAAAACGACGTCGTTTGGCATCTCAAGTTGCAAATCATACAACCGCCAAAAAATCGAATGGTTCTTTCGATTTGTCGGTTAATCGCCGATTTGACCGATTTTTTATCGGTTCTTTGCCAGTTGGTTTTCGACGTTATCCAGATCAATTAGGTGATCGATTCCTGATTTTTCCAATTGAACCGACTAAACCGGTTCGATTTTTAGACCATGGTTAATACAATACTTCATAATAATAAAATATTAAAGATCAAGCATGATTCACGTTTTTTGACAGTGAAACTATTTCTACTTGAATAATGAAGCCAAAAATAAAGCATGCATGAGTGCAACACATACACAGTGATAGACACGACGAACTTTCTTAATGATAAATTAAAATTAAATAACCCTAAACGTAAATCCAGCATTAGCATTAGAATTTATATAGCTGAACAAATACGGTAATATTACGTAGCCAAATTATTTTAAAAATTAAATTAAATTAAGTCAGTTCAATAATTTAAGACTCTATAACTAAAAATTGAGACATGTTATACATATAAATTTTTTTGACATATAAATTTATATAAGTTAACTCTAATCCAATAAAATTTATTTTCATAATGCGCACGTGAAATTACGATATTCTTCCTCAAATGTTTGTATCTCGTTTGTATCTCGCGTTCTTCCTTCTCCTCCTTTTTCTTTTCCTTTTTCTTTACGTTTTTTCTCCTTTTTCTTTGCATTCCTCCTTCTTCTTCGCATATTTCATCCTCTTCGTCGTTTTTTTATTGCTACTGTTGTTGTTGCACTTTTTTCCTCCTCCACTTTCTATTGATTTTGCAATACTATGTATATTTTTTAGAAGGTAAAACAAGAAAAAAAAAGATGAATAAAATACAGCAGAAGATGAGGAGGAGAAAGAGAAAAAGTTTTGAATTATTTAGACTTTATCAGTACAAATTTAACGAAAATTCTTAAACAATACACTTAAATATCTTAGTTTTATCTCGAAATTTGCTGCAATTACACAAAAATGTTTCTCTAATGCTGCATTTTTTTCTTCTTTTTTTCTTTATTTCTTTCTTTCTTTTAGTTGAATGAATGTAGGTTCATTATCTTCTAAGTAATTTTGCAGTATTATGTATTTCTTCTTCTTCTTCTTTGTTTGATTTTTTTTATTCTTATTAAAAAAGAGTAAAACAAGAAAAAACTTGAGAAGGTAAAACAAGAAAGAAAAGATGAATAAGAAAAAAAAAGAAGAAGATGGTGATGATGATAAAAGAAAAATAAGAAGAAGCAGCAGAAGATGAGGAAGAGGAAAAAGAGGAAGAACTTTGAATTATATAAAATTTAATTTGTCAGCATAAATCCATCAAAAAATCTTAAATAATACACTTAAATGTTTTAGTTTTACCCCAAAATTTGCTACAACTACACAAAAATATTTTCTGTAAAACTGCAATTTTTTTCTTCTTTTTTTCTTATTTCTTTTAGTTGAATGAATGTAAGTTTATCATCTTCCAAGTAATTTTACAGCATTATGTATTTCTTCTTCTTCTTTATTTGATTTTTTTGTTTTTATTCTTGTTAAGAAATAGTAAGACAAGAAGAAATTTGAAAAGGTAAAACAAGAAAGGAAAGATGAATAAAAAAAGAAGAAGAAGATAGTGATGATGATAAAAGAAAAACAAGAAGAAGCAACAGAAGATGAGGAGGAGAAAGAGGAAAAATTTTAAATTATACATATTTTATCAATATAAATCCATCAAAAAATCTTAAACAATACACCTAAATGTCTTAGTTTTACCCCAAAATTCGCTTCAATTACACAAAAATATTTTTCTCTAGTGCTGCAGTTTTTTTCTTCTTTTTTTTTTTCCTTATTTCTTTCTTTCTTTTAGTTGAATGAATGTAGGTTCATCCTCTTTCAGGTAATTTTGTAGCAATATGTATTTATTCTTCTTCTTTGTTTAATTTTTTGTTTTTATTCTTGTTAAGAAATATTAAAATAAGAAGAAATTTGAAAAGGTAAAACATGAAAGAAAAGATGAATAAGAAAAAAAAAGAAGATGGTGATGATGATAAAAAGAAGAAGAAGAAGAAACAGCAGAAGATGAGGTGGAGGAAGAGGAAGAGTTTTGAATTATGCAGAATTTATCAGTACAAATCCACCAAAAATTCTTAAACAATACACCTAAATGTCTTAGTTTTATCTCGAAATTTGTTGCAACTATACAAAAATATTTTCTCTAATGCTGCATTTTTTTCTTCTTTTTTTCTTATTTTTTCTTTCTTTTAGTTGCATTGAATGAATGTAAGTTCATCATCTTCTAAATAATTTTGCAGTATTATGTGTTTCTTCTTCTTCTTTGTTTGATTTTTTTGTTTTTATTCTTGTTAAAAAGGAGTAAAACAAGAAGGAACATGAGAAGATAAAATAAGAAAGCAAAGATGAATAAGAAAAAAAAGGTGGTGATGATGATAAAAAAAAAAAAGAAAAAGAAGAAGAAGCAACGGAAAATTAGGAGAAGGAAAATGAAGAGTTTTAAATTATGCAGAATTTATCAATATAAATTCATCAAAAATTTTTAAACAATACACCTAAATGTCTTAGTTTTAGTCCAAAATATGCTAGAACTACATAAATTGAGAAAATTCTATAGCAAAAATTTTGGATCAGGCAACATCATCAATACGGCAAAATTTCTACGATAACGATAACAATATCGAAAATAACGATAATGACGATACGTATAAGAAGACGACGATGCTATAACGATGATGATCATGATGATGAACATGATGGAGGAGAAGGAGGAAAAAAAAGGAGAAAAAAGTCCAATGAGAAAAGGAAGAGGAGAAGGAGGAGGAGGTGGTGGTGGTGGTGGTATTGGTGACGATGATAACAAAAAGAAAAATAACAAAAAAAGGAAAAGAAGAAGAAAAAGACAGTGTCAGGAGGAGAAGAGAAAAAAAAAGAACGTGCAGGGCGTGTAAATATAAATAATTTGTATAAATTTGTATGTGTAAAAGACTTATATGTGAAAAATAATTACTAAAAATTTTAGTTAAAAAAGAATGAAGAGAAGAAAAAAAGACACAAAAAAAAATTTGAATGAATTTAATTGCAAAAATAATTTGTCCACTTAGTATTTTTTTAAAAAATAATTTTAAAGATACAAATAATAAATAATTTTTAAAAATTTAAAAAACGACAAAAATAATAATAAAAAATATTTTTCTATTCAGTAACAAATAGATTTTAATGTATTCGAATGAATAAACTATATACATTTGATTCGAATATTTATAAAAATATTTAAAAAATTATTTATAAAATTCATGAAAAATTCAAAAACAAAATTCCATTTCAACATTTTATTTTCATTTTTAAAACATTTTTGGTATAAATTATTAATTTTTAAAGATGAAAAGGTTTTAATTTTTATTATTTTTGCAAAAATTTAAACAAAATTTGATATTTAATATTTTTGAATAATTTAATATTTAATTATCGTTTTAGATTTTAAAAAATTTAACATTTTATCTTTTATTTATATTTTTCAAATTATTTTTATTTGAAATATAAACTTTATTTCAGTTAGCCTTTTTGATAATATAAGAAGCAAAATTTTTCTATAAAGGGTGGTGCATAATGAAAAACTATTTCTTTTTAATATTAGGTTGAAAGTAGTGTAATTCTCAAAAATTATGGTTAAGACATATAATACGTCGTTGTAGCTAATAGCAGCGGATGGCTTACAATTCGACAATGTTTTTCATACTAAAACAACGATAATGTTGTAAGATTTTAGATTTTTAAAAAGTAAATAATAAATTATTTATGACTTATTTTATTTATTCAAGATATTATTTTTAGAGATTTTTATATTAATTAGATATTTTTTATTATTGATTTAAAGATTTAATAATAGAGAAATAATGAAGATTTTATATGCTTTAATTTAAATATTTAAATTTTGAATTTTATTTGTGATTTTAAAGAAAATTGATTTAATTATCTCTAATTCTTGAATTAGAATATTTCTTTAAAAAATAATTTGTAAATTTATGAATAAATAATTTTTTTAAAAATAATTGTGTTGAATTAAAATTAGTTATTAATTATTATATTACTCCTAATTTTATTGAAATTATCAAACTACTTTTATACCTAATTTTTACTAAAATTCTAATTTTCACTACACTAAAACACACACTTTCCTCCTTTACCCAAACTCTAGCCACCAACCATTTTCTCCCACTCAACAGACACACACAACACCACACACAGACACACACAACACCACACACGCACACATGAAAAAGAGAGAAGAAAGAGGGAGAACCAATAGAGGAGGAAGAAAAAGAGAGGAAAGAGAAGAGGAAGGACGGCGACGATGGACATCATTGTCGCCGCGCCGTTATGTTGCACCTAGAGGAGAGGGAGCGCATCGTCGAACAAGGGTCGAGAAGAGAGAGAAGCGTCGCATCCTGCCTGTGCCGTCGCCGCCATGCCTCGTCGTTGCTGGGCTTGTCGCTATAGCTTCGACCATCGCTGTCGCTGTTAGCTTTTAGTACTGTCATGTCGTGCGCGAGAGGGAGACTGAAGCTATTGCACGTGGAGGAGGAAAACAGTGTTGCAGTCGGAGCTGGACCCTTCTACCACCATTGAGTCACCCACTAGTCACCCATTGCCATTGTTGTTCTGACGCCATCGAGCTACCATCGAGCCACCACAAAAACCAGATGCGAGGAGAAAGAGACAAAATGTGTGCGGAGAGATAGAAAAAATTGAGAAATTTATGCCCTAAAATACTCAATATATAGAATAAATCTCTCTCAAAATAAAGAGTAACTCTACTTCTATTTATTTCAATGTGTTTTCAACACAATACTATCATTCTTTTTATAATTAATTATATATTTTTTATTTGTACCACCACAAAATATTATTGACATTTTATAATAAGTGAAATTTTTTACAAAATGTCAACAAATTTTGTATAACGCTGTATTTTATACATTCATTATATTCATTTATAAATTTTTTAACTCTCTCAATATATATAATAAATTCCTCTCAAAATGAAGAACAACTCTACTTCTATTTATTTTAATGTATTTTGAATACAATACTATCATTGTTTTTATAATTAATTTTATATTTTTTATCATACCAACACAAAATATTGTTGACATCTTATAAAAAGCAAATTTTTTTTAACAATGTAATTAACATGCACGAAAATAATAAAAACAAATTACATATTTTTTAAAACTTGAGCAGCATAATGCATGATTTTTGTTGTGATAACAACAAATTGAATGCCCATTTATGAGATTGGGCGGTTAACCTTTTCTAAACTGAAGGAATAGCTTTTTAAAGCATATTGGTAATTAATGAAGGTTGAAAATTAAGGTCTTGGTGTGCGAAATTGTGATCAATACTTTTCACAACTCAAATAATCCCCGGTAATGAATCCAAAAACTTGGTGTTCAATACCATGGCATAAACACAACTTCGCACAACTAACCAGCAAGTGTACTGGGTCGTCCAAGTAATAAACCTTACGCGAGTAAGGGTCGATCCCACAGAGATTGTTGGTATGAAGCAAGCTATGGTCACCTTGTAAATCTTAGTCAGGCAAACTCATGTGGGTATGGTGATATACGAATAAAACATAAAGATAAAGATAGAGATACTTATGTAATTCATTGGTAGGAATTTCAGATAAGAGTATGAAGATGCTGGTTCCTTCCGTCTCTCTGCTTTCCTACTGTCTTCATCCAATCTTTCTTACTCCTTTCCATGGCAAGCTCAAGCAAGGGTTTCACCGTTGTCAATGGCTACCTCCCATCCTCTCAGTGGAAATGTTCAACGCACCCTGTCACGGCATGGCTATCCATCTGTCGGTTCTCGATCAGGCCGGAATAGAATCTAGTGATTCTTTTGCGTCTGTCACTAACGCCCCGCCCTCAGGAGTTTGAAGCACGTCACAGTCATTCAATCATTGAATCCTACTCAGAATACCACAGACAAGGTTAGACCTTCCGGATTCTCTTGAATGCCGCCATTAGTTCTAGCCTATACCACGAAGACTCTGATCTCACGGAATGGCTGGCTCGGTTGTCAGGCGAGCACTCGGTTGTCGGGCGATCAACCATGCATCGTGTATCAGGAATCCAAGAGATATTCACCCAATCGAAGGTAGAACGGAGGTGGTTGTCAGTCACACGTTCATAGTGAGAATGATGATGAGTGTCACGGTTCATCACATTCATCAAGTTGAAGAACAAGTGATATCTTAGAACAAGAACAAGCGGAATTGAATAGAAGAACAATAGTAATTGCATTAATACTCGAGGTACAGCAGAGCTCCACACCTTAATCTATGGTGTGTAGAAACTCCACCGTTGAAAATACATAAGAACAAGGTCTAGGCATGGCCGAATGGCCAGCCTCCCAATGATCTAAGATCTAAAGAAAGAGATTCCAAAGATCCGAAGATTAGAAGCCCCAAATACAATAGCAAAAGGTCCTACTTATAGAGAACTAGTAACCTAAGGTTTACAGAGATGAGTAAATGACATAAAAATCCACTTCCGGGCCCACTTGGTGTGTGCTTGGGCTGAGCAATGAAGCATTTTTGTGTAGAGACTCCTCTTGGAGTTAAACGCCAGCTTTGGTGCCAGTTTGGACGTTTAACTCCCATTCTTGTGCCAGTTCCGGCGTTTAACGCTGGGAATTCTGAGGGTGACTTTGAACGCCGGTTTGGGCCATTAAATCTTGGGCAAAGTATGGACTATCATATATTGCTGGAAAGCCCAGGATGTCTACTTTCCAACGTCGTTGAGAGCGCACCAATTGGGTATCTGTAGCTCCAGAAAATCCACTTCGAGTGCAGGGAGGTCAGAATCCAACAGCATCTGCAGTCCTTTTTAGTCTCTGAATCAGATTTTTGCTCAGGTCCCTCAATTTCAGCCAGAAAATATCTGAAATCACAGAAAAACACACAAACTCATAGTAAAGTCCAGAAAAGTGAATTTTAACTAAAAACTAATAAAAATATACTAAAAACTAACTAGATGATACTAAAAACATACTAAAAACAATGCCAAAAAGCGTACAAATTATCCGCTCATCACAACACCAAACTTAAATTGTTGCTTGTCCTCAAGCAACTGAAAATCAAATAAAAAGAAGAGAATATGCAATGAATTCCAAAAACATCTATGAAGATCAGTATTAATTAGATGAGCGGGGCTTTTAGCTTTTTGCCTCTGAACAGTTTTGGCATCTCACTCTATCCTTTGAAATTCAGAATGATTGGCTTCTTTAGGAACTCAGAATCCAGATAGTGTTATTGATTCTCCTAGTAAAGTATGATGATTCTTGAACATAGCTACTTATTGAGTCTTGGCTGTGGCCCAAAGCACTCTGTCTTCCAGTATTACCACCGGATACATACATGCCACAGACACATAATTGGGTGAACCTTTTCAGATTGTGACTTAGCTTTGCTAGAGTCCCCAACTAGAGGTGTCCAGGGTTCTTAAGCACACTCTTTTTGCCTTGGATCACAACTTTATTTCTTTCTTTTTCTTTTTTCTCTCTTTTTTTTTCGTTTTCTTTTCTCCTCTTTTTCGTTTTTCTCCCTTTTTTTTGTATTCACTGCCTTTTCTTGCTTCAAGAATCATTTTTATGATTTTTCAGATTCTCAGTAACATGTCTCCTTTTTCATCATTCTTTCAAGAGCCAACATTCATGAACCACAAATTCAAAAGACATATGCACTGTTTAAGCATACATTCAGAGAACAAAAATATTGCCACCACATCAAAATAATTAAACTGTTATAAAATTCAAAATTCATGCAATTCTTTTCTTTTTCAATTAAGAACATTTTTCATTTAAGAAAGGTGATGGATTCATAGGACATTCATAACTTTAAGGCATGGACACTAAGACACTAATGATCACAAGACACAACATAGATAAACATAAGCACTAAAAAAAATTCGAAAAACAGAAAAATAAAGAACAAGGAAATTAAAGAACGGGTCCACCTTAGTGATGGCGGCTCTTTCTTCCTCTTGAAGATCCTATGGAGTGCTTGAGCTCCTCAATGTCTCTTCCTTGTCTTTGTTGCTCCTCTCTCATGATTCTTTGATCTTCTCTAATTTCATGGAGGATGATGGAGTGTTCTTGATGCTCCACCCTTAGTTGTCCCATGTTGGAACTCAATTCTCCTAGGGAGGTGTTTAGTTGCTCCCAATAGTTTTGTGGAGGAAAGTGCATCCCTTGAGGCATCTCAAGGATCTCATGATGAGTGGGGTCTCTTGTGTGCTCCATCCTCTTCTTAGTGATGGGCTTGTCCTCATCAATAGGGATGTCTCCCTCTATGTCAACTCCAACCGAATAACAGAGGTGACAAATGAGATGAGGGAAGGCTAACCTTGCCAAGGTAGAGGACTTGTCTGCCACCTTATAAAGCTCTTGAGATATAACCTCATGAACTTCTATTTCTTCTCCAATCATGATGCTATGAATCTTGATAGCCCGGTCTATGGTAACTTCGGACCGGTTGCTAGTGGGAATGATTGAGCGTTGGATAAACTCCAACCATCCCCTAGCCACGGGTTTGAGGTCATGCCTTCTCAATTGAACCGGCTTCCCTCTTGAATCTCTCTTCCATTGGGCGCCCTCTTCACATATGACTGTGAGGACTTGGTCCAACCTTTGATCAAAGTTAACCCTTCTAGTGTAAGGATGTTCATCTCCTTGTATCATGGGCAAGTTGAATGCCAACCTTATACTTTCCGGACTAAAATCCAAGTATTTCCCCCGAACCATAGTAAGGTAATTCTTTGGATCCGGGTTCATACTTTGATCATGGTTCTTGGTGATCCATGCATTGGCATAGAACTCTTGAACCATTAAGATTCCGACTTGTTGAATGGGGTTGGTAAGAACTTCCCAACCTCTTCTTCGGATCTCATGTCGGATCTCCGGATATTCACTCTTTTTGAGTGAAAAAGGGACCTCGGGGATCACCTTCTTCAAGGCCCCAACTTCATAGAAGTGGTCTTGATGTACCCTTGAGATGAATCTCTTCATCTCCCATGACTCGGAGATGGAAGCTTTTGCCTTCCCTTTCCTCTTTCTAGAGGTTTCTCCGGCCTTGGATGCCATAAATGGTTATGGAAAAACAAAAAGCAATGCTTTTACCACACCAAACTTAAAGGGTTTGCTCGTCCTCGAGCAAAATAAGAAAGAAGAGAGTAGAAGAAGAAGAAATGAGAAAGAAGGGAATGGCTTTTGTGTTTGGCCAAGAAGGGGGAGAAGTAGTGTTTAGGTTGTGTGAAAATGAAGGAGTGAAGATGGGTTTATATAGGAGAGGGGGAAGGGTGATGTTCGGCCATGTATGGGTGGGTTTGGGTGGGAAAGTGGTTTGAATTTGAATGGTGGGGTTTTATGAAGGATGGATGTGAGTGGTGAAGAGAAAGATGGGATTTGATAGGTGAAGGGTTTTTTGGGGAAGAGGTATTGAGGTGATTGGTGAATGGGTGAAGAAGAGAGAGAGAGTGGTAGGGTAGGTGGGGATCCTGTGGGGTCCACAGATCTTGAGGTGTCAAGGAAAAGTCATCCCTGCACCAAAAGGCAAGCAAAATTGCGTTTTTAGCCAATTCTGGCGTTAAACACCGGGCTGGTGCCCATTTCTGGCGTTTAACGCCAGCTTCTTGCCCTTTTCTGGCGTTTAACGCCAGTCTGGTGCCCCTTTCTGGCGTTAAACGCCCAGAATGGTGCCAGACTGGGCGTTAAACGCCCAACAGCTAGCCTTACTGGCGTTTAAACGCCAGCACATTCTCCTCCAGGGTGTGCTGTTTTTCTTTCTGCTTTTCATTATGTTTTTGCTTTTTTCATTGATTTTGTGACTTCTCATGATCATCAACCTACAAAAAATATAAAATAACAAAGAAAAATAGATAAAAACATAACATTGGGTTGCCTCCCAACAAGCGCTTCTTTAATGTCAGTAGCTTGACAGGGGACTCTCATGGAGCCTCACAGATACTCAGAGCAATGTTGGAACCTCCCAACACCAAACTTAGAGTTTGAATGTGGGGGTTCAACACCAAACTTAGAATTTGATTGTGGCCTCCCAACACCAAACTTAGAGTTTGACTGTGGGGGCTCTGTTTGGCTCTGTGTTGAGAGGAGCTCTTCATGCTTCCTCTCCATGGTGACAGAGGGATATCCTTGAGCCTTAAACACCAAGGATTCTTCATTCACTTGAATGATCAACTCTCATCTATCAACATCAATCACAGCCTTTGCTGTGGCTAGGAAGGGTCTGCCAAGGATGATGGATTCATCCATGCACTTCCCAGTCTCAAGGACTATGAAATCAGCAGGGATGTAATGGTCTTCAACTTTCACCAGAACATCCTCTACAAGTCCATAAGCTTGTTTTCTTGAGTTGTCTACCATCTCTAGTGAGATTTTTGCAGCTTGCACCTCAAAGATCCCTAGCTTCTCCATTACAGAGAGAGGCATGAGGTTTACACTTGACCCTAAGTCACACAAGGCCTTTTTGAAGGTCATGGTGCCTATGGTACAAGGTATTGAAAACTTCCCAGGATCCTGTCTCTTTTGAGGTAGTTTCTGCCTAGACAAGTCACCCAGTTCTTTGGTGAGCAAAGGGGGTTCATCCTCCCAAGTCTCATTTCCAAATAACTTGTCATTTAGCTTCATGATTGCTCCAAGGTATTTAGCAACTTGCTCTTCAGTGACATACTCATCCTCTTCAGAGGAAGAATACTCATCAGAGCTCATGAATGGCAGAAGTAAGTCCAATGGAATCTCTATGGTCTCATTTTAAGCCTCAGATTCCCATGGTTCCTCATTGGGGAACTCATTGGAAGTCAGTGGACGTCCATTGAGGTCTTCCTCAGTGGCGTTCACTGCCTCTTCCTCCTCTCCAAATTCGGCCATGTTGATGGCCTTGCACTCTCCTTTTGGATTTTCTTCTGTATTGCTTGGGAGAGTACTAGGAGGGAGTTCAGTAATTTTCTTGCTCAGCTGACCCACTTGTGCCTCCAAGTTTCTGATGGAGGACCTTGTTTCAGTCATGAAACTTTGAGTGGTTTTGATTAGATCAGAGACCATGGTTGCTAAGTCAGAGGTATTCTGCTTAGAACTCTCTGTCTGTTGCTGAGAAGATGATGGAAAAGGCTTGCTATTGCTAAACCTGTTTCTTCCACCATTATTGTTGTTGAAACCTTGTTGAGGTCTCTGTTGATCCTTCCATGAGAGATTTGGATGATTTCTCCATGAAGGATTATAGGTGTTTCCATAGGGTTCTCCCATGTAATTCACCTCTTCCATTGAAGGGTTCTCAGGATCATAAGCTTCTTCTTCAGATGAAGCTTCCTTAGTACTGCTTGGTGCATTTTGCATTCCAGACAGACTTTGAGAAATCATATTGACTTGTTGAGTCAATATTTTGTTCTGAGCCAATATGGCATTCAGAGTGTCAATCTCAAGAACTCCTTTCTTCTGACTAGTCCCATTGTGCACAGGATTCCTTTCAGAAGTGTACATGAATTGGTTATTTGCAACCATTTCAATCAGCTCTTGAGCTTCTATAGGCGTCTTCTTCAGATGAAGAGATCCTCCAGCAGAGCTATCCAAAGACATCTTGGACAGTTCAGAAAGACCATCATAGAAAATACCTATGATGCTCCATTCAGAAAGCATGTCAGAGGGACACTTTTTGATTAATTGTTTGTATCTTTCCCAAGCTTCATAGAGGGATTCTCCTTCCTTCTGTCTGAAGGTTTGGACTTCCACTCTAAGCTTACTCAATTTTTGAGGTGGAAAGAACTTTGCCAAGAAGGCATTGACTAGCTTTTCCCAAGAGTCCAGGCTTTCTTTAGGTTGAGAGTCCAACCATGTCCTAGCTCTGTCTCTTACAGCAAAAGGGAATAGCATAAGTCTGTAGACCTCAGGGTCAACCCCATTAGTCTTAACAGTGTCACAGATTTGCAAGAATTCAGCTAAGAACTGATGAGGATCTTCCAATGGAAGTCCATGGAACTTGCAATTCTGTTGCATTAGAGAAACTAATTGAGGCTTAAGCTCAAAGTTGTTTGCTCCAATGGCAGGGATAGAGATGCTTCTCCCATAGAAATCGGGAGTAGGTGCAGTAAAGTCACCCAGCACCTTCCTTGCATTGTTGGCATTGTTGTTGTTTTCGGCTGCCATGGGTTCTTCTTCTTTGAAGATTTCTGTTAGGTCCTCTACAGAGATTTGTGCCTTGGTTTCTCTTAGCCTTCTCTTCAAGGTCCTTTCAGGTTCAGGATCAGCCTCAACAAGAATGCTTTTATCCTTGCTCCTGCTCATAAGAAAGAGAAGAGAACAAGATAATGTGGAATCCTCTATGTCACAGTATAGAGATTCCTTGAGGTGTCAGAGGAAAAGAAAAAAAGAAGGCAGAAGTAGAATAATTCGAACTTATCAAAGAAGATGGAGTTCGAATTGTGCATTAAGGAATAGTGTTAGTCCAATAATAGAAGGATGTGAGAAGAAAGGGAAGTAATTTTCGAAAATTAAGTAAAAGATTTTGAAAATATTTTGAAAAACACTAATTGATTTTCGAAAATAAGAGTGGGAAAGAAATCAAGTGATTTTTGACAAAGGTTTTGAAATTAGAAATCAAAAAGATTTGATTGAAAACTATTTTGAAAAAGATGTGGTTAAGAAGATATGATTAGTTTTAAAAAATGTGATTGAGAAGATATGATTTGAAAAAGATTTGATTTTGAAAATTAATGACTTGGCTATCAAGAAAAGATATGATTCAAACATTAAACCTTTCTCAACAGAAAAGGCAACATACTTGGAATGTTGAATCAAATTATTAATTGATAGCAAGTATCTTTAAAAATGGAAAGAAATTAATTTTTAAAAAGATTTGATTGAAAAGATTGATTTGAAAAAGATTTGATTTTGAAAAATTTGGAAAACTTGAAAAAAAATTGATTTGAAAACAAAATCTTCCCTCTTGTGCCATCCTGGCGTTAAACGCCCAGAATGGTGCACATTCTGGCGTTTAACGCCCAAAATGCTACCCTTTTGGGCGTTAAACGCCCAACCAGGTACCCTGGCTGGCGTTTAAACGCCAGTCTGTCCTTCTTCACTAGGCGTTTTGAACGCCCAGCTTTTTCTGTGCATTTCCTCTGCTGTATGTTCTGAATCTTCAATTCTCTGTTTTATTGACTTGAAAAGACACAAATTAAAAATATTTTTGGATTTTTAATAGTAAGGAATAATCAAAATGCAACTAAAATCAAATAACAATGCATGCAAGACCCAAACTTACCAGTTTGTATACTACTGACATTAATGAGAATGCATATGGGACACATAAACACTCAAGTCAAGAGAATTTAAAGATCAAAGTAAGAAATCATCAAGAATTACTTGAAGATCCTTAAGACACATGAATGAATGCATGCAATTGACACCAAACTTAACATGAGACACTAGACTCAAACAAGAAATATTTTTGGATTTTATGATTTTGTAAAATTTTTTATGTGTTTTTTTTTCGAAAATTAAGTGGAAAAGAAAACAAAAATATCAAAGTTCTTAATGAGAATTCCAGGAATCAGTGCAATGGTAGTCTAAGACTCCGGTCCAGGAATTAGACATGGCTTTACAGCCAGCCAAACTTTCAAAGAAAGCTTCGGTCCAAAACACTAGACATGGCCAAAGGCCAGCCAAGCTTTAGCAGATCACTGCTCCAAAAGCAAGATTGATAGAAATCAACAAGCTCTTGTGACGATAAGTTGAAACCTCGGTCCAATGAAATTAGACATGGCTTCAAAGCCAGCCAGATTTCAACAGATCATCATGAAACTCTAGAATTCATTCTTAAGAATTCTGAAAAAAAAATACCTAATCTAAGCAACAAGATGAACCTTCAGTTGTCCAAACTCAACAATACCCGGCAACGGCGCCAAAAACTTGGTGCGCGAAATTGTGATCAATACTTTTCACAACTCAAATAATCCCCGGTAATGAATCCAAAAACTTGGTGTTCAATACCATGGCATAAACACAACTTCGCACAACTAACCAGCAAGTGTACTGGGTCGTCCAAGTAATAAACCTTACGCGAGTAAGGGTCGATCCCACAGAGATTGTTGGTATGAAGCAAGCTATGGTCACCTTGTAAATCTTAGTCAGGCAAACTCATGTGGGTATGGTGATATACGAATAAAACATAAAGATAAAGATAGAGATACTTATGTAATTCATTGGTAGGAATTTCAGATAAGAGTATGAAGATGCTGGTTCCTTCCGTCTCTCTGCTTTCCTACTGTCTTCATCCAATCCTTCTTACTCCTTTCCATGGCAAGCTCAAGCAAGGGTTTCACCGTTGTCAATGGCTACCTCCCATCCTCTCAGTGGAAATGTTCAACGCACCCTGTCACGGTACGGCTATCCATCTGTCGGTTCTCGATCAGGCTGGAATAGAATCCAGTGATTCTTTTCCGTCTGTCACTAACGCCCCGCCCTCAGGAGTTTGAAGCACGTCACAGTCATTCAATCATTGAATCCTACTCAGAATACCACAGACAAGGTTAGACCTTCCGGATTCTCTTGAATGTCGCCATCAGTTCTAGCCTATACCACGAAGACTCTGATCTCACGGAATGGCTGGCTCGGTTGTCAGGCGATCAACCATGCATCGTGTATCAGGAATCCAAGAGATATTCACCCAATCGAAGGTAGAAGGGAGGTGGTTGTCAGTCACACGTTCATAGGTGAGAATGATGATGAGTGTCACGGTTCATCACATTCATCAAGTTGAAGAACAAGTGATATCTTAGAACAAGAACAAGCGGAATTGAATAGAAGAACAATAGTAATTGCATTAATACTCGAGGTACAGCAGAGCTCCACACCTTAATCTATGGTGTGTAGAAACTCCACCGTTGAAAATACATAAGAACAAGGTCTAGGCATGGCCGAATGGCCAGCCTCCCAATGATCTAAGATCTAAAGAAAGAGATTCCAAAGATCCGAAGATTAGAAGCCCCAAATACAATAGCAAAAGGTCCTACTTATAGAGAACTAGTAACCTAAGGTTTACAGAGATGAGTAAATGACATAAAAATCCACTTCCGGGCCCACTTGGTGTGTGCTTGGGCTGAGCAATGAAGCATTTTCGTGTAGAGACTCCTCTTGGAGTTAAACGCCAGCTTTGGTGCCAGTTTGGGCGTTTAACTCCCATTCTTGTGCCAGTTCCGGCGTTTAACGCTGGGAATTCTGAGGGTGACTTTGAACGCCGGTTTAAGCCATCAAATCTTGGGCAAAGTATGGACTATCATATATTGCTGGAAAGCCCAGGATGTCTACTTTCCAACGCCGTTGGGAGCGCGCAAATTGGGCTTCTGTAGCTCCAGAAAATTCACTTCGAGTGCAGGGAGGTCAGAATTCAACAGCATCTGCAGTCCTTTTTAGTCTCTGAATCAGATTTTTGCTCAGGTCCCTCAATTTCAGCCAGAAAATACCTGAAATCACAGAAAAACACACAAACTCATAGTAAAGTCCAGAAAAGTGAATTTTAACTAAAAAATAATAAAAATATACTAAAAACTAACTAGATCATACTAAAAACATACTAAAAACAATGCCAAAAAGCGTACAAATTATCCGCTCATCAGGCCTATTACCTGTATAAATAGGTGAAGCCTCGCTTGAGTTTATATAACAATAATAACAATAAACAATCAATATAATATTCTCTCTCCTTCTTTGATACTCTTCTCTCTCTTTACATACAATACTACTTATATTAGTAATATATAAGTTACTTTTATTATACCATAATAATTATATTAGTGAACATTAATACTAGAGTTTTATATTTATATTTATTTACTTTATATTTATTATATCTTCATTAGTTATTTATTTTACAACACGTTATTAGCACGAGACTCTTATCAAATTTTTAGGAAGACTCAGGTAACAAATTTTTATTATGTCGAAACTCTCTCATCTTGAATTCAATGCTCTTGATATATTTAGAAACAATTATTTATCATGGATATTAGATGCTGAAACCCATCTTGATTCAATGGATCTTGGAGATATCATTAAGGCTGAAAATAATGCATCCCAGAAGGATAAAGCCAAAGTCATGATTTTTCTTCGTCGTCATCTTGACGAGAGATTGAAAAATGAATATCTCACATTAAAAGATCCTGCAGATCTTTGGAAAGACCTTGAAGAAATGTATAATCATCAGAAAACGGTGATACTTTCTCAAGCCCGATATGAATGGACGCACTTGCGTTTACAAGATTTTAAATCCATAAATGAATATAATTCTGCAATGTTTCGTATCACCTCACGAATAAAATTATGTGAGGAAAAGATAACTGACCATGATATGTTGGAGAAAACTTTCTCAACCTTCCACGCCTCGAATGTGCTCCTGCAGCAGCAGTATCGAGAAAAGGATTTAAAAAATATTCTGAATTAATTTCTTGCCTTCTTGTTTCTGAACGTAATAACGAATTACTTTTAAAAAATCGTGAAGCACGTCCAGCTGGCGCCGCCCCATTTCCTGAAGTAAATGCGGCAAATCATTACCTCAGGAGAGGTAAATGGCAAGGTTTTAATAATAAGAAAAATTATGGAAGGAAAAAGAATTATATTCAAAAGAGAGGATCTCACCAGAAGTGGGATAAAGAAAGAAATATCGGGCAGAATAAATCAACAGAGGATAAGTGTTTCCGTTGTGGTGGAAAGGGCCATTGGTCACATACCTGTCGTAACCCAAGGCACTTAGTCGATCTTTACCAGGCATCTTTGAAAAAGGACGACAAGGAAAAAGAGTCGAATTTTGTTTCAAATGATGCTGAAAATTCTACCACTCATTATGATGTATCTGATTTCTTTGAGGATCCTGAAGGAAATATTAGTCATTTGATCAATGATAGAATAGTTTAATGTGTGATATTGTTAAGCATTCATGTAAATAAATAATATTGTTAAGTTTTATTTTCTATATATTTAAGTTTCAAATATGATGTATATAAATAATGAAATATTAATGTTTATGAATTTTGAAATTCTTAAATATGTCATGTTTTAAAATAAAATTTTAGTATATGACATTATTTTTATGTACAGTATTTCTTAAAAAAATAATTCCGATCAAGTATTCAATTTAACTATGCATACTACTCATTTTATTATTATTTGTCTTTGAAGAGAATGGCAAGGATATGTAATGAAGATGTATGCCTTGCGGATAGTGCAAGTTCGCACACTATTCTCAAAAGTGATATATATTTTACCCATCTTGTGCCAAAAGAAGAATGTGTTAATACTATTATTGGCTCAGGCAACGTGATTGAAGGCTCCAAAAGAGCTATAATTTTATTTCCCGGAGGAACAAAATTCATAATAAATAATGCACTGTTGTCTACCAAGTCTCGAAGAAACTTGTTGAGCTTTAAAGATATTCGTTGAAATGGATATCATATTGAGACTATGAATGAGGGAAATCATGAATATTTATGTATCACAACTCATGATTCAAATAAGAAAGTTATATTAGAAAAATTACCCTCACTTTCATCTGGGTTATATTATACCAAGATTAGTGCAATTGAATCATATGCCATTGTAAACCAGAAGTTTACTAGCCCAAATGATTTCATAAGTTGGCACGACCGATTGGGTCATCCAAGAACAACCATGATGAGGAGAATTATTGAAAACTCTCATGGACATTTACTAAAGAACCAGAAGATTCTTAAAACTAGTGAATTTTGTTGTGCTGCATGTTCTCATAGAAAGTTAATTTAAGGCCATCACCAGTAAAGATTGGATTTGAGTCCCCTGAATTCCTAGAAAGGATTCAAGGTGATATATGTGGACCTATTCATCCACCATGTGGATCTTTTAGATATTTTATTGTCATAATAGACGCATCTTTGAGATGGTCATATGTGTGCTTATTATCTTCTCGCAACCTGGCGTTTGCGAGATTACTGGTTCAAATTATTCGATTAAAAGCACAATTTCCAAAGAATCCAATCAAAGCAATTCGTCTTGATAATGCTGGTGAATTTACTTCCCAAGCTTTTGATGCTTATTGTATGGCTAATGGTATAAGTGTTGAACATCCAGTAGCTCATGTTCACACACAAAATGGGTTAGCAGAATTACCTATTAAATGCCTCCAATTAATTGCTAGACCCTTACTTATGAGAACAAATCTTCCAATATCGGTTTGGGGGCATGCTATTTTACATGCTGCAGCACTTATTCATTTGAGGCCAACGAGTTACCATCAGTTCTCTCCTATGCAATTAGCTTTTGGCCAGCAGCCAAATGTCTCCCATTTAAGAAAATTTGGGTGTGCAATATATGTTCCCATTGCACCACCTAATTGCACCAAAATGGGACCCCAAAGAAAATTGGGGATATATGTTGGATATGATTTTCCCTCTATAGTGAGGTATCTTGAAATACAAACTGGAGATGTATTTAAAGCCCGGTTTGCGGATTGTCATTTTGATGAATCACAATTTCCAACATTAGGGGGAGAGAATAAGCTTCCTGAAAAGGAACTTAACTGGAATGCATCATCGTTGATGCATTTAGATCCTCGATCAGGGCAATGTGAATTGGAAGTTCAAAAGATTATACATTTACAAAGAATAGCAAATGAATTGCCTGATGCATTTTCCGATACAAAGAGGATAACTAAATCTTATATACCAGCAGAAAATTCCCTAATTCGAATTGATGTCCCAGTAGGACAAGTAGCCACCGAAACAAATTCACGCCAGAAGCGTGGCAGGCCTGTCGGTTCCAAAGACAAAAATCCTCGAAAGAGAAAAGAGGTAAATAATATTCCTGTTGAAAAAGACATAGTAGAGACACCTGCAGTTGTCCAAAATTCTGATATAATTTTAATGCCAGAAGATGTTCAGGTACCTGAAAATTGTGAAAATGACGAGATCTCGATAAATTATGTCTTTACAGGAGAGAAATGGGGCCGAAAAAAGACAATTGTCAAAGAAATATTTGCATATAATGTGGCATTGAATATCATGCATGAAAATAAGGATCTTGAGCCAAGATCAGTCGAAGAATGTCCACAAAGGAATGATTGGCCAAAATGGAAAGAAGCCATGAAGGTTGAATTAGACTCACTTGTGAAACGTGAAGTCTTTGGACCTGTAGTCCGTACACCTGAAGATGTAAAACCTGTTGGATACCGATGGGTATTTGTGAGAAAACAAAATGAGAAAAATGAAGTTGTGCGCTACAAAGTCCGATGATGAGCGGATAATTTATATGCTTTTTGGCATTGTTTTTAGGTAGTTTTTAGTAGGATCTAGTTACTTTTAGGGATGTTTTCATTAGTTTTTATGCAAAATTCACATTTCTAGACTTTACTATGAGTTTGTGTGTTTTTCTGTGATTTCAGATATTTTCTGGCTGAAATTGAGGGACCTGAGCAAAAATCTGATTCAGGCTGAAAAAGGACTGCTGATGTTGTTGGATTCTGACCTCTCTGCACTCGAAATGGATTTTCTGGAGCTACAGAACTCCAAATGGCACGCTCTCAATTGCGTTGGAAAGTAGACATCCAGAAAATTCCAGCAATATATAATAGTTTATACTTTGTTCGAGTTTAGATGACACAAACTGGCATCTAACGCTAGTTTCATGCTTCATTCTGGAGTAAAATGCCAAAAACACATAATAAACCATTGTTAAACGCCAAAAACACGTTACAACTTGGCGTTTAACTCCAAAAGAAGCCTCTGCACGTATAAAGCTCAAGCTCAGCCCAAACACACATCAAAGTGGGCCCCAAAAAGTGGATTTCTGCATTTAGAATTATTTCTGTAAACCCTAGTAACTAGTTTAGTATAAATAGAACTTTTTACTATTGTACGAGGGGTCTTTTCCTTTATTTTCGATTTCACATGCTATTTGGGGAGGCTGGCCATTTGGCCACGCCTAGACCTTGATCACTTATGTATTTTCAATGATGGAGTTTCTACACAGCATAGATTAAGGTGTGGAGCTCTGCTGTACCTCGAGTATTAATGCAAATTACTACTATTTTCTATTCAATTCAGCTTATTCTCATTCTAAGATATTCGCTACACTTCAACATGATGAATGTGATGATCTGTGACACTCATCATCATTCTCACATATGAACGCGTGCCTGACAACCATTCCCGTTCTACCTTAGATCGAGTGCATATCTCTTGGATTTCTTAATCAGAATCTTCGTGGTATAAGCTAGAATCCATTGGCAGCATTCTTGAGAATCCGGAAAGTCTAAACCTTGTCTGTGGTATTCCGAGTAGAATTCAAGGATTGAATGACTGTGACGAGCTTCAAACTCGCGAGTGTTGGGCGTAGTGACAGACGCAAAAGAATCACTGGATTTTATTCTGACATGATCGAGAACCGACATTTGATTAGCCGTGCTGTGACAGAGCATTTGGACCATTCTCACTGAGAGGATGGGAAGTAGCCATTGACAACGGTGACGCCCTACATATAGCTTGCAATGGAAATGAGTATGAAGGATTGGAGGAAGGCAATAGGAAAACAGAGATTCAGAAGGGACAAAGCATCTCCATACACTTATCTGAAATTCCCACCAATGAATTACATAAGTATCTCTATCTTTATTTTATGCTTTATTTATCATTATATTCGAAAACCATTATAACCATTTAAATCCGCCTGACTGAGATTTACAAGATGACCATAGCTTGCTTCATACCAACAATCTCCGTGGGATCGACCCTTACTCACGTAAGGTATTACTTGGACGACCCGGTACACTTGCTGGTTAGTTGTGCAAAGTTGTGAAAAAGTGTGATTCACGTTTGAGAGCTCCAAGTCTTTGGCGCCATTGTTGATGATCACAATTCACGCACACTACCCGACTTGTGGCACAAGGTTTTTCACAAAGGCCTAGTATAGATTATGAAGAAACGTATTCCCCTGTAGTGGATGCGATAACATTGTATTATTTGATCAGTTTATCTGCATATCATAAATTGCATATGCATTTAATGGATGTGGCGACAACCTATTTATACGGCTCATTAGATCGGGATATCTATATGAAAGTTCCTGAAGGACTAAAGATATCTAAACCATCCAATGAATATTTGTAAGGGTTATACTCAGTCAAATTGTAAAGATCTTTATATGGTCTAAAGCAATCTGGACGAATGTGGTATAATCGTCTTACTAAGTATCTGGCCAAAAATGGTTTCAAGAATGATGATATATGCCCGTGTGTTTTCATAAAGAAAACTGCATCTGGTTCATTATAATTGCTGTGTACGTTGATGATTTAAATATCATTGGGACTCCTGAAGAGATTCCAACAATTATAAAAACTCTAAAAGAAGAGTTTGAGATGAAAGATCTTGGAAAGACTAAGTTTTGTCTCGGCCTGCAGATCGAGCATACAAAAGATGGGATCTTTATTCATCAAATAATATACACAGAAAAGATCTTGAAGAGATTTTATATGGATAAGTCACATCCATTAAGTACCCCAATGATCGTAAGATCTTTGGATGTGAAAAAGGATCAAGTCCGCTCTAAAGAAGAGAATGAAGATATCCTTGGTCCTGAAGTACCATATCTTAGTGCCATTGGAGCACTAATGTATCTTGCTAATAATACACGACCCGATATATCATTTGCTGTGAACTTACTAGCAAGGTATAGTTCATCTCCAACCAAAAGACATTGGAGTGGAATCAAGCAAATCTTTTGATATCTTCATGGAATGGTTGATATGGGATTGTTTTATCCCTATGGATCCAAGTCACAACTAGTTGGCTATGCAAATGCCGGATACTTATCTGATCCACATAAAGGGAGATCTTAAATAGGATACCTATTCACATATGGTGGTATAGCTATATCATGAAGGTCCACAAAACAGACGATTGCTGCAACCTCCTCTAATCATGCTGGAATACTCGCGATACATGAAGCTAGTCGCGAGTGTTTTTGGCTCAAGAGTTTGATCCAATATATTCTGTCATCATGTGGAATGATTGATCATAAGATAGCTCCAATTGTTCTGTTTGAAGATAATACAGCATGCATTGCTCAACTTAAAGGTGGATACATTATAGGTGATAGAACAAAGCATATTTCTCCCAAATTCTTCTTCACTCATGATCTTCAAAATCAAGGGACAATTGATGTTCAACAGATCCGCTCAAGTGACAATCTGGCAGATTTATTCACAAAGTCACTCCCAAAATCTTCCTTTGAAAAATCGGTACATGAGATTGGGATGCACCGGTTTCGAGACATTAAATGATGTCGATAAGAGGGGGAGACTGTACTCTTTTTTCCTTGATCAGGTTTTTTCCCATTGGGTTTTTCTTAACAAGGTTTTTAATGAGGCAGTCCCTATCACTAAAGGATATTGTACTCTTTTTCTTTCACTAAGGTTTTTTTCTGTTGGGTTTTTCTTTAGTAAGGTTTTAACGAGGTAATAATCCTAAATGGGTATCCAATGGGGAGTGTTGTGATAACAACAAATTGAATGCCCATTTATGAGATTGGGCGACTAACCTTTGCTAAATTGAAGGAATAACTTTTCAAAGCATATTGGAAGTTAATGAAAGTTGAAAATTAAGGTCTATCACCTATATAAATAGGTGAAGCCTCGCTTAAGTTTATATAACAATAATAACAATAAACAATCAATATAATATTCTCTCTCTTTTTTTGATACTCTTCTCTCTCTTTACATACAATACTACTTATATTAGTAATATATAAGTTACTTTTATTATATCATAATAATTATATTAATAAACATTAATACTAGAATTTTATATTTATATTTATTTACTTTATATTTATTATATCTTCATTAGTTATTTATTTTACAACAATTTTGATTTTGTTGCAAATAGATTGCATGAGCTAGTGTGGGAAATGAAAACGAAATTGGAATAATCATAGCCGTTGAATTCCCCTGAAGAATGTGAGAGAAAAGAAATAAAAAAAAAAAAGGGAGCTTGCTCGTTACTACACATTATTACACCACTCATCATAGTCAAACAGTGTGTCAGCTTTCCCAGAAAAGAGAGAGTTTTTCTTTCTTTCAATCTTTTCTTTTTTTCCTTTGTTACTCCCCACAGCCACCATCCCCACACTCCCACCTTTCCCTATCTCATGGCGGTTCTGAACGCTTTCTCTCTTTCCTTCTTCTTCTTGGTTTTCGTCACTTTTGTTGTTTCCATTTCCAGTGAGCCTCTTCCCCAACCTGTGGTTTCTTCCACTGATGTTGAACTCCTATTGTTCAAAATCAAGTCTTCACTCCAAGGAAACACCAATGGAGAAGAAAACCTTGTCTTATCTTCATGGAACTCTTCAGTTCCACTATGTCAATGGAGAGGTCTCAAATGGATCTTCTCCAGCGGCACACCTTTGTCATGCACTGATCTCTCATCACCACAATGGACCAATCTCTCACTCCACAAAGACCCTTCTCTTCACTTACAATCCCTTCAGCTTCCTTCTGCAAATCTATCTGGTTCTCTCCCCAGAGAGCTTGGTGAATTTCCATTGCTTCAAAGCCTCTACCTTAACATTAACTCCTTGAAAGGAACGGTTCCTCTTGAAATTGGTTACAGTACCTCATTATCTGACATTGATTTTGGTGATAATCTTTTGACTGGGCAGATTCCTGCTTCAATTTGGAATCTTTGTGATAGACTTGTTTCTCTTAGGGTTCATGGAAACTCCTTCTCTGGGAATGTTCCAGAACCTGCATTGCCTAACTCTTCTTCTTGTAAGAGTCTTCAGTTTCTTGATTTGGGTGATAACAGGTTCTCTGGGGAGTTTCCTGAGTTTGTTACGAAGTTTGGTGGGTTGAAGCAGCTTGATTTAGGGAACAATATGTTTGTTGGTTCAATTCCTCAGAGCTTATTTGGGCTAAAGCTTGAAAAATTGAACCTTTCTCATAATAACTTCAGCGGGGTTTTGCCATTTTTTGGGCAGAACAAATTTGGGGTTGATGTGTTTGAAGGGAATAGTCCTGACTTGTGTGGACCACCTTTGAGAAGTTGCACCAGAAACTCTGCACTGAGTTCTGGTGCAGTTGCTGGCATAGTTATTAGTCTTATGACTAGTGCAGTTGTTTTGGCTTCTTTGTTGATTGGTTATATGCAGAACAAGAAGAGGAAGGGTAGCGGAGAGAGTGAAGATGAGTTGAATGACGAAGAGGAAGATGATGAGAATGGTGGTGGTGGTGGGGCTGGTGATGGTGATGGGGGGGAAGGGAAGCTTATGATATTCAGCGGCGGCGAGAATTTGACGTTGGATGATGTGTTGAATGCGACTGGACAAGTCATGGAGAAGACATGTTATGGGACTGCTTATAAGGCGAAGCTTGCTGATGGGAGCACCATTGCTTTGAGGTTGTTGAGGGAAGGTAGCTGCAAGGATAGGAACTCGTGCTTGCCAGTTATAAAGCAGTTGGGCAAGATTCGTCATGAGAACTTGATTCCTTTGAGAGCCTTCTATCAGGGGAAGAGAGGCGAGAAGCTCCTTATTTATGACTATTTTCCTCTTAGAACCCTTCATGAGCTTCTTCATGGTAAGGACTATATACATAAACACTTGCATAAATGATGTTTCATATTGCACTGCCACTTCACTCTCAAGTTTACACAGTTAAAATCCTCGTCATACTAAAATCTTTTTCATAGTTTGTATCTAATTTGATTGGATTGGTTCAAACTGAAATATATATATAACCCTTCGGAGTGTTCCAGTGCTAGAATAAAATTACATACGATTTCTCAGCCTTGAAAAGAGAAGAGAAATTATCCTGTTAATTTCTCAAATCAATGACATGTAAGACTTTTAACTTGGACGACAGTTAAATCATTTACTAGCTTTTCTATTCAGCTTAAAACATAGAGAGAATCAAGAGCCTGTATTTATGTCTTGTGCATAACTTTGTGACTTCTGTATGTCATTCTTGATCTAATAATATTCTTGTAATAACAATTTTCTTAAGGTAATGTTTGTCATATCCTAATAAACTGGATTAATATCATAAAATAGTTTATGCTTATTCTATGTCCTGTACCTCAAATAAGATAGTTCATAATGCCTATCAGTAGGATCACTCTCGTCATCGCCAGGATGATTCTTGATGATTCCAGTTCTTCTACATCAGATGGGAGTTTAAGTGAAAGTTGAGATGAAAAAAAAGAAGTAAACTTAAACGGGCTTTGGTGATATCAATAGTTATGTTGTTGCTTGGAATTGAGTGTTGACCATTTTGCTGTAATTTTGCTTTTCTACAGAAACTAAAGCAGGAAAACCAGTGCTGAACTGGGCTAGGCGACACAAGATCGCATTGGGAATAGCGAGAGGGCTGGCCTATCTTCATACAGGACTTGATGTACCGATCACTCATGCGAACGTAAGATCCAAAAATGTGCTAGTGGACGACTTCTTTGTTGCGAGGGTCACTGATTTTGGCCTTGATAAGCTGATGGTTCCTTCCATAGCCGACGAAATGGTAGCACTTGCTCGAGCAGACGGCTACAAGGCTCCGGAACTTCAAAAAATGAAGAAATGCAATTCCAGGACTGATGTTTATGCATTTGGTATACTGCTGCTGGAGATTTTGATTGGGAAGAAGCCAGGGAAAAACGGAAGAAATGGAGAGTTTGTTGACTTGCCTGCGATGGTGAAAGTGGCGGTTTTGGAAGAGACAACAATGGAAGTGTTCGATGTGGAGCTCTTGAAAGGAATAAGAAGTCCGATGGAAGATGGCATGGTGCAGGCACTGAAGCTGGCGATGGGATGCTGCGCACCGGTGGCGGCAGTTAGGCCGAGCATGGAAGAAGTTGTGAGGCAGTTGGAGGAGAACAGACCAAGGAACAGGTCTGCATTGTACAGCCCTACAGAAACAAGAAGTGGAACTGTTACCCCGTTTTGAGAGCTCTGAAATTTTCAGAAAATGTACGTTTAGTTAAACTCATGGTTTCTCCCTTTCCCTCTCTCTCTTACATTTACTTAAAGTTGTGTATCTGTTTCATTTTAATTTAAGGGTAGTGAATGAATCATATGATGATGATCTAGAGCATGTAATATTTTTTAATGAATCTGAGTTTAGGTACTCCTGATTATTTTTAATATCAAATATAATCACTTACACAGTTCTGCAAATTTAAAAAGTCTGTCCATGTCCATGTTCATGTGATAAAGTAGTATTATTTTTCGTCCAATAGTATACTTGCTGTGAAATAGGGACGACAAAAATACCCATGGAAGCGGATACACGTGAGGATTACCCGCAATGGAATCGGAACGGAAATAGAGGTATCTGTTTAACGGGGACTCGCGAAATCCCCGTAATGGAGGAATTTACTAAAATACTTCTATCTATATATAAAATAAAAGCTAAAAGCTAAAATACCTCTATCTATATATAAAGTTATAAGTTTGTCATTTCCTCAAGTTAGATATTTAATATTTGTATTGGATTATATTAAATTGTGTTTGGAACTTTGAACTGTGTTATCTTATGTTAAACTTTGTAAATTCTTGAAAGATTGTGATATGATTTGTGTTAATTTTCTTTTAAAATGTTAAAGATAATACCCATGATACCAACACGTATCCACCATCCTTAATTTTCTGTAAGGATAATTAAATAGGACCTGTTCATATATTAATTCAATAAATAAAGTAGGGTCAATAAAACAATAAGTTTAGCAAAAAGGGTGGTTTTTACGACATGCCGGATGATTTTAAAGAGATTGGACACTGACAAAGGAGCTAACTTCTACTTGTCTAAAAGCAAGTAACTGCCTCTCTAATTCTCGCTTACAATCTTTATCTTCATTAAAAATTAAGGTTACGAGAACTGGACCGGTCATTAAACCGATCAAGGGACTGGTTCAATAGTTTAATGGTTCAATCGGGATCGAATCGTGGTTAAACCGATTTAAATAAATATAAAATAAAATTATTAAAATTCACTATAAAATTTTAAATATTTAAATTTAATGACTTTAAAATTAATAAAATTCAAAATTCAAAATTTTAAATATTAAAATTTAAAATGTCTATAATTTATCATTGAAAATTCAAAATTCACAAATTCAAACATTAAAATTTACCACTACAGACAATCAAAAGACATATAATTAACAAACACATTATATTCCACCACTAAAAGAACAAACTAAGTTTAAACACTACTTATACAAATTTCTAATTATTGAATCTAAACTTACACAAATTACATATAGCCAATAACCAAGTGTTGATTATTAAACACAGATTTATACAATTTCTATTCACATCAGCAACAATCCAATGATACATACAGCTTTAGAATACAAAATTAACAATTACAGAACTCAAAAAACTCAGAACTCATTATTGAACACAAATTTACACAATTTCTATTCACATCAGCAACAATCCAATGATACATACAGCTTCAGAATACAAAATTAATAATTACAGAACTCAGAAAACTTAGAACATAGAATTAACAATTACCATCAACAATCAACAAAATTATTTTAAAAAAACCTTAGAAAATTTTTTATCAAAAACCATACAACTTAACAAGAATAATTAACTCAGAAGTATAGATTAATCATAATTAATTTCAGAAAAAAATTAGGACTGAAGAACCAATGGAGGAGTGCTCACTGGAGAAGACAAGGTAGCCGAGTAACAAAGACGTCCGCGAGGAGGTGATGGCCGAGTAGTTACACGGAGGTGACGACGAGGAGGACAAGTGAGCAGAGACGTTTGTGTTTCACGTGAGACAGAGTGAGATCTGAGAGGGAGAGAGAGCGAGCTTGAAGAGAGAGAAGCCAAGCAGAGACATCCAGGATAGCGACAAGAACAAGACCGTTGATGGCACCCTCTGTCATTGCCGCCGCCGACGATCACAAAGGCGGGCTTCACAACGAGCACATATACGGTGAGGAGGAGAAGAGTAGCGGCGGCTTCGCGACGAGCACAGAGAAGGTGATGAAGAAAAGAGTGGCGGCGGCTGGGGGGCTGACCGTGGCTGGTGATACTAGGGGCTGACAGTGGCAGTGAAAGTGAGAATTATTGTCGGTCTAGAATTTATCTTGTAGAAATAAGAACTTCATTGTAAGCATAGCTCCAAACCAACTAATAACTCTCAAATCAAATTTTAATGATTGGTTGTCACAAGTATAAACCCCAATGAAAATTAACCGAAGTATTCAAACCTCGGGTTGTCTTACAAGGAATTGCAATGAAGTAATCAATTATTGGCTATGGAGGAACAAGGGGGGTTTGATTTGGTAAAAGGGGCAAGAAAATTAATGGCAAGTAAGTAAAGCAAGCAACTAAAGAAAGCAATTAATAAAGAGAGACATTCATGGCAAGGATTGAGAATATAGGCTTTCTATCCTAGTCACTAATCATAACAATAATTAACAAGAATTTATCCTATTTTGTAATCTCTAACAATAGAAGAAGGTATAATGTTATCTTCACACGAGAGAAAGTCAAATAAGACTAGTTAATCTCAATCCAAAAGTCCTAATCAACTTACTAATTGAATTAGCAAGAGATTAGAGTGAATGGAAACAATATTAACTAACAACTCTAGATCACCAATCTAAATTGGGTATTAATGACTCAAGAGCACCTAATTTCTCCTTCCAAGCCAAGAATGCCCAAAAAGCTACTCTAACATCTAACTAAGCATTTTGTCAAACATTTAGAAGGCATAAAAAGAAATCATATTAAATTGCAAAAAATATAAAATCTAACAACTACCCAATACAAGGAATCAACAATAACAACTCAAGAAAACAACATTAAACATGAAATACCTCAAATTGCATTAAAGGAAATCCAAATCCAACAAGAGGATTCATAAACATAAAAGTGACATAAAAGGGAAATTAACACTACAAACTAAGAGAATGAAGATGTAGGAACAAAAAATTGTAAAGGAAACAAGATGAAAATAAGGAATTAAACCTAGATCTAAGATGGAAATTAACCTAAGAACCTTAATTCTAGAGAGAAGAGGGAGCTTCTCTCTCTAGAAAACTACACTACATGATGCTAACCTAAAACTAATTGCTCCCCCTTTGACCCATCTTAAATTCTGATGAAATAGTTTCTAGAATCAGTTGGATTTGGGCCTGGGAAGCTCAGAATTCGCCCCCAACGTTTTCACTTTAATGAGGTCACGTGCCTGTTGTGACGCATACGCATGGGCCACGCGTACACATCGTCTGGGTTTTCTTCTCACGAGTATGTGTCATGTCACGCGTACGCGTCGCCTTCGACGATGTACCTCCTCACCCGTGCGCGTCCGTCATGTGTGCATGTCGCTCTAAGCACTCAAAATCCTTGTTTTTCCATGAATTCTCCACTTTGCATGCTTTTCTCTTCACTTCTTCCATCCAATACTTGCCTTATGAGCCTGAAATTACTTAACAAACACATCAAGACATCGAATGGAATTAAAGTGAATTAAAATTACCAATTTAAGGGCATAAAAAGCATGTTTTCACTCTTAAGCACAAATTTATGGAGAATTACAAAACCATGCTATTTCATTGAATAAACGTGAGATAAGTTGATAAAATCCCCTAAATTAAGCACAAGATAAACCACAAAATTGGGATTTATCAAACCTCCCCACACTTAAACTAAGCATGTCCTCATGCTAAACTCAAGAAGGAAACAAAGGGTATCAACATTTATTCAATGCAAATAAACTATATGCAATCTACCTACATGCAATCTATCTAAATGAATGTAATTTCTTGGTCAAAATAAATCAATTTCCAACAATACATCTATAAGTTCAAGGGTTAAAGCAATAGCAATCAAATCATACCCACAATTGAATTGAGTTTTTAAAAGATTTTTCAAACTTGCAAAAAGATATGATCATAGGTGAAAATATGTAATTGAGCAATCGAACCCTCACTGGATGTGTATCCGCTCTAGTCACTCAAGTGTATAGGGTTGATTCACTCAATTCTCCCCTAATCATGCTTTTCAAGATTTGTTTTTCATCTAACAATCAACAATTAGTTCATGCATGCATACAAATATCATGAGGACTTATCCATAGGTTGTAATGGGACTAGGGTCAAGGTAAGGATGCATATGGTCAAGTGAGCTTGAAATTTGAATATTTGATTAACTTAAACTTTCCACCTAACCTATATGACAACCTATACAATTCTAAACAAACCTAACTATCCATTCTTTACTTTTTCACACACTCATGCATTTCTTTTTGATCACCACACATATGCATTGATTTTTATTGAACTTTACTTTGGAATATTTTGACCCCTTTTTATTGCTTTTCTTTTTCTTTTTATATTATTTTTTCTTTTTCCTTTTCTTTTTTTATTTTTCTTTTCCTCATTTTTTTCAACTAAAATATATATACAAGATCATCAATGCATATGGTTTAACATTCAATTAATACATGAGTATGTACCCAATTCTCAAAATTTTAACAAAAATACAAAAATACTCTTTTATCCCAGCCAATGTTCCCAATTCTCCCACAATTGAATGATAAACACTCTCACTAGACTAAGCTAATCAAAGATCCAAATAAGAAACATTTATTATTTTTCACTTTAAGGCTTGTAATGTGCTAAAATTAAGAACAAATGGGTTTTTCATAGGCTCAAAGTTGGCTAACAATGGAAGATAAAAGGTAAGGCTATTTGAGTAAGTGAGCTAATCGAAACAATGGCCTCAATCATATAAGTGCATTCATACATAAAAGAATGAACATATAGAATCAATCAAATCAAAGATTACAATCATAGAAAGAGAACAATGCACACAAGAATAGAAATAAGTGGTTATATGATGTAACCACATAATTAGGCTCAAAACTCACATGCTTGCATTCTTAGCTCAAAAACATGATCCACGATATATGTAATTCAAGCAAGTTCTAAATTTTTTTTTTCAAATCAATATAGACAAATTCCTTGGAAAATTTCATTATTTTGACTAAGCTTATTATACATACATACAAAATAAGAAGATGCAACTAAAAATCCTAAAAGACCTAAAAATGAAATGCAAAAGTGTTGGGATTAGAAACTTGTCACCCAAAAATGCTGATTGGTCGGACGACCTCCCCACACTTAAAAGTTTACACCGTCCTCAGTGCACTTAAAGATGAGCAAGGGGGTACGGCGACTCTCCAAATTGCTACCTTCAACTGGTAGGTCAATCGGTGCTGTGTGTTCTTTCTTCCGCTTCCGTTTTTGCTTATGATGCATCCTCCTGAGAATAAAAAACAAGATAAGAAGACAATTAAATGCAAAAGTAGGGAAGCATACATTGTTGGGATGAGGTGATGATCACTAGAATGAAGTGAGTGAATTAGTGTGAAATTGAAGAAAAATAGGTGTGTGAATTCTAAGATTGCGTGTAGTTTAGAACACACACACACTAGCATAAAAACTATGTCACAAGTATACAAAAGAAAGCATACACTTCAATCATTCTAGTGTACTTGAGATACTCTAAAGAAAACTTGTAGGTCAAGTCAACCAAATAAGCAATGAAGAAACATAAAAGCATTCAAGCAAGGTCAAGCAATTGTGAAATTGGATAATGCATGTGTGTTGATTGATGTGCAAGGAAACTTAATGAACCAAATGAAATGTAAAGCTCACACATAAAACAATGATACATATTAAAGTTGTTTGCAACACCCAAGTGATATAGAAGTAGAACACATGGGTGCTATGCAACTTAGGAAAAAGAAGATAGAAGAATTAAAATCAATCACATAGCAAGCATGGTCCACAAAGCTTTACAAAGCTAAAAAATATGTCACTAGGTAAGCCTACGATCGAATTTCACAATTCCAAAATCTCAATGCATGAAATCGGTGATGTGAATAAGGGTCAATCATAAACAAGCATCACCTAAAAAAATGCATTGATAATGTACAATTGCTTAACAATGGATGATGAATGCATGGTGGCCAAAACATGCAATTCAAAATATTTAGAAAGCTTGAAGGCAATGTCACATGTACTTGGTATTCACAAATGTTAAACATGAAAAACTCAAAACCAAGTATCAAAATATAACCTCAACAAAGAATCCAACAATGAATGTTAACAAAAATGATATTAAACTAACATCTTATCAGTAATCAGCAGCAATAGACAGCAAACAAGATTAATAATCCAACACTTATAATGAAAAACAGAAATTAAACAAAAATTAAACTAACTAAATAACTAACTAATTAACCAACTAAAAGAAATGGTGATAAATGGTGCTTGGTAGTGTTGGATGATGGTTGAAGGGTGGAAAGAAAAGAGAAGAAGGGAGAAGAACGAAAGAAATGGAAAAAGGAGAAGAAAAGAAGTGGGTGAAACAAAGTAAGTGTGGTGAGGTAAAATGGGTGTAACGCTTACGCGTGGATCACGCGTATGCATGATGGACAAATCAGAGAGGCGACGTGTACGCGTTGGTGGGTTTTGTGCTAAAGGCACAATTCTAGCCCAAAATGCGCGCAACTCTTGGAATTTGTATGGGAGGTGAAAATTTTGGGTCCACGCATACACGTGGGTAAGGCGTACGCGTGGGTGGTCGAAATTCTTGGGGTCACGCGTACGCGTGGGTGACGCATACGAGTGGCATTGTGCTATGTTTTTCAAAATTTTTCCAAGGGTTCTTGCACCAAACCAAGCATTTCAAACATCCAAACAGCTACCAAAACACCATAAAACCTTATTTAACATACTAGACTCCCAAATAAACTTAACTAACTAAATAAAACATGAATCATATTAATTTTACTAATATGTACAAAAGAGAAAAATGAAAAGATGTTACCATGGTGGAGTGTCTCCCACCTAGCCCTTTTGTTTATTGTCCTTAAGTTGGACTTATGGGGAGCTCTCATCAAGGTGGCTTGTGCTTGAATCCATCCTTGAACATCCACCAATGTTTGGACTTCCAATAAGATCCATCATTCAAAGTTAATAGCTCCAAGCTTTAATGGAGTTCTTCACAAACTATGAGCTCCCAAAGTTGATCCACATCTTGTAATCCGGGATCCCATACTTCATTTTGACACCTGTCTTCAAGTTGATCACGATGATTCCCTCCGGGTGGTAGAAAAGCTGAATTCTCACTAAGGCACCAAACTATCCTCCTAGACGTATTCAATTGAGAACTACACCAACCTTTGTATCCACTCCTTGAAGCTTCAACCATAATGAGCCTAGATTTACAACGCCAACCACTAAACATCCTTCTCTCATGCTTCATTCCACAAAGCGCCCTAAGTTGGCCATCCGTTTCAAGTAAACCAAATTCAAGTGGGATAATAAAGCTAAGAGTTAGAAGTTTTACCCACTCAAATGAAGGATTAGATGCCAACTTAGGTAGAGGAGTTCCCAACGGTCTTGATAAAGCATGTTCGACTCCTATCCATCCTCTTCTAGAGGCTTCCACTAATTAGCAAGGCTCTTCAAGCTCTACCTCTTGCCAAGCTTCCTCAAGTTGACATTCTTCTTCACCAAATTCTTCTAGCTCTTCCCCATCACTTAAATCATAAATAGGAGGTTTAGTGAAATCTACCTCAATGTCAATTCCAAGTTCAATGGGGAAGGATTCATCAAACTCAAAAGGATCATATATTGATGCAGAATCATCATAGATAGGGGAACTTGGTGCATGCCTCATTTCTTTCAATTATTCACTCACATTATGCCTAGGAGGTTGTGCACTATCTTCCTCAACACCAACTTCAAACACCATGAAAGAAGGCTCTTCAACTTGGGATTCCTCTTTGCACTCAACATCTTCTAAATTTTCAACCACTACTTCCTCTTGTTCAATAATCTCTACATCCTCCTCTTGTTGCACTTCTTGTCTCAACTCCTCTTCTTCACCTTGAAGCTTCAAGTTCACTCCCTCACGATGCTCCTTGGTTGCTTCTCCACATTCAACAATGGGAGTGCCTTGATCGCGTAAGCGTTGGTGGGATAAGACCATGTTGCTAACGGCTTCTGCCATGGTAGAAATCTTGGCTTCTAGCTTCTTGAACTCCTTTTCTGTCTCCTCTTGTTGCCTTTGGATATAAGAGCTAAGCTCACTTTTTTCTAGCATGAGGGCATGGAGATCTTCATCCATTGAGGGCGGTGGTAGAAGAGAGGGTTCATTGTTTGAGGGAAAGGTATTATAGTTGGAAGGTGGTTCATATTGATGAAAGTCTTGAGGTGGTGTACATGGAATTTATGGTTCATGGGAGTATTGGTGTTGGAATGGTGGTGGCTCTAGATATGGTTCATATGGTGGTTGGTATGGTGGATATGAGTTAGGATCATATAGAGGTGACTAGTGGTATGAGGCTTGTGAGTATGGTTGTTGAGGACTATGTTGAGGGATTGGGTTATATGCATATGATGATTGTGTTTGACAACCACAATAAGGGTCATCACACATATTAGATTGATTTGCATCAAGAGTTGGATGGTACCTATAAGAAGCCAAAGGAGGTTATTTCCATGAAGGTTGTCCATAAGCTTGAGGCTCCTCCCACCTTTGATCTCCAAATCGTTGATGCAAATCCTAATTAAAGCTTCCATTTTCTACAACATAGTTTGAACCGAACTCATAGCCAAAGTGGTGTGAATTCATAGTGAAAGAGAAAACAAGAACAAAAACTAACAAGAAACAAAGAAAGCAAAGTCCTACAACTAGCAACAACTAACAAAGAAGCAAAAGGCAAACATATTCACAATATTCACATATATACAATAGCCAATAACATAACACCATTGCAATTCCCCGACAACGGCACCAAAAATTTGAAAGTGAGAATTATTGTCGATCTAGAATTTCTCTTGTAGAAATAAGAACCTCATTATAAGCATAGCTCCAAACCAACTAATAACTCTCAAATCAAATTTTAATGATTGGTTGTCATAAGTACAAACCCCAATAAAAATTAACCGAAGTATTCAAATCTCGGGTCGTCTCACAAGGAATTACAATGAAGTGATCAACTATTGGCTATCGAGGAACAAGGGGGGTTTAATTTGGTAAAAGAGGAAAGAAAATTAATGGCAAGTAAGTAAAGCAAGCAACTAAAGAAAGCAATTAATAAAGAGAGACATTCATAGCAAGAATTGAGAATATAGGCTTTCTATCCTAGTCACTAATCATAACAATAATTAACAAGAATTTTTCCTATTTCATCATCTCTAACAATGGAAGAAGGTATAATGTTAACTTCAGACAAGAGAAAGTCAAATAAGACTAGTTAATCTCAATCCAAAAGTCCTAATCAACTTACTAATTAAATTAGCAAGAGATTAGAGTGAATGGAAATAATATTAACTAACAACTCTAGATCACCAATCTAAATTGGGTATTAATGACTCAAGAGCACCTAATTTCTCCTTCCAAACCAAGAATGCTCAAAAAAGCTACTCTAACATCCAACCAAGCATTTTGTCAAACACTTGGAAGGCATAAAAGGAAAGCATATTAAATCGCAAAAAATATAAAATCTAACAACTACCCAATACAAGGAATCAACAATAACAACTCAAGAAAACAACATTAAACATGAAATACCTCAAATTGCATTAAAGGAAATCTAAATCCAACAAGAGTATTCATAAACATAAAAGTGACATAAAAGGGAAATTAACACTTCAAACTAAGAGAATGAAGATGTAGGAACAAGAAATTGTAAAGGAAACAAGATTAAAATAAGGAATTAAACCTAGATTTAAGATGAAAATTAACCTAAGAACCCTAATTCTAGAGAGAAGAGGGAGCTTCGCTCTCTAGAAAATTAAACTACATGATGCTAACCTAAAACTAATTGCTCTCCCTTTGACCCATCTTGAATTTTGCATGAAATAGTCTTTGAAATAAGTTGGATTTGGGTTTGGGAAGCTCAGAAATCGCCCCCAACGTTTTCACTTTAATGAGGTAACGTGCCTGCTGTGACGTGTATACATGGGCCACGCGTACGCGTCGTCTGGCATTTTCTTCTCACTCGTACGCATCGCCTTCGACGATGTACCTCCTCACGCGTGCGCGTCTATCACGCGTGTGCGTCATTCTAAGTACTCCAAATCTTGTTTTTCCATGAATTCTCCACTTTGCATGCTTTTTTCTTCACTTCTTCCATCCAATACTTGTCCTATGAGCTTGAAATTACTCAACAAACACATCAAGGCATCGAATGGAATTTAAGTGAATTAAAATTACCAATTTAAGGGCATAAAAAGCATGTTTTCACTCTTAAGCACAAATTTAGGGTGAATTACAAAACCATGCTATTTCATTGAATAATGTGAGGTAAGTTGATAAAATCTCCTAAATTAAACACAAGATAAACCATAAAATTGGGATTTATCATGGTGTTTGCTCTGATAGGGTTTGCCTAGTGAAGGAATTGGTACTGGGTGCTAATGGGTTGAAAGGGAACTTGGACTGGGTGTTAGTTAGCATTTTTTTCTTCTTCCTAACGTCAAAATGACACAATTTTTAATGCAAGTCACAAAATCGGATTTAAAAAAAACCCAATCGGTTTGGCCAGTTCACCGGTTAACTGCCGGTTTGACCATTTTTTAAACGATTTTTTGCAGAATGATTTTGTAGATCAACCGAACAGGCTAGACGACCAGGTTTTGGTTAATCCAGTCGAATCGGACGGTCCGGTCCAGTTTTCAAAACATTGCTAAAAATATAAATCCCAACAAACTCCCAAAATAAAAGGGAACAATTATCCATTAGAAAAGATAGAACTACTCCAACAAAAGTGGTTACACCTTCACGTCTAATATACTAAAAATTTGCCTAAAGCCCTTGCTAACTTAAGTATCGGAGTTTCTTGGAGGTATCACCCCCACCTCCTCACGAGGAACTCAGACAGGCGGCACCTCGACATCAATAAGTCGGATGCTGGCATACAAAAGGATCTGGACCTCACGTCCATACCCAAATCAACGTTTCAGGTAACCCTCGAAATATTGGTACCATTGCCAGGGACCTGGAATTCACCCCACAACAATGGTGGATAACCAGTATGAAGATGGCCATACGGCGTCTAAATTTGAAGCTGAGCCCCAACTAGAGGGCAATGCTCTTATATTACCTCTACCACACCAAATGCATGAACCCCATGGAAAAGGGCCATAAGGAAATCCCTGTCCAAGGCGGATTCATTCAGAGATTCACCATTCTGAAGACAAGGAGCTTCCCCAAATAGCGGACATACTAGGCCTAGTCGATGGTCAACGGGAGCGACTAGAACAGTTGGAACATGAGGCTGAAAGACAACGAGAAGCAGAGCGAAAAATGCGGAGAGAAGTAAGACGACAAAGGGAGCTAGAAGAAAAGCTCCTAAAACTAGAAGCTGACTTTCATAGTCAGAATAATCGATCAGACCGGGAAGAGAGCCCCTAAGAAGGGAAGATCCGTTCATAGATGAGATCATGTGGGCCAAAGTGCCCAGAAAGTTTAAAACTCTTGACATGGACCCCTATGACTGGACGACCGACCCGAGGCACCATCTTAACAACTTCAAAAGCAGGATGTATCTGATTGACGCCTTTAATGCCATTCGTTGCAAAGCCTTCACGACCACCCTGACTAAAACGGCAATGAAGTGGTTTGATAACTTGCCCTCCAGGTCGATAACCAGCTTCGATGACCTGGCAAGGAAGTTTCTGACCAGGTTTTCTATCCAAAATGACAAAACTAAGCACGCCCTGAGCTTATTAGGAGTTAAACAATAGGTCAGAGAAACCCTTAGAGACTACATGAAAAGGTTTAACAAAGCATGCTTGGAGATTCAGAATCTGCCAACTGAAGCCGTGATCATGGGATTAGTCAATGGCCTTAAAGAAGGGCCATTCTCTCAATCCATATCTAAGCGGTACCCAGTTTCCCTGAATGAAGTCCAAGAAAGGGCAGAAAAATACATCAACATAGAGAAAAACTCGAAAAAAAGAAAAAGATCCCAAGAAGAAGAACGAACAAAACTTGAAAAATCCCCTAAGATATCACAACTATACTCCCCTTTGAGTTTCTCTAGTGGATGTCTACAGAGAGATCTGCCACACAAAAAAACTTCTACCTCCTTGCCCAATCAAACATAAGAAGGCAAGAAGTCGGACAGAATACTGTGAGTATGATGAGCGGATAATTTGTACGCTTTTTGGCATTGTTTTTAGTATGTTTTTAGTATGATCTAGTTAGTTTTTAGTATATTTTTATTAGTTTTTAGTTAAAATTCACTTTTCTGGACTTTACTATGAGTTTGTGTGTTTTTCTGTGATTTTAGGTATTTTCTGGCTGAAATTGAGGGACCTGAGCAAAAATCTGATTCAGAGACTAAAAAGGACTGCAGATGCTGTTGGATTCTGACCTCCCTGCACTCGAAGTGGATTTTCTGGAGCTACAGAAGCCCAATAGGCACGCTCTCAACGGCGTTGGAAAGTAGACATCTGGGCTTTCCAGCAATATATGATAGTCCATACTTTGCCCAAGATTTGATGGCCCAAACCGGCGGTCAAAGTCACCCTCAGAATTCTCAGCGTTAAACGCCGGAACTGGCACTAAAGTGGGAGTTAAACGCCCAAACTGGCATAAAAGCTGGCGTTTAACTCCAAGAAGAGTCTCTACACGAAAATACTTCATTGCTCAGCCCAAGCACACACCAAGTGGGCCCGGAAGTGGATTTTTATGTTATTTACTCATCTCTGTACACCCTAGGCTACTAGTTCTCTATAAGTAGGACCTTTTACTATTGTATTTTCATCTTCTGATCTTTGGAATCTTTTGATCTTTAGATCTTTTGATCATTGGGAGGCTAGCCATTTGGCCATGCCTAGACCTTGTTCTTATGTATTTTCAACGGTGGAGTTTCTACACACCATAGATTAAGGTGTGGAGCTCTGCTGTACCTCGAGTAATTAATGCAATTACTATTGTTCTTCTATTCAATTCCGCTTGTTCTTGTTCTAAGATATCACTTGTTCTTCAACTTGATGAATGTGATGATCCGTGACACTCATCATCATTCTCACCTATGAACGTGTGACTGACAACCACCTCCGTTCTACCTTCGATTAGGTGAATATCTCTTGGATTCCTGATACACGATGCATGGTTGATCGCCTGACAACCGAGTGCTCGCCTGACAACCGAGCCAGCCATTCCGTGAGATCAGAGTTTTCATGGTATAGGCTAGAACTGATGGCGGCATTCAAGAGAATCCGGAAGGTCTAACCTTGTCTGTGGTATTCTGAGTAGGATTCAATGATTGAATGACTGTGACGTGCTTCAAACTCCTGAAGGCGGGGCGTTAGTGACAGACGCAAAAGAATCACCGGATTCTATTCCGGCCTGATCGAGAACCGACAGATGGATAGCCGTGCCGTGACAGGGTGCGTTGAACATTTCCACTGAGAGGATGGGAGGTAGCCATTGACAACGGTGAAACCCTTGCTTGAACTTGCCATGGAAAGGAGTAAGAAGGATTGGATGAAGACAGTAGGAAAGCAAAGAGACGGAAGGGACTAGCATCTTCATGCGCTTATTTGAAATTCCCACCAATGAACTGCATAAGTATCTCTATCTTTATCTTTATGTTTTATTCGTATATCACCTATATCCATTTGAGTTTGCCTGACTAAGATTTACAAGGTGACCATAGCTTGCTTCATACCAACAATCTCTATGGGATCGACCCTTACTCGCGTAAGGTTTATTACTTGGACGACCCAGTACACTTGCTGGTTAGTTGTGCAAAGTTGTGTTTATGCCATGGTATTGAACACCAAGTTTTTGGATTCATTACCGGGGATTATATGATTTGTGAAAAGTATTGATCACAATTTCGTGCACCAGAGTACCATAAGCTCTATCAACATCCCACCAATGGATATTACGACTTGAAGAATGTCATAGAAAAGTTGGTCAGAGAAGGCCGACTAGACAGATACTTGGCAGACAGATCGGGCAACCTGAGAAAGAGAAGAAGGGATGAAGAAGAAGGATGACAAGAGCGTCTACCTCAGACCCCAGAACGACACATACACACATGATCAATGGGGTTTACAGGAGGAGGAATGTCAAAATCATCATGGAAAAGGCATCTCAAAGAGGTATACCAAGTCGGGGAGAAGACCAGAATACTCGACTTGCCTACTATCTCGTTCACTAAAGAAGACCCCAAGGGATAAAACCTGGGCACGATAATCCCGTGGTGATAACAATGATCCTCCGAAATGCCAACCTCCATAGGACCCTAATAGATCAAGACAGCTCGGCAAACATCCTGTTCAAACTCGCTTTCGACAAGGTCGGGTTGGAAGAAAAGGATTTAAAGGCATACCTAGACAACCTATTCAGACTGGGGGATATGCCAATCCGACCCCTTGGGTACATCTCCTTATACACCACTTTTGGAAAGGGTGCAAAGACACTAAGCATTGATTACATTGTGGTTGATGTAAATTTGGCGTACAATGCCTTAATAGGTTGGACAACCTTGAACCGACTTGCAGCTGTCGTCTCAACACCCCACCTCTGCATGAAGTTCTCCACAGTAGAAGGAATTGTCACCATTAGAGGGGACCAGAAGCTAACACGTAAGTGCTACAACAAAAGCCTTAATTTAAAAGGTAGCCTTGAGAGCAAAGAGGCCAATACGACTGAACTGGGTGGAGTCTGAACTCGAGAAGAATTGCACCCCCAACCTAGAGGCAGGGTAGAGGAAGTGCAAATTAGTGACCACCCTGACAAAACAACAAATGTCAGTGCTAATCTGGAGTAAAACCTAAAGAAACAGCTCGTCGAATTACTCAGGAAGAATTCTAACATCTTTGCCTGGAAGGCCTCTGACGTACCTAACATAGATCCTGACCTGTGTTCCATAAACTCGCAGTGTACTCGAGTTCCCGACCTGTTCAACAAAGGCGTCAGAAGCTTGGACTAGAAAGGATACAGGTCACAGAGGAACAAGTACAAGCCTTACTGGAAGCAAGGTTCATAAGGGAAGTAAAATACCTATTGTGGCTAGCTAACATTATTTTTGTTAAGAAACAAAAAGAAAAGTGGAGGATGTGTGTCGATTACACCGACCTCAACAAAGCTTGTCCTAAAGATCCTTATCCTCTCCTGAGCATTGATGTTCTAGTCAACTCAGTCTTAGGATATCAATACCTATCTTTTATGGATGCCTACTTGGGATATAACCAAATCTTGATGTACAAGTCAGATCAGGAAAAGACCTCGTTCATAACTCAGAAGGTTAACTATTGCTATATAGTAATACCTTTCGGGTTAAAAAATGCGGGGGCTATATACCAGCGACTAATGAATAAAGTATTTTCTTCTCACTTAGGAAAACTCATGGAGGTGTATGTAGATGATATGTTTGTCAAAACCAAAGAGAACTCCACCTTATAGTCCAATCTCTCAAAGGTGTTCTCCACAATAAGGAAGTAGAAGATGAGGCTAAACCCTTCCAAATACACCTTCGCAGTAGAAGCAGGAAAGTTCTTAGGCTTCATGCTAACCCAAAGAGGAATAAAAGCAAAACCGGACGAATGCCAGGCCATACTCAACATGAAGAGCCCGACTTGTGTAAAGAGGTTTAACAATTAAATAGAAGGTTGGTAGCTCTATCCAGATTCCTAGCCGGATCAGCTCTGAAATCACTTCCCTTATACTCAATATTAAGAAAAGAGAAGAAATTCGAGTTGATCCTAGAATGCAAGCAATCCTTTCAAGACTTCAAAGCATTTCTGGGATAGCCTCCCATACTTACCCGACCTTTCAAGGGGGAAGAGCTCGTGCTATACCTGGTAGTTAGAAACTGAGCTGCAGCCTCATCCCTCATTCGAGAAGATGAAAAGGGTAGCAACCTATCTATTTCATTAGCAAAGCCCTACAAAAGGTAGAGTTAAACTATCAAAAGATAGAAAAGTTTGCTTATGCCCTTATCTTTACATCTCGGAGACTCCGACCTTACTCTAGGCTCATACCATCAAATTTCGTACTAATCAACCAATGAAACATATTTTACAAAAGACGGACTTGGCAGGACGAATGCTACAATGGGATGTAGAACTATCCGAGTTTGACCTAAAATACGAAGCTCAGATAGCAATTAAATAACAATATCTTGCCGACTTTATCATTGAATACACCGAATGCCCAGGAGATCCAACTACATAGAGCCTATACGTTGATGGGTCATCAAACAAAGCCAGAAGTGGGACAAGTGTCATTTTAGAAAGCGACCAAGGAACAACGATAGAACTCTCCCTAAGGTTTGAGTTCCCTGCTTCTAACAATCAAGCAGAGTACGAAGCCTTACCTGCTGGCTTGAAGCTGGCCAAAGAAGTGGGGGCAGAAAGGTTGATAGTGTTCAGTGATTCGCAAGTAATAACTTTGCAAATTAACGACACATATCAAGCCAAAGACCCCACTATGAAGAAGTACTTGGATGAAGCGCGAGAGTAATTGACATACTTTTTTGAAGGAGAAATCCGACATATAGCCCAAGAATCCAATGCTCGAGCTGATGCCCTCTCCAATTTAGCCAACACCAAGTCAGGGGGCAACAATAGAAGTTTCATCTAGGAGACTCTGTAGACACCATCAATATCAACAGAGGAGAGCAATTAAGAGGTATTAACCATATCCAACCAAAATTTAGGATGGATGACTCCTATAGTCAACTACCTCAGATTTGATGTCCTTCCCGAGGATAAAAAAGAAGCCAGAAGGCTTATTAAAGAAGCACAAAATTTACAATATTCTATACAAAAGATGGATTTCAACACTCCTCTTGAAATGTGTCTCGACCTCTAATACAAAGGAAGTCTTAGAGGACGTACACAATGGCATATGTAAAAATCACTTAGAAGGTCAGTCACTGGCCAAAAAGGTGATTTGAGCTGGCTTCTTCTGGCCAGCCTTACAAAGGGAAGTAGCCAAATTTTTTAAGAAGTGCCCACCTTGTTAGAAACATGCCAACTTCCACGTAGCGCCACCTAAGGAGCTTATCTGCGTTACCTCACTATGGGCATTTTCAAAATGGGGTCTCGACCTGCTCAGACCATTCCGACAAGCACCAGGACAAGTCAAATATCTCATAGTAGGGATTAAATACTTCACTAAATGGATCGAGGCAGAGCCCTTAACAATTATCACTGGTGCATGAAATTGTGATCACACTTTTCACAACTCCGCACAACTAACCAGCAAGTGCACTGGGTCGTCCAAGTAATACCTTATGTGAGTAAGGGTCGATCCCACGAAGATTGCCGGCTTGAAGCAAGCTATGGTCATCTTGTAAATCTCAGTCAGGCGGATTCAAATGTTTATGAGATATTGATGATTAAAAGATAAACAAAACAGAAATTAACATAGAGATACTTATGTAATTCATTGGTGGGAATTTCAGATAAGCATTTGGAGATGCTTCGTTGCTTCTGAACCACTGCTTTCCTATTGTCTTCATCTAATCATGCGACTTCCCTTCCATGGCAAGCTGTATGATCCTCTTAGTGAAAATGGTCCGGCTACGGTTTCTGTACGGCTAATCAATTGCGGATTTCTCGTCTCGGATGAAAAATTCCAATCACAACTACCGCATGGCTAATCATCTGTCGGTTCTCACTTGTGCCAGAATAGGATCCCTTGATCCTTTTGTGCACTATCACTGCGCTCAACAGTCGTGAGTTTGAAGCTCGTCACAGTCATCCCTTTCCAGATCCTACTCGGAATACCACAGACAAGGTTTAGACTTTCCGGATCTCAGGAATGCTGTCTATTGGTTCTAGCCTATACCAGGAAGGTTCTAATCACGAATTTGGATGCTCTGTTGTCAGGAGAGGCGATGCAAATCCGTGGATAAGAGACCCAAGGGAATATACTTCGGCTGTCGTCCAATGACTATGTTGAGCATCATGTAGACCGCTTTGTGGTTGTCAGACACGCGGATCTTGGTTAAGCGAGTAACGAAGATAGTGGGTGATTGTCACGGGTCACCCCCTTCATTCTGACTTAACTGAATTAAGTACGAGAGTATATCTTGGAGAAGAAGTAGGCATGAATTGAAAGAAAAACAATAGTAATTGCATTAATTCATGAGGAACAGCAGAGCTCCTCACCTTAATCTATGAGGTGTAGAAACTCCACAGTTGGAAAATACATAAGAACAAATGGTCTAGGCTGGCCATTCATAATGGCATGATAAACGATAAAAGGGTTCAAAGACCTCTAATACAATAGTAAAAAGTGCTATATATACTAAACTAGTTACTAGGGTTTACAGAAAAATGAGTAACTAAGTGCAGATAGTGCAGAAATCCACTTTCGGGATCCACTTGGTGTGTGTTTAGGTTGAGCATTGAAGCTTTCACGTGCATAGGCCATCCTTGGAGTTAAACGCCAGCTTGGATGCTAGTTTGGGCATTTAACTCTAGTTCTGGTAGGGTCTTTGGTGGGCGTTTGGGCACCAGTTTGGGCCATTAGATCTCAGGCAAAGTATTGACTATTATATATTACTGGAAAGCCCAAGATGTCTACTTTCCATCGCAATTAAGAACACGCGAATTGGGCTTCTGTAGCTCCAGAAAATCCACTTCGAGTGCAGGGAGGTCAGAATCCAACAACATCTGCAGTCCTTTCTCAGCCTCTGAATCAGATTTTTGCTCAGGTCCCTCAATTTCAGCAAAAAAATACCTGAAATAACAGAAAAATACACAAACTCATAGTAAAGTCCAGAAATGTGATTTTTGCATAAAAACTAATAAAAATATACTAAAAAGTAACTAAAACACACTAAAAACTACCTAAAAACAAAGCCAAAAAGCGTATAAATTATCCGCTCATCAATCACCGCCTAGAGAAGTCGGAAATTCTTGTATAAGAATATTGTCACAAGGTTTCCAGTCTCCCACTCCATCATCACAGATAATGGGACTCAATTTACAGACTCGACCTTCAGAAACTTGGTGGCCGACCTTAAAATGAAACACTAGTTTATATCGGTAGAACACTCACAGGCAAACTGATGTAAGGGTTTATGTCGGTTTAGAATTTCTTCTCAATAAAAGAAATCACTTCGTTGCTAGTATAGTTCCAAATCGACAGACAACCTTCAATCAAAGTTTAATTGTGTTTGTCAGAAGTGCAAACCAATAATAATAACTGAGAGTATTAGATCTCGGGTCATCTCTGAAAGGAATTGCAATGAGGTATGCGTGTTATTGGTTATGAAATTCATGGGTGGTTTGCAGATAAGATGATAATAACCTAAATGATAATAAAGTAAAGAAATTTAAATGACAATAAAAGTAAATCATACAACTAAAGATAATAATAACAAAGAGGCATTCATGGCAAGTATTGAGAATCTAGGTTTTCTATCCTAGTCATTAATCATGACACAATAATTAACAAGAGCTAATCCTATTTCGTTATCTCTAACATTAGGAGAAAGTCAAATAAGCCTAGTTAATCCCAATCTATACGTAATGTTAATAGAAACAAGATTAACTAATCACTCTAGATCACCAATCTAAATTGGATAGTAATGACTCAAGATTACCTAATTTCTCTTTCTAAGCCAATAATGCTCAAAATCTACTCTAAACTTAAGCCAAGCATTTTATCAAACACTTGGTGTGCATAAAAGAAAAGCATCATAAATTGCAATAATAATAAAATCTACAACTACCTAATGCAAGAAAATAACCACAATAATTCAAATAAACATCAAACAAACATAAAACATCAAATTGCATTAAAGGAAATTGAAATTAACAAAAGTTCATCAACATAAAAAGTAGCTCAAAAGAGAAATTAACAAGATAAACTAAAGAAATTAAGGCAAAGGAACAAGAAAAGGTAAAAGAAATTAGATGAAGCAAGAATTAAAGCCTAAATCTAAGAGAGTTTGACCTAAATCTACCTTGATTCTAGAGAGAAGATGTCTAGAAAACTATCCTATAACATGGTTCTAAGCTACTCTAATTGCTCCCCCTTGTTTCCTCTTGAATTTTGCATCAAATAGCTTCAAAAATGAGTTGGATTTGGGTCTGGATGACTTAGAAATCGCCCCCAGCGTATTCACTTTAATGCGGTCACGTGATCAATGTCATGCGTGCGCATGGGTGACGCGTGCGCATGGGTGACCCATGCGCATCGCCTGGCAGATTTCCTCCTCACACGTACGCGTCGCCATGAATTCAGCAAATCCTCATTTCTTCATGAATTCTCCACGTTGCATGCTTTTCTCATAACTTCTTCCATCCAATCCTTGCCTTATGAATCTAAAATCACTCAACAAACTCAACAAACATATAAAGGCATCGAATGGAATTAAAGTGAATTAAAATTAGCTAATTAAAGGCCTAAATAAAGCATGTTTTCACTCTTAAGCACAAATTAGGAAGAATTTACATAACCATGCTATTTCATTAAATAAATGTAGCAAAAGTTGATAAAATTCTCTAAATTCATCACAAGATAAACCCTAAAAATGGGGTTTATTACCAACGGACAAGTGCCAATAAAGTCATACTGGCCGAGTTGAAAAGCCGACTACAAGACGCAAAGAGGGCTTAGGCTGACGAGCTTCCTCAAGTCCTGTGGGTATATCAGACGACCCCGCACTCCACAACGGGGGAGTCACCTTTTTGACTTACTTAGGGGATATAAGCAATGATCCCTATAGAGGTAGATGAAGAATCACCTATGGTCATATTCTACAATGGAAAAGCCAATGTCTAGGCACAGAAAGAAGAGCTCGACCTTCTCCCTCAAGCATGAGAAAGATCTCGGATTAAGGAGGAAGCCCTAAAGCAGAAGATGGCTCTATGATTCAATCAATAGGTGATCAAGAGGAGCTTTGCCACCAACGACCTTATCCTGATCCGAAAGGACATCAGAGTACAGAAATCAGGAGAAGGAAAGTTGGCTGCTAATTGGAAGGGACCTTACAAAATAGTTGAGGTCTTAGGAAAAGGTTACTACAAAGTGTCTGACCTCCAAGGGTGGGAGCTCCCGAGGTCTTGGCACGCATGTAACCTAAGAAAGTACTACAGCTATGTAGCAAACCTTGTGTCTTAGTGCACTCTTTTTTCCTGACTCTAAGGGTTTTTAACATGGCACCAGCGCAAGGGCTAAGGGTACTCATGCCACCAGTACATAGGTCTATGTAAAGGAATTTTTGGACTATTAATAAAAGTTCCTATCACTTTCTTTTAAAAGTTTCCCTTTAAGAACGCATTAGTTTAAGCTTGACAAACCGCAAAAATAATTGCTGGACCTAAAAATGGTCGGCAAGATGAAGCGACGAGGTACAAGTTAACATAAGAAGTTATATAAACAACTTGTACAAAGCGACCTCAATGAGATCTAATAAAAATGAGCTGTAAAAATAACTTAATAAAGGCTGACTACTCAAAGTCGGAACTATGGAAGGAAACTAATAAAGTTGCTAAGACCTAATGTCAAGCAAATAAATAACTTTAGTTCAAAAATAGAAGGGTTCTCTGAGATATAAAAGAGAATAACGTTGAACATTACTTTATAAAAGTTGTGGAAACAACTAAAAATAAAAGGTAAAAGTGTTCAAGAAAGCTACGACCTATTTAAAAATATTAAGTGTGATGAGGACCCACAGGTCGGGCCATTCTAGATATCCAAAACAAAACCAAAGGAAATTAATATTTTTTGCCAAGAAGCAGGTTAAGATCCTTGCTCGTTGCGACATCTTTTCCCTTAACAGGGGGAGTTGGAGGGAACACGAAGACCGACATTACCGGGATGGCATCAAAAGGTGAAGAGGAGGTTTCCACAATAACGACTTTGGGTTGGACATCAACTTGGGCCTCGGGAGCAAGGGAGGCCTGACCAGTCTGATCCTTTGGATTAGGCATAGGTCCCTCTTCAACCTCGGGAGCAGGTACGATCTTTCCATCCACAACAATGTTATCCTTGCTAAATGAGTAAAGATCTAAGTCGGGAGCGAGAACCCAAACTTGAGCTTTCAATTTCTCGAACATCTCGTTCATTCCCCCGACCACATGCTCCTGGAAGTCGAGATGATCATCCCATGTAGTCTTCAGCTCCTCCCAAATATCAATCAACTCCCCATTCGTTCGAGAATAACTTTCTTCAACCTTCTTCTTCATCTCCTCTGCTATTGACATTGCGGCCTCGACTTTTATCACTCGGGCACGAGCCGTCTCCAGATCAGATTTCATCCTAGCATTTTCCTCCTCCATCTCTAACTTCAAGCCACTCACTCTCCTTACCTCAGCTCGAGTAGAGTTAAGGAACGCCTGACTAGCGTAAAGAGGGGTCTTCCTCAGCTCCTTAGCCAGAGCAATACTCACCCTCGCCATACGAATACAACTACGCGCCATATAGTTGAGGTGATTCTGGATAGCCACATTGATGAATCCATATTTGACGATAAATTTTGGATTGAATTGATCAGATTTCATCATATAAACCAATATTTATTCACCTAAATAGCATTTTTGTTTTCTCTCTAAATTATGTCCAATTGTGAAAACATGCTATTTGTGCTTATTTTAATCAATTTCATTCCACTTTCATTCCATTCGATGCCTTGATATTTTTGGATGAGTGATTTCAGGTGTAATAGGTAGGAATGGCTTGATAGGAGTGGAAAAGAAGCATGCAATTGGGAGAAAAAATGAAGAAAACAAAGGAGAAGCACACAGCCAAGTGTGCGTATGCACAACATCGTGTGCGTACGCACAACATCGTGTGCGTACACTGGTGCAAAATTTATAACCCACAAACTAACCGGCAAGTGCACCGGGTCGTACTAAGTAATACCTCAGGTGAGTGAGGGTCGATCCCACGAGGATTGATGGACTAAGCAACAATGGTTGATTAATTTACTTAGTTAGACAAGCAGAAAATGGTGTTTGAGAGGTCAATTGCATTAAACAGTAATTTTAGAAAATTAATAAAGCAATAAATAAGTTAGGAAAAACAATATGGAGAAGGCAGTTAAGGCTTCAGAGTTATCTATTTTCCGGATTGATTTTTCTTATTAATTTATTTTAATCATGCAAGATTTAATTCTTGGCAAACTATATGAGACTAGACCCTAATTCCTTAGACCTTTCTAGTCTCCTCTAATTCTCATCAATCGCCAATTCCTTGGTCAATTAATTCTAATTAGGGGGTGAAGTTTAATTCTAGTTATTATACCACAAAAATCATAATTATCCAAATATAAAAGGATTATATGTCACGTATCCTGTTAAGTCCAGATAATTAGAATTTAGGAGAATATGTTTTCAAGCTGTTGTTCAAGTAAAGAGCTTTTCCAAGTTATACAAGAACTTAATTAGAAAGAGGGTCATACTTCCGTTCCACCCAATTTCATAGAATAAAGAACAAAAATAATTCTTAAATTATAAATCAGTACATGAATTAAAATAGAAAAACAATAGAATCAATCCATACAAATAGCTAAAGCTCCTAACCTTAACAGTGGAGGTTTAGTTGCTCATGGTTCAGAGTGGAAACTAGGATTCTCTTAAACTGTAACTTGGAATTAAAAAAATGAAATGGAATCCCCTAGAAGGGAAGTTTCTTTTCTCTTTTATATCTAATCCTAATTAATTTAAAATCTAATTTCTAAAATTAAAATAATGTCTATTCCTATTTTAAAATAAAATTTAAATTTAATTTAGAATTAATTATAGCAATCAGCATTTTTCTGCATGTGGCGCATGTCATGCGTACGCGTCAGTCACACATACGCATCGATGGTCTTCTTCGTGCGTCACGTGTACACGTTAGGTACGCGCATGCATCGCTCCTCGCTGGTCATCTCCTTCAGCCTTGGCCAAATTGGTGGGGGAGAAGTGTGGACTATTATATATCATTGGAAAGCTCCGTAAGTTAGCTTTCCAATGGCACTGAAATCACGTCCATTGGATTTCTGTAGCTCGAGTTATTTAGGTTTGAGTGCAGAGAAGTCAGGGTTGACAACATCATTTGCCTTCATCTCTTCTTCTGCAGAAACTCCATCAAATCCAGCCGAATGCAACCTAAAATAAATAGAATTGCACAAGACTCCAAGCAGCATCCATAGTGGCTAAATGATAATTAATTCTTGATTAAACTCAACAAATTAAATGCAAATTCACTAGGAAAATATAGGAAAGATGCTCACGCATCACAACACCAAACTTGAATTATTCTTGTCCTTAAGCAACCAAAACTAATATAGGCTTAGGATGTGAATTTGCATGAGAATGAAAGTTCAATTAAGCTCATGTCTCTTCTCATAGTGAGGTTCAACTACAATCTTTAATAGTTTTGGCATCTCACTCTCCTTTGAATTAGAAGGATATTACTGTCATTCGAAATTAGAATCTGGATAATATTATGAATTTTCTAATCTTTTGTACTTCAATTTAATCGTTGAACACAGCAAATTTCCTTTGATTCTTTTCTCTTTGGTGCTTTGCACCCTGAGCCTAGCCGTGACTTCAAAGGTTTTGTCTCAAGCTTCACTTGATACAAAAAACACCACAAGCACTTAACTGGGGAACTCTTTTTAAGTGGTACTCAAAGCCTTTGGCATACTCTGTTAAATGCAATTGATCTTAACTCTTAGTGTTCTATCTCAAGGATTACTTGATGATGTGTGAGCATCTTGTCTATCTTTTCCTAGTGAATTTGCATCTAAATTGTTGAGTTTAATTAAGAATTAATTATATTTTAGCCACTATGGATGCTATTTTGAGTTTTGTGCAATTTTATTTATTTTATGTAGCATTCGGAGGGATTTGATGAAGTTTCTGCAGAGAAAAAGAAGAAACCAAAGAGATGACCAGCGAAGACCGACGCGGACGCATGGCTCACGTGACCGCGTGGAATGGAGAAATCGCAATGACGCGATCGCGTGCTTGACGCGAACGCGTGGACTGGAATCTGCACAAATGTCCACGCGCTCGCGTCACATACGTGATTTGCAATAATACAGGAAACGCTGGGGTGATTTCTGGGCTGTTTTGACCTACTTTCCAGCCCAGAAAACACAGATTAGAAGCTGCAGAATGGACAAAGCAAGTGGTCCCCATCGATCAACCGAAAATCTGTTAATTAATTCAAATTTAAATTCAAATCTTATCTTTTAGGAAAAGATATTATTTTTATTTTTATTTTTAGATAATTAGATTTTAAATTAATTAGGATTAGTTATAAAAAGGAGATGACATTACATTAGATTAGATTAGAGGGATTCCATTAGGGAATTCTATACAAATTTACATTCTACATTCCATGAGCAACTAAACCTCCACTGTTAAGGTTAGGAGCTCTATCTATTTGTATGGATTGATTTTATTACTTTTTCTATTTTAATTTATGTTTTGGATTTATATTTAAGAATTGTTTTCGTTCTTTATCTTATGAATTTGGGTGGAACGGAAGTATGGCCCTCTTTCTATTTGAGTTCTTGTATAACTTGGAAAAGCTCTATACTTGAACAACAGCTTGAAAACATATTCTCCTAAATTCTAATTATCTGGATTTAACGGGATACGTGACATATAATCCTTTTATTCTTTGGGTAATTAGAGTTTTTGTGGAATGCAAACTGGAATTTGATCATGTACCCTTTAATTGGAATTAATTGACCAAGGAATTGGCAGTTAATGAATTTTAGAGGAGACTAGGAAGGTCTAAGGAATTAGGGTCTAGTCACATATAGTTTGCCATAAATTAAATCCTACATAATTAAAATAGTTAGTAAGAGAAGTTAATCCGGAAAAATAGATAACTCTGAAGCCTTAACTGTTTATCTATATTTTATTCCCAAATTTATTTAATTGTCTATACTTTTGATATTTTGAATTTGAACTTAAACCTTTTAAACATCTCAAAACCAATTTCTGCTTGCCTAACTAAACCAATCAATCAATCATTGTTGCTTGATCCATCAATGCTCGTGGGATCGACCCTTACTCACGTAAGGTATTACTTGGTACGACCCGGTGCACTTGCCGGTTAGTAGTGTGGGTTGTTAAATACCGCACCAAGTTTTTGGCGCCGTTGCCGGGGATTGACTGTGATTAACAACTACCAGTTGTTTGATTACTTAGATTAGGCGTTTTAGTTTTAATTTTTATTTAAATATTATTTTATTATTTTTCAAAAAAAAATTTAACGTAAAATTTTTCTTTACGTTGTTAACCAATTTTTTTCCGTCCAGTACCCCTTCCCCCTTTTTTTCGTTTTCTTTTTTTCTTTTATTTATATATAAAATATTTTCGAAATTTTTTTTATAAATAGCACCAATATTTTTTCTTAATTTCTAAAATTAAGTTTGGTGTTACCTATTTATTATTTTCCTTCTATTTATTTTATTCAATATTTTTATCTATTTACACAGGTTACCTCACTGGGAATTCTCTGCACTCTGACATAGAGATTCCCATTCTTTCTTGTTTTCTGGTTGTTTATGCGCAGGAATAGAGACTAAGAACATCTCTTAGACTTTGATCCTGAACCTAAAAGGACTTTCAGGCGGCGTTTACAACAAGCAAGACTTTACAAGGCTACAGAATCCACTATGGATCCCAATAATAATGCTAATGTCAATATGGCAAATCCGAATGGGGATGATCAACAAAGGAGAGTGCTTGGCTCTTATTCTACCCGTACTGCGGATCTTTATGGAAAAAGCATTGTGGTGCCCCCTATTGCTGCGAACAACTTTGAGTTGAAGCCTCAACTGGTCACCGTGGTGCAACAAAACTGTCAGTATCATGGTCTTCCCCACGAAGACCCAAATCAGTTTATTTTTAGTTTTCTGCAAATTTGTGACACCGTGAAAACAAATGGAGTAAACCCAGAGGTGTACAAACTCATGCTCTTCCCGTTTGCTCTGAGGGATGGAGCAAAACTATGGCTAGATTCTCAACCAAAGGACAGTTTGGATACTTGGAACAAGGTGGTTACTAAGGTTCTCACAAAATTTTTCCCACAAAAAAAGTTTACTAAGCTTAGGATGGAGGTTCAGACCTTCAGACAGAAGGATGGTGAAACTCTGCATGAAGCTTGGGAGACATACAAGCTACTGACTAGGCAATGCCCTCCAGACATGTTCTCCAAATGGACACAAATAGACATATTTTATGAAGGATTGGGTGAAATGTCCAAAATTTGCTTAGAAAATTCTGCAGGAGGTCATTGCACAAGAAGAAGACACTGGAGGAGACTATTGAGCTGATTGAATTGGTTGCAAGCAACCAATATTTATACTCCTCTAACAGGAATCCTGTGAACTCTGAAACCCTTCAGAAGAGAGGCGTGTTGGAAGTAGATGCTATTAATGCTCTTTTTGCTCAGAATAAGCTGATGTCTCAGCAAATAAATTTACTTACTCAACAGATGGGTGGCATGCAAGTCTCAGCTATAAACACCCAAAATCCACCACAGGAAGTCTCCTATGACAGGGCAGGTAACTTTATGCAAAATGATAATTATGATTATGCTCAACCCTCTTTTGAACAGGTGAATTACATGGGGAGTGGTCCTAGGAATCCCAACAATGATTGATGTGTGGAAAACGATCCGACACAAAACTCACCGGCAAGTGTACCGGGTCGCATCAAGTAATAATAACTCACATGAGTGAGGTCGATCCCACAGGGATTGAAGGATTGAGCAATTTTAGTTTAGTGGTTGATTTAGTCAAGCGAATCAAGTATTGGTTGAGTGGTTTATCTTTAACAGAAGCTAAATTTCTTGGAATGTAAAGGGAGAGGGGAGAATTGCAGTAAATTAAAGAACAGGAAAGTAAATTTGCTGAATCTTAAAGAACAAGAAATTAAATAACTGAAACTTAAAGCGCAAGAAATGTAAATGGCAGTAACTTAAAATGCAAGAAATGTAAATTGCTTGAATGGAAAAGGGGAGTTGAGGATTGGGGATTCAGAAATTCAGCAAGGGAAAGTAAATTGCAACAATTAATAAAGCAGAAGATGACTTGGAACTAACTAAAATTCAAACAGGAAATGAAATTAAATTGCAGCAGGGTTCACAGAAGAACGAAAAAGGAAAATGGGATCTCAGGGCTCAAGAGACTAGAAAGCAAAGTGTAGATCTCAATTGCCTTCCCAGATCCAAGTCCACAAAGCAATTAACAAGAAATTGAAGAAGAAGCAGTAAAGGAACTTAAATTGAACTTAATTATGCAGAAGAGGAATTAAAGAGATTTTGAATGGAGATTGAGACAGAATTTCCTCAATTCTTCACACCCAAAACTCAAAACAAGAAAATTAAAAGTGCCCAAGCAAGAACGAGGAAGAAGAGAGATCAATTCTCCTCCCCTATTCTCTGAAATCTCAAAAGTTCCAAAAATAAAGATTCAAAGCTCAAAAGAGAGATCCAAGTTCAAAAGTAAAGGAAAAAGTCCCTAATTACATCAAACTAGCTCCTATTTATACACTTTCTATTCTTGGATCTTAGGATTTGGATGGGCTTTTGATTTGGTGAAGAAATGAATTTTATTGGATTTTTAATCCAATTTTAGCCCAAAAACAATAGCTTCCAGGAGGCTGCCCTGCCCTTGTGGAGGGCAGGGCAGAAATTGATGCGTGCGGCCATGGTGCGAGCGTGGCGTGCGAGCTTGGTGCGCAGGATGCTGCCCTGCCCTCGCGGAGGGTAGGGCAGAAATTTCTGGTGCGCCAGTTTGGTGCCTGTGCGTGTTGCTGGTGCTGCCGAACCGTCCCTTGGTGCGCCAGAATGGTGCGCTGGCCGTGCCACAACAAAATTGAAGTCCTGTGTTCGAGACTTGGCCGATGCACACGCTACCCATTTTCTTTGGCTTTCTTGGCACCATAATGAGGCCTAGTTCCTTGCTTCCTCGTTGTTCCGTGTTCGACTCTTGTGGCTAGAATTGGTAGGATTTTTCCTTTGATTTATTTTCCATGAAGGCCCGATACTGCCCTTGTGGAGGGCAGGGCAAGGTTTTCTTCTTCTTTGATCCAAGGCACAATTTTGTGCTATGCCCTTGTCGTGGGCAGGGCAGAGTTTGCCTTTCAAGCCTTGTTTCCTTATGTTGCCCTCCTAGCGGGCAGTGTGCCCTTGTGGAGGGCAATGCTTGCTCTCTCCTTTATGCGCCACGCCTTTTTCTCCTTGAGCCACGCTTTCTTAGGCCACGCTTTCTCTTTTCTTCTTTTCTTCACCTACAATCAACCAAAATAACCACTCAAAGTATCACTAAATTCACAAGGCTTATAAATCAATTAAAAATCAATTAAATTCAGCTTAAACCTTATGAATTAATATTAATTTCATGGTGGTTGTTTAATTTAAAGAAGTTATGCATTTTCATTCCAAATCACTTATTTAGGATGCAAGAAAGTGCATAAAGACTAATAAAACAAGTGAAATTAGCTTGAAAAATGGGTATATGATGACTTGTCATCAATGATCCACATTCTAAGACATACAACTAGGGATGGAGGAATGACCCAAATTTTGGATGGAGGGATCAACCTCAGAGACCTCAAAACTTCAACAATAATTCTCAGGGCGGTTTCCAATAGAACAATGATCTAGAAGCAATATTGACAGGTTTTAGACAGGAAACCAGAGCATCCATCAAGAACCTGGAGATTCATATGAGTTAAATAGCCACCAGAGTTAATCAAATTGATCAGAGGACCACTAATAGCCTTCCTAGTAACACAATTCCAAATCCAAGAGAGGAATGCAAGGCTATTGATAAACCCATATTTCGTGAGTTCTTTTGTGCTTAATTTGAGTGATTTATATAATCCTTCACCTACTTATTCACATTAATTGCATGGTTTTACTTTCCCTTCCTTATTATGTCGTATTGTGAAAAACTTGTTTCCTAAGCTTTAAAAATTAATTATTTTAATTACCTTTATTTCCATTCGATGCTGTGATTAGTATGTTGAGTAGTTTTAGATTTTCTAAGGCGGAATGACTTAGAGGATGGAAAAGGAAACATACAAAAATGGAAGGAGAAAGCAAAACGGAGCTTTAAGGAAACTGGTGTTCACGCGATCGCATGGACGACGCAATCGCGTGCCAGAAGTGAAGATTCAGCGACACGGCCGCATGATTGACGCGACCGCGCGCCTTAAGCAGAACACACCTGACGCGGTCGCATGACTGACGCGACCGCGTGGCAAGGAAAAGCTCCGAATGACACGACCGCGTGACCCACGCGGACGCGTGACCCACGCGGACGCGTGACAGAGGCCACGCGCCAAAAAATTACAGAACACGCCCCAGCGAGTTCTAAACCCCTTTTTGGCCCAAATCCAAGTCCGGAAAGCATAGACCAGAGGTTATAAAGTGGGGGAATGCATCCATTCATAATAGGGCTTTTCATAATTTACTTTTCCATGATTTACATTTAGTTTTGAGAGAGGTTCTCTCCTCTCCCTCTTAGGATTAGGATTAGGATTATGACTTCTCTTAGTTTTAGGAGTGACTCTCAATCCCAGGTTCTTTATTTTTATTTAATTTATGAACTCTTCCATGTTACATATAATTTTCTTAGTTAATGTTATTTGAGGTATTTCCATTCATGATTGCTTTCTTTTATTTACATGATTACTGCTTCCCATCTGAAGACAATTTTTATTCAGTAAATTTACTATTTTCTTTTTGGCTTTGGTTGAGACATTGGTAACTCTTGAGTTATCAAACTCATTGTTGATTGAAAATTGGAATTAATTTGCCACTTAACTTACCTCCATAGTTAGAGGTTAATAAGGTGGGGGAAGAATCTAATTCTCATCACAATTGATAGGGATAACTAGGATAGGACCTCCAGTTCTTAATACCTTGCCAAGAGTTTATTTTTATTGCTATTATTTTATTTCCTCTGCTATTTACTATTGTTGCTTTTTATCTCATACTTTAAAAACCCCCAATTTACAATCTCCATAGCCAATAATAAGAACATACCTCTCTGCAATTCCTTGAGAAGACGACCCGAGGTTTAATACTCGGTTATCAATTTTAAAGGGGTTTGTTACTTGTGACAACCAAAACGTTTGTACGAAGGGATTTTTGTCGGTTTAGAGACTATATCTACAACGCGACTATTTTTATGACATTCTTTACTGGCAAAAATCCTAACGTCAAAATGGCGCCGTTGCCTGGGAATTGCAAACGTGTGCCTTATTATTGGTTATTGTAAATATTTTTCAAAAATTTTTTTTTTCTTTTACCTGTTTATTTGTTCTCCTTTTTCCCCTTATTTCTGATAACTACTATGAATTCTCACCCCTCTCGGTTTGAGTTTAGTTCTAACTTTGTTGAAGGAAATAGAAACCACAACAGGAATATGCATCAAGGTCAGACCAATCAAGGATGGATGGAGCCAAGAGGATCTAATCAACCCTTTAGGCAACAACACCATCCTGGATATCATGGACAAAGACCAGGCTACAATGCATCCCAAGCTGATACATATGGTGGACCATCTTGTAGCTACCAACAAGCCCCACCCTATGCTCAGAGATCATCCTTTCAATACAACCTCAACTCACCACACTCACAAGCCCCTTCCCGCCATTCACCTCCATATGACCCTAACCCTCAACCACCATACCAACCACCTTATGAGCCATATGAACCATATATAGAACCATATATAGTTAAAGACTTGGAAGAGGTTGATCAAGAGATGGAGATTCAAGAAGAAGAAGCACAACCTCCCATGCCCTTGGAAAGCAATGAAGAGATGATTGAGTTGGAAGAAAGCTACCAAGAGGAAGAGGTTGAAATTGAAGAAGCTTGCAAAGAGGTGGTAATTATCAGAAAAGAGCACAAGGGAGTGGAGCTTGCAATTTCATTAAAAACGCCTCCCCCTAAGTTGCCATCATCCTTCACAACATTCAAGTGGGTAAAATTCATATCTCATAGCTTTCTAATCCCACTTGAATATGGGCTACTGGAGACGGATGGTCAACTTAGAGCTCTTTGTGGCATTAAGAGTAAAAGGAAGATGGTCAGTGGTGAGAATTGTCCTGCAAGGTTCATCATGGTTGGAAGCTTTAAGCTTAAACGTAAAGGTTGGTATAGAGCTCAACTGAATGGGTCTAGGAAGTTATTTGGCCGCTTTAGTGAGAATTCAGATTGCTTGCTACCCGGATGGAATCATGATAATCAACACGAAGACGGGTGTAAAAGCAAGATTTGGGATCCTGGAATCTGTTTTGACATCCAACACCCCGGGAGCCTAAGAATCTTTTTAAAGCTGCTCAAGGGTTTTACATGCCAAGTTTGGGACCTCGGAGGTTACTGGAATCACAAACACTGGTGGAGATTCCTGGATGAGTTCAAGCATAAGCCACCATAACAGGAAGCTCATCAAATGTCCAACTTAAGGACTTTAACTAAAAGTGCTAGGTGGGAGACAACCCACCATGGTATGATCGTCCTTTTTCATTTTTATTTAGTTTTATTTGTTTTTGAATTTTATTTTATTTTGTTATATTGAACCTGGAGTTTTGCATCACATTCATATTAACACTGCATTCTGCATTTTTCAGATTATAAAAAAAAAAAACGAGCACGCGACGCGACCGCATCAACTACGCATCCGCGTCGCAAGGAGATGGAAGACAATATTAATATGAACAGAGAGTTTCGGAGGAGCAGGGCTGGAGGCGCGCTATTAGCACAAATTGACTCCACGCGAACGCGTCACCCACGCGTCCGCGTCATTTGGAAAAATAGCCTCCCACGTGACCTCGTCACCCACGTGGCCGTGTGACCTGAAATCGGCGTAAAAAGGGTGTATGGCCGAAAGTTGAGCTGGAATTGGGCTAGACCCGTGCTAGCAGCACAAGCCCTGCCACGTGAACGCGTCACCCACGCGTCCGCGTCATATTGGAAATAAGGCCACCCGCGCGATCGCGTCGACGACGCGACCGCGTCACCCTGGATTTTGGCAATACCAAGTTTCGAACAGAGAGTTGTGCGACCGCGAGGCTGCACTCGCGCCACTAGCACAAATCGAGTCAAGCGATCACGTGCCCCACGCGTCCGAGTCGCCCAACCTTATCGCGCACCACGCGACCGCGTCACCCACGCGACTGCGTCGCCAGCGTCGCACAGCCTATCCAGATTATGCCAATTTTCTTATCTTTTCTCTTCTAATCCTAGTTTCTTCCTTCTCTCTCCTTTCTCACTTTCTTTTTCTACTTCTCATTCTTTTTCACTTTCATTTTATTTTATTTAATTTGTTTGCATACTTTCATTCATTGCATTATTTTCATTGGTGTTGGAATTTTATTTGGGTCACTGCTTTTCTATACTTTTGTAGATTATTTGACAATTATATATTACTTTTTTTTAAAGGATTGCTTGCATGTTCAAATTTAATACTTTCAAATAGCTTAGTCACCGTGCATGCTATGTGTTTGTGAAAAGGCCCGTATGGCATTGTGCACTATTTTTAAGATTTTTTTAATCTACTACTATAAATGCCTACTTTTCACAAATTTCCTTTACTATTTATTAATTAAATATAATTGTTAATACAAACGTTATTGTTAGTTTCTCACGACTAACAATACATTAAAAGCTTTTGATGCTTGATCTATGCTACTCATGCCCTTGCTGGCATGCTAATAAACATCTTGCATCCAATACTCCCCATGCCTTGCTATATTTCCATTGATGAACTGATCACATGGTGATGAGCGGATAATTTATACGCTTTTTGGCATTGTTTTTAGGTAGTTTTTAGTAAGTTCAAGCTACTTTTAGGGATGTTTTCATTAGTTTTTATGTTAAATTAACATTTCTGGACTTTACTATGAGTTTGTGTGTTTTTCTGTGATTTCAGGTAATTTCTGGCTGAAATTGAGGGACTTGAGCAAAACTCTGAAAAAGGCTGACAAAAGGACTGCTGATGCTGTTGGAATCTGACCTCCCTACACTCGAAATGGATTTTCTGGAGTTACAGAACTCCAATTAGCGCGCTCTCAACGGCGTTGGAAAGTAGACATCCAGGGCTTTCCAGCAATATATAACAGTCCATACTTTATTCGGAAATTGACGACGTAACTTGGCGTTGAACGCCAAGTACATACTGCTGTCTGGAGTTAAACGCCAGAAAAACGTCATGATCCGGAGTTGAACGCCCAAAACACGTTATAACTTGGAGTTCAACTCCAAGAAAAGTCTCAGCTCGTGGATAGATCAAGCTCAGCCCAAACATACACCAAGTGGGCCCCGAAAGTGAATTTATGCATCAAATACTTACTCATGTAAACCCTAGTAGCTAGTCTAGTATAAATAGGATAATTTACTATTGTATTAGACATCTTTGGTCTCAGTTTTGTTTTATTCTTCATATTAAGAGGCTGTTGATCATGTTAAGGGGGCTGGCCATTCGGCCATGCCTGAACCTTTTACTTATGTATTTTCAACAGTGGAGTTTCTGCACACCATAGATTAAGGGTGTGGAGCTCTGCTGTACCTCAAGTTTCAATACAATTATTATTACTTTCTATTCAATTCTCTTCTATCCTTATTCCAAGATATACGTTACACTTAACTTTGATGAATGTGATGATCCGTGACACTCGTCATCATTCTCACCTATGAACGCGCGTGACTGACAACCACTTCCGTTCTACTCTAGGCCAGGCGCATATCTCTTAGATTCCCCAACAGAATCTTCGTGGTATAAGCTAGATAGATGGTGTTCATGAGGATCCGGAAAGTCTAAACCTTGTCTATGGTATTCCGAGTAGGATTCTGGGATTGAATGACTGTGACGAGCTTCAAACTCCTGAAGGCTGGGCGTGATGACAAGCGCAAAAGAATCAAGGGATTCTATTCCAACCTGATTGAGAACCGACAGATGATTAGCCGTGCTGTGACAGAGCATAGGAACGTTTTCACTGAGAGGATGGGATGTAGCCATTGACAATGGTAATGCCCTACATACAGCTTGCCATGGAAAAGAGTAGGAAGGATTGGATGAATGTAATAAGAAAATAGAGATACGAGAGGAGCACATCATCTTCACACACTTATCTGAAATTCCCACTATTGCTTTACATAAGTATTTCTATCCCTTTTTATTTTCTATTTATTTATTAATTTTCAAACTCACCATAAACCAATTTAATCTGCTTAACTGAGATTTACAAGGTGACCATAGCTTGCTTCATGCCAACAATCTCTGTGGGATCGACCCTTACTCACGTAAGGTATTACTTGGATGACCCAGTACACTTGCTGGTAAAGTTGAACGGAGTTGTGGAAAAAAAAGCTTCTCTAACAGTGCCTGGAATTATTGTTGATCACAATTTCGTCCACCACATGGAATCGCGACCATGTCTTTCATTCACTATTTCTTTTGCTTGGCATGATTATCACTCGTACCGCCCTCCTCTTTGCTCCACCCCTTTGACTTCATGTGCCTTTCTCTTCCCTTTTTTCTTTCAGGATGGCCACCAGGAAGAGAACCGGAAGACGATCACATGGGAGAGACAAACAAGTCCATCAGCACAATCCTTGAAGAAAAGCATCAGTTGGAACAGCCCGTCCACCTGCACATCTCAGCATGCACCGAGGACGGTGCAATCTTTAAGTGTGGGGAGGTCGATACTGACTTCCATGGGTTAGTCACTTTATATTTTAGCACCAATGTTTAAATTTTCTTTGTATTTCATTATTGCATTTGCATGATTGATTGCATATTTGTTTGATTTTTTTTGCATATTTTACCACTTGGTTGAAGTAATATTTTCTTTTTCAAGAAAATTTTTTGAGAATTTCACTAATTTGAATAATTTTTTTGTTACACTTATTTGAAGAAATATTATTTTGGAACATAGTTTAATGCTTGAACACATAAAACCAGTAAGATTTTGAGCCTATTTGATTGGTTGCATTTTATCAACCAATATTTTATTTTTGGTGTGTGTTTTTCTCTCTAAAATTGTGATATTTGTCTTGCTTGATTCTTTATTTCCATTGTTTAATGTATGCATACACTTATATGATTGAGGCCTTGTTTCACTGAGCTTACATACCCATATGGCCTTAACCTTTTCATTATCTATTGCAAACCAATTTTGAGCCTATTTTACCCCTTTGTTCTTTATTTTAGCACATCATTAACTCTAAGCGAAAAACAATAATGTCCTTAATTTGAATCCTTGGTTAGTTTAGACTAGTGAGAATGCTTATGAAATAAGTGTGGGGAAGAGAGGGTTTGGAAACATCTGGTTTGAGAATTGAGTATGTTAGAATTTTCTGAAAATATGAAAAAATGTTTAGGACATGTTCATGCATTCAATAAATTAATCATATGCATAAAAAAAAATAAGAAAAAGGGGACAAAATGCCCCAAAGTAAGTAGTGAAGGCAATGCATATGTACTGTACTTAAAATTAGAATGCATGAATATGTGGAAAACATGGTTAATGGATGGCTAGATGTTGTATTATGATTACATAGATTGTTTAAGTTAGGTGGGAAAGTTTCAGTTAATTAAGGATTCAAATTTTAGTCCACTTAGCCAAATACAATCCTACCTTGACCCCAGTCCCATTACAACCCTTAAAAGACCTCTTGATTTGTGTATTGGTGCATTAAATTTTTGTTGATTATTAGATGAAGAGCAAGCTATAGAAAGCAATATTAGTAGAGAATTGAGAGAATTGACCCTAGACACTTGAAAGTTAGAATGATATACACTACCAAGGGTTCAGTGCTCAATTCTATGTTCCCTGCTTTCATGAGCTATCTTCTTCTTGCAAGTTATTTGTATTGTATTTTGTGATTTGAATTAGTAAAATCCAGTTCATATTTGTCTTGAAGAACTTATTTATTTTTAACCAAGTAGGTAAAAACAATTTGCATTTAGTTGCATTTAATTTAGGTTGCATTGCATTCCATCACTTTAACCTTAATTATTTACCTTGGATTCAGCATAAGGACATGCTAGTGTTTAAGTGTGGGGAGGTTGATAAACCCATATTTCATGAGTTCTTTTGTGCTTAATTTGAGTGATTTATATAATCCTTCACCTACTTATTCACATTAATTGCATGGTTTTACTTTCCCTTCCTTATTATGTCGTATTGTGAAAAACTTGTTTCCTAAGCTTTAAAAATTAATTACTTTAATTACCTTTATTTCCATTCGATGCCGTGATTAGTATGTTGAGTAGTTTCAGATTTTCTAAGGCGGAATGACTTAGAGGATGGAAAAGGAAACATACAAAAATGGAAGGAGAAAGCAAAATGGAGCTTTAAGGAAACTGGTGTTCACGTGATCGCATGGACAACGCGATCGGGTGCCAGAAGCGAAGATTCAGCGACACAGCCGCATGACTGACGCGACCGTGCGCCTTAAGAGAAACGCACATGACGCTGTTGCATGACTGACGCGACCGCGTGGCAAGGAAAAGCTCCGAATAACGCGACCGCGTTACCCACGCGGACGCGTGACAGAGGTCACACACCAGAAAATTACAGAACACACCCCAGCGAGTTGTAAACCCCTTTTTGGCCCAAATCCAATTCCAGAAAGCATAGACCAGAGGTTATAAAGTGGGGGAATGCATCCATTCATAATAGGGCTTTTCATAATTTACTTTTCCATGATTTAGATTTAGTTTTGAGAGAGGTTCTCTCCTCTCCCTCTTAGGATTAGGATTAGGATTAGGACTTCTCTTAGTTTTAGGAGTGACTCTCAATCCCAAGTTCTTTATTTTTATTTAATTTATGAACTCTTCCATGTTACATATAATTTTCTTAATTAATGTTATTTGAGGTATTTCCATTCATGATTGCTTTCTTTTATTTACATGATTACTGCTTTCCATCTGAAGACAATTTTTATTCAGTAAATTTACTATTTTCTTTTTGGCTTTGGTTGAGACATTGGTACCTCTTGAGTTATCAAACTCATTGTTGATTGAAAATTAGAATTAATTTGCCACTTAACTTACCTCCATAGTTAGAGGTTAATAAGGTGGGGGAAGAATCCAATTCTCATCACAATTGATAAGGATAACTAGGATAGGACCTCCAGTTCTTAATACCTTGCCAAGAGTTTATTTTTATTGCTATTATTTTATTTCCTCTGCTATTTACTATTGTTGCTTTTTATCTCATACTTTAAAAACCCCCAATTTACAATCTCCATAGCCAATAATAAGAACATACCTCCCTGCAATTCCTTGAGAAGACGACCCGAGGTTTAATACTCGGTTATCAATTTTAAAGGGGTTTGTTACTTGTGACAACCAAAACGTTTGTACGAAGGGATTTTTGTCGGTTTAGAGACTATATCTACAACGCGACTATTTTTATGACATTCTTTACTGGCAAAAATCCTAACGTCAGCTATCTTCGTGATAAGTGGACAAGTGGCAAGTACGGAAGCACAAGTTATGCAGGAAACCAGAGCCTCAATTAGAAATTTAGAGGTGCTAGTGGGCCAACTGAGCAAACAAATACTTGAGAGGTCCGCAAGCACATTTCAAGGTGATACAATGGTGAACCCAAGAGAAGATTGCAAGGCTATTCAATTAAGGATTGGTAAAGTAGCTGGTTCTGAGGCCAAGGTCAATGAAGAGCTAGTTGAAAAGGATGCTCCAGAGGAGAAGAAGGAAGAAGTTGAGCACGCCCCTCCAAAGCGTGCGGACAATCCATTCCCAGACTCTCTTGGCACTTATCCTACACTGCCAAAGGCTCTTGAGTACAAGTCTAAGATGCCATATCCTCAGAGACTTCAAAAGGAGACCAAGGACAAGCAGTTTTCAAAGTTCTTAGAAATCTTCAGAAAGTCACAAATAAATATTCCTTTTGTTGAGGTTTTGGAGCAAATGCCTATCTATGCCAAATTCATGAAGGAGCTGTTGTCAAAGAAAAAGCGTTTAAAGGGAGATGAGACAGTAGTCATGACTAAGGAATGTAGTGCTGTCATTCAGAATAACTTGCCAAGGAAGATGCTAGATCCAAGGAGCTTTCAAATTCCATGCACCATTGGGAGCACAACCTTTGAGAAAGCCCTATGTGATCTGGGGGCAAGCATAAATCTAATGCCCCTATCTGTGATGAAGAAACTGCAAATACAAGAGGCACAACCCACAAAGATAGCATTGCAGATGGCAGATAAATCTATGAAGCCTGCATATGGATTAGTGGAGAATATCTTAGTCAAAGTGGGTAAGTTCTTCCTCCCAGCAGACTTTCTGATTCTTGATACACGAGAAGATGAGAATGCCTCTATAATTCTAGGAAGACCATTTCTAGCCATTGGAAGAGCTCTGATTGATGTAGAAGTGGGTGAATTAGTGCTTAGAGTGCATAATGAGCAACTGGTCTTTCATGTCTTCAAAGATATACATCCAACAGGTGAAGAAGAGAGGTGCATGCAGGCTGAGCTTATTGATCCAAACCTTCAAAAACTGCCTGATGATACACAGCAGAATCTGCAACTCAAACCTCCCTTGGTAACAGTCAATAAAATTCCTCCTGACATCAAACCTAAGTTTGATGTTGGAAATGCATCATCTACCAAGGAAGAGGTTCCCAAAAAGAAGAAAGTACCAAGAGGATGGAGAAACAAACAGATCCCCACTGAAGGTTTCTCCCCAAGAATGAAGGTAGTATTGACCAGCAATCCAGCATGGGTTTATACAGTAATCAGAATCCTCTCTCTGGAGCATATTGAGCTACGTTATGGAGACACAGGAAAGAAGTTCAAAGTAAGGTGTGAAGAGCTGAGCCCCTATGATCCTCCTCCTTAAAGGAGCTGACTGTCAAGCTAGTGACGATAAAGAAGCGCTTGTCAGGAGGCAACCCGATAATTTCGTATCCTTAGCTATTTTTATTTTTTTATAGTAGTAATTTTCTTATTTTATTTTTATTGAGTTCTTACTATGCAGCTATGTTCTCCCAGGAACCGAACATCTCAAGCTATAAAAAAAAATGCCATCGCCGACGCGTCCGCGTCATGTGGGAATATTAGCCTCCCACGCGACCGCGTGACCCACGCGGCCGCGTGCATTGATTTTCGACGTAAAAAGGGTGCACAACCAAATATTGTGCTGGAATGGTGATGGCTTGGTGCTAGACGCATAATCCCTATCACGCGAACGCGTCGCCGACGCGTCCGCGTCATTCCCTTCTGAAGCCACTCACGCGATCGCATGCCCCACGCGATTGCGTCACCCCTAATTTGGCAAATATTTAAATTCGAACAGAGAGTTGTGCAGGCGCGAGGCTGCACTCACACCCGAAGCATAACATGGGTCATGCGACCGCGTGAGCGACGCAACCGCGTCAACTAATAAAAAGGCAATCACGCGAACGCGTGCCCCACGCGTTCGTGTCGCTTGCGCCACACTAGTTTGCCGCCCAGTTTTCTTTCTCTCTTTCTCTCTCCCAATCCTAATTCTCTCTTATTCTTTTATCCTTTTATTTTTCGTTCCTCATAATATTTATCTCTCTCTATTTTCAGTTCTTATTTGCTTGAGGACAAGCAAACCTTTAAGTTTGGTGTTGACGCTTTGCTTAAAGCTTTTTTGCTTATTCCTATGGCACCAAAAGGGAGGCGAATCATCTTCACGGAGGAGCACAACATGAAGAATAATACGACTGCTAGGATAACTAAGTGGTTGAGTTCCTTTCATTTTTATTCCTCCCCTATTCTTCTATGTTATGTTCTGGCTTTCTGCTATTTTGCTTTGTTTATTGCATGATCTTTTATTAGTTAGAATTCTAGGACTAGTTTTTTTATTTCTTTAATGCAGAAAAGATGTTTTATGTACCACTCACTGAACTTGAATCTAAAAAGAAAAGAAGAAAAGAAGTGATGTATTGCATGAGAAATTGAGTCTAATTTTAAGAAAGTCTCATTTACTTAAAAGTGGTGGTATTTTTTGTGATTTTTGAATGCATGATATGAACAATGCATATTTGAATTTGAATCTAGGGATGTTGATGTATAAGGAACAGGAATTTAGAGAATTATTATTACTTCTCTAAAATAAACAAAAATTTAATCCTTGAAGTAAAAGAAACAACAAAAGAAAAAATCATTATATAAATAAATAAATAATAATAAAAGGAAGGTCCAAGGCTCTGAGCATCAATGACTAGGGAGGTCAGACATGATTAAAAGCTCAAAGAGTTGTTTCCCTAGTCATATACTTGTGGTGTGATTGTGTCAAGTAATCCTTGAGACAGAACACTTAGAGTCGAGATCAAGTGCGTTTAACAGAGTATGCCAAAGGCTTTGAGCACCACTGTCTGGGAGTAACTGAAAGAAAAATCAAAACTCAAAGGGAGTTCCCCAGTTAAGTGCTTGTGGTATTTTTGTGTCAAGTAACTCTTGAGAAAAAACATTTAAAGTCACGGCTAGGCTCAAGGTGCAAAGCACCAAAGAAAAATAAATTAAAGTAAATGTTGCTGTGTTCAAGGATTAAACTGAAATGTAAAGATAAGAGAATTCATAATATTATCCAGTTTCTAATTCCGAATGACAATGACATCCTTCTGATTCACAGGAGAGTGAAATGCCAAAACTATTCAGGATTACAGTTATAAACCCCACTATAAAAAGAGACATGAGCTTAATCAAACTCTCATTCTCATGCAAATTCACATCCTAAGCCTATATTAGTTTTGGTTGCTTGAGGACAAGCAACAGTTTAAGTTTGGTGTTGTGATGCGTGAGCATCTTGTCTATCTTTTCCTAGTGAATTTGCATCTAAATTGTTGAGTTTAATAAAGAATTAATTATATTTTAGCCAGTATGGATGCTATTTTGAGTTTTGTGCAATTTTATTTATTTTAGGTAGCATTCGAAGGGATTTGATGAAGTTTCTACAGAGAAAAAGAAGAAACCAAAGAGATGACCAGCGAAGACCGACGCGGATGCATGGCTTACGTGACCGCGTGGAATGGAGAAATCGCAATGACGCGATCGCGTGCTTGACGCGAACGCGTGGACTGGAATCTGCAAAAATGACGCGAGCGCGTGGATGACGCGGACGCGTCATATACGTGATCTGCAATAATACAGAAAATGCTGGGGGTGATTTCTGGGCTGTTTTGACCCACTTTCTAGCCCAGAAAACACAGATTAAAAGCTGTAGAATGGACAAAGCAAGTGGTCTCCACCCATCAATTGAAAATCTGTTAATTAATTCGAATTTAAATTCAAATCTTATCTTTTAGGAAAAGATATTATTTTTATTTTTATTTTTAGATAATTAGATTTTAAATTAATTAGGATTAGTTATAAAAAGGAGATGACATTACATTAGATTAGATTAGAGGGATTCCATTAGGGAATTCTATACAAATTTACATTCTATATTCCATGAGCAACTAAACCTCCACTGTTAAGGTTAGGAGCTCTGTTTATTTGTATGGATTGAGTTTATTACTTTTTCTATTTTAATTTATATTTTGGATTTATATTTAAGAATTGTTTTCATTCTTTATCTTATGAATTTGGGTGGAACGGAAGTATGACCCTCTTTCTATTTGAGTTCTTGTATAACTTGGAAAAGCTCTATACTTGAACAACAGCTTGAAAATATATTCTCCTAAATTCTAATTATCTGGATTTAACGGGATACGTGACATATAATTCTTTTATTCTTTGGGTAATTAGAGTTTTTGTGGCATGCAAACTGGAATTTGATCATGTACCCTTTAATTGGAATTAATTGACCAAGGAATTGGCAGTTAATGAATTTTAGAGGAGACTAGGAAGATCTAAGGAATTAGGGTCTAGTCACATATAGTTTGCCATAAATTAAATCCTACATAATTAAAATAGTTAGTAAGAAAAGTTAATCTGGAAAAATAGATAACTCTGAAGCCTTAACTGTTTATCCATATTTTATTCCCAAATTTATTAATTGTCTATACTTTTGATCTTTTGAATTCGAACTTAAACCTTTTAAACATCTCAAAATCAATTTCTGCTTGCCTAACTAAACCAATCAATCAATCATTGTTTCTTGATCCATCAATCCTCATGGGATCGACCCATACTCGCGAACACGTCACCTGCACCATACTCACCCCACGCGAAAGCATGGATTCTTTGGCCCCCTAAATAGAAACAGAGAGCTGCGCCAAAACGATGCTGAAACTGTGCGTCTAGCACAAATTCCAGCGACGCGTTCGTGTGCTTCACGCGTCCGCGTCACCCATCTTTTCCCCAAATCACGCGATCGCGTGTTCCACGCGTTCGTGGGGATTTGCGATCACTAACCCCAAATCACGGGAACCCTAACCCATCGCATCCCAAACCCCAGCCACCCCCTCTCCTTCCTCCTTTGCAACTCTCTCCCCCCAGCCACCAACAACCACCACGCCAGCCGCCAGACCACCGCGCTACCCCCGCAACACCTCCTCTCTCTCCCTTCTTTTCTTCTTCCCCTCCCTTCCCTCTCAACCACCTCTTCCACCACTCCCCCTACCAGCGACCACCAACCACTGCGCCGCCACCTTCGCCACCAAGCAACCCTTTCAGCGCCGCAACCCACAACATCCCCAAACACTCGCCCCTTCCACCCTCCCTCCCTTCCATTACCCTAGCCCACCCCTGCTCCACCGCCGTACCGCCGTGCTCCCTCCCAGCGCCGTAGCATCACCACCACCTTCCCTCTGCCCTATCCCTTGTTCATACACATACCAGGTTCCGCCGTATACCAATTTCTTTATCATTCCTAATTAGTTGTGTATTTATCCGAATTTGTTAAATTTAGGATAGTTAGAGATGCATGTTCGTAATAGATTCTAGGTGGTTAGGTAGCTAGGATGTGGTTAGTGGATTTAGGTCTGATACTTGCGCCGTTCTTGTTACTTGTTTATCTATTCCGTAATTTTAATCTGCCTGTAATGCTCATCCTGTTCATATGCTATTTTTTTTATATTTGATGCTGTTGTTACACTATTCATTCATGTTCATGCTATTTGTGACTCCCTGCAGCACTTTTTATTCTCCTATGAACTGTTTTTTCTTGCTGTTTATTTCCCGGGAATATCTAATTTTAGCCGGAATGCTGCCCAATTTTCTGTAAATTGTTTTCCTATATTGAGTTTGGAAACTTGCTACTTTGCCTTACTTGGCTACCACCACACAAATTCATGATTGCACGGGCCAACATCCTTATTTCTTTTGATTCCCCGGTCCATAAATTACATTATTGATGATTTTATTTTCATTTGCATCTATTTGAATTATCATCAATTAAACTGAAATCTTTTCTTGAATATGAGTCACTTGTTCTTTAAATTTGTAAAATTTATTGTTAACTAAGAAATTATTATCATGCCACTTACTCTAACTTTCTTTTCGCTAACTCACTGCTTTCACTTTCTAACCTCTTTTTTACCTACTAACCTCTTAACTTGCTAACTTCTCCTTTTGCTTGACTACTTTAACTTTTTAACTCGGGCATGATCATTGTTTTTCTTAATTAACTTGAATTCTACTCATTATATATTTTGGATTGTCCTTTTTATATTCAGACCTTTTCATTCAAACACAATCCAAAGTGCACATATGTGTGACTCAATTCATGCTTCTCTTGCTCTGTTGCCATTCTGTGCTTATATTGCTATTTGCCTACCTGTTTTCTTGCTTTACTTCTTCAATTATATCCTAGAACTTCTACTTTTCAGGATGTTTGACCCTAAAGGCAAAGGAAAGGCTAAGGCCACTACAGGCAAAAGGAAACGAGGTGAAGCCTCTATGACCATCATTGATATTTTACATGATGATTCCTGGCGGGAGAAGAACTTTACCTCGCAGGAAAAGGCTAATCAATTGATCCCTGCAACAGACCCCATCAAGTTTGGTAAAAAATACTGTGAGCTCAAATATCCTATTTTTGCCACTTCCAGGAACTTCTACCTGGAATGAACTCTCAAAATTCCAGCAGAATTTTAGCAGTACACTTCTGAACAGATTAAACAAAGAGGCTAGTTCTTCCTGGAAAGGAACTTGACAGAGGTAAATGCTTCCTAGGTCAGAGAATTCTACTGTAACTACTTCAAAACTTCCCTAGATGCAGTGCACCTCAGTGGGAAGCAAATTTTGATTACTGAGGAAGCCATTGAAGACATCCTCCAGCTCCCACCTAAGACAGATTAGCTTGACGGTTACCAAAGGGCTGAAGAGGATATGAGATTTATGAGATTTGACTGGGACGCAGTCAAGCAGAAAGTCACCCTTGATCCTACTGCTCCATGGGTCATGGGAAAGAATCCACTGGCATCCAAGGGAATCAGGCTCCAGTATTTGAATGATGAGGCCTGGCTCTGGCAACAAATTCTGAGTAATTACATCATGCCGAGCACTCATGAGACGGAGGTGCCAGCTGCCATGATTACCCTCATCTGGTGTGTGATGCAGGGTTGATGATTAGACTTTTGTGTGGTTTAGAAATTCACTAATGAATTCTCATTGTAAAGTATAGTTTCTAAACCAACAACAGTCCTTTCATACAAAAAGTTGTTTGTCAATAAAACAAACCCCTAAATTTATAAACCGAAGTATTGGAACCTCGGGTCGTTCTACCTAGGAATTACAATAAAGTGTCTTGTTATTGGTTATGAGTTATTTTGGGGTTTTTGAGATTTTAGACAAGAATTATAAATGGCAAGGAAAATAAACTAACAACTAACAAAGCTCTTGGCAAGATATGAGAATTAGAAGTCCTATCCTAGTTATCCTCCTCAATTGTGACAACAAATTGTTCATTGCTCCCACTTAGTTAACCTCTAACAATGGGGGAAAGTCAAGCAGATGAATAAATTTGATTCCTCAAGTCCTAATCAACTCCTAAAGGAAAAACTAGCTTTAGAGGCATTCAAATCAATTAGCAACTTCTAATTATCAATCAACGAAGGAATTAGATAACTCAAGAGTCACTAATTACTCAACCAAGGCCAAGAGGAACGAAACCTACACTAAAACCCAACCAAGCATTTCATCAAACACTTGGAAGGTACAAATAACAAGAATAGAATCAAACAACAATTATTGAAAAGAATTAACAACAACAATTAAAAGAACACACTTATTATGAATTACCTTGATTGAATTGAAAGAGTAGGAGAAACAAAAGTAGATCTACAACAAAACACAAGAACAACATAAAAGAGATTACAACAAAAGAATGGAAGAAGAATGAATGTAACTACAAGGAATTGAGAAGTAGAAGTAGAAGAAAGAATGAATGAAAATCTAGATCTAAGAACTAAACCTAATCCTAATCCTAATCATAGAGAGAAGTGAGAGCTTCTCTCTCTAAAACTAACTCTAAACTAATCCTAATGAGTGTGAATGAATCTAAGTGAGTGAATCCCCTTTTCTCTTCTATCCTTGGCTTTAAATAGCATCTTTGGCGCCAAAGTTGGTTGGGATTGGGCCCCACAACCCTTCTGAATTTGCTGGCCATGTTTTCATTAAAAAATCATAAACCAGCACCAACGCGTATGCGCAAAGCACGCGTACGCAACCATGGGGTGATTCGCAAGGTGCGCGTAAGCGCCTTGTGAGCGCGCGCGTCCATGGGCGAGTTCAACTCTTTGGCTTTTCTTGATCTTCTCCACTTTGCATGCTTTCCTCTTCACTCCTTTGATCTATTCCTAGCCTTTTCAATCTGAAATCACTAACAAACACATCAAGGCATCTAGTGGAATCAAAGGGAGATTAAAATCATCAAGTTAAAGGCCTAAAAAGCATGTTTTCACATCTAAGCACAAATAAGGAGACAATCACAAAATCATGCTAATTCATTGAATAAATGTGGGTAAAAGGTGATAAAATCCCTTAAAATCAATACAAGATAAACCCTACAAATGGAGTTTATCAAGGGTAAGGACCTTTATCTACCCCGCTTCATCTGGTACTACATGGCTGGGGTCCACATCCGGGGCACCCTCCTTTCCCCTATCTGATTACTCTGCTTGGCCGCCGAGCTGACGTACCCTGGCTGCTCGATGATGAGAAGCCACCTGCTGCAGAGTGCCGAAAGATTATCCCTCACAACAGGTAGTTCCTCGCCTTGGGTTACCGGCCGACTTTCCTCACTGATTCTGCTGATGTGCCCACATCTTCAGCTGCCCCTTCCGCTTCAGCCGCTCCTTCAGCATCCCCTGCTGCAGCCCCATCCACTGCAGCTCCACCTGCTCTTGAGCTTATCTATCATCTGGTGCACCACCTCTTTGACCACATGGATCAGATGGATCGCCGCTACAGGCGCCATTATGAGAGGCCTGACGTCGCCATAAGCGACGCTATGAGCACCTCAAGCTCTGATCCGGTGGCGACATCCCCTCTTAGCCCGATGAAGAGAGAACTTTTGCATGGTCTAGAATTCAGAATAAATTCCCATTGCAAGTATAGTTTCTAAACCAACAAAAGTCCTTTCTTACAAACGTTTTGGTTATCACAAGTAACAAACCCAATAAAATTTATAAACCGAAGTATTCAAATCTCGGGTCGTCTTCTCAAGGAATTACAGGGAAGTATGATTTATTATTGGTTATGGAAAATAGTGTTTGGGTTCGAAAAGGTTTTGGATGAGAGAAATGGTTTGCAGAAATTAATAAATTAATAATGAAGAAATCTCTTGGCAAGGTATGAAAACTGGAAGTCATATCCTAGTTATCCTCCTCAATTGTGACAACAAATTGTCCATTGCTCCCACTTAGTTAACCTTTAACCATGGGGGAAATTCAAGTGGATGAATCAATTTGATTCCTCAAATCCTAATCAACTCCTAAAGGAAAAACTAGCTTTAGAGGCATTCAAATCAATTAGCAACTTCTAATTATCAATCAACAAAGGAATTAGATAACTCAAGAGTCACTAATTACTCAACCAAGACCAAGAGGAACAAAACCTACACTAAAACCCAACCAAGCATTTCATCAAACACTTGGAAGGTACAAAAGAAAAGCATAGTAAATTGATAACAAGAATAGAATCAAACAACAATTATTGAAAAGAATTAACAACAACAATTAAAAGAACACACTTATTATGAATTACCTTGATTGAATTGAAAGAGAGTAAGAGAAACAAAAGTTGATCTACAACAAAACACAAGAACAACATAAAAGAGATTACAACAAAAGAATGGAAGAAGAATGAATGTAACTACAAGGAATTGAGAAGTAGAAGTAGAAGAAAGAATGAATGAGAATCTAGATCTAAGAACTAAACCTAATCCTAATCCTAATCCTAGAGAGAAGTGAGAGCTTCTCTCTCTAAAACTAACTCTAAACTAATCCTAATGAGTGTGAATGAATCTAAGTGAGTGAATCCCCCTATGACATTTATTCAATGGAACTAAACTATGTGTAACCTATCTAAATGCAACTATCTAAATGAATGCAATTGCTTGGTCAAAATAAATCAATTTCCAAGAAGCATATATGCACAAGGGCTAAGGACTAGCAAGTCTAATCCACAATTGAATTGAGTTATTAAATATTTTTTTCAAACTTGCATGAAGAGATGATTGTAGGTGAAAACATGAAGTTGAGCATCAAACCCTCATCGGATGTGTTTGCACTCTATTCGCTCAAGTGTTTAGGGTTGATGCACTCAATTCTCTCCTAATCATGCTTTCCAAGATTTGTTCTTCTTCTAGCAATCGACATTTATCTCATGCATGCATACAAGTATAATGAGGTATTTTCTTTAGGTTGTAATGGGGCTAGGGTCAAGGTAAAGATGCATATATGGTTAAGTGAGCTTGGAATTTGAATCTTTGATAAGCTTAAACTTCCCACCTAACCTATGACATCCTATACAATTTTAAAGCTAACCTAACTACCCATTTTTCTCACTTTTTCACATACTCATGCATTTTCTTTTCATTTCACAACAATTATGCATAGATCCTTATTGAACTTTGCTTTGGGGCATTTTGCCCCCTTTTTATTCCTTTCTTTTTCTTTGTTTCTTTCTTTTTCTATTTTTTATTTTCTTTTCCATATTATTTTTCTTTTTCTTTTCTTTTTCTTTTGTTTTTCTTTTCTCATTTTTTTCTCAAATTATATACAAGAACATCAATGCATAAGGTCTATACATTTTATCAATACATGAGCATGTACCCAATTCCCAATAATTTCAATAAAAATACAAAACTACCCTTTTATTCTCCCAATGTCCCAAGATTCCCACACTTGAATGATACTCACACACACTAGCCTAAGCTAATCAAAGATCCAAATTAAGGACATTTATTGTTTTTCGCTTTAGGGCTTGTAATGTGCTAAATTAAAGAACAAAGTGGGTTAATTGTAGGCTCAAATTGGCTAACAATGGAAGATAAAATGTAGGCTATTTGGATAAGTGAGCTAATAAAATGATGGCCTCAATCATATAAATGCATGAATACACAAAATAATGGACATAAAGAATCAAACAAATCAAAGATTACAATCATAGAAAGAGAATAATGCACACAAGAAGGAAAATAAGTGGTTCTAAGATGTAACAACACCATTAGGCTCAAATCTTACTTGCTTGTGTTCTTAGCTCAAAACATGATCCATAATATATATAATTCAAGCAAGTTCTATGAAAAGTTTTTACTCAAATCAATTGAGATGCCCTATAGATAGAAATTTTGAAAATTTTCATTATTTTGACTAAGCTTATTTTGTATACATATGCAAAAGTAGAAAAATGAAAGTAAAAATCCTAAAAACCTAAAATGAAATGCAAAATGTTGGAATTAGAAACTTGTCACCCAAAATCACCGATTGGTCGGACGACCTCCCCACACTTAAAAGTTTGCACCGTTTTCGGTGCACTCAAAGATGAGCAAGGGGCACGGCGACGCTCCGGATTGCTACCTTCAGCTGGTAGGTCAACCTATACTGCATGTTCTTAGTCTTGCTTCCGTTATTGCTTGTGGTGCATTATTCGTGAAAAATAGAAAACAACACCATAAGATAAGAAGGGACAAAAGCAAGGAAGCATAATTGTTGGAATGAGGAAATGATCACTAGAATGAGGTGAGTGGATTAGTGTGACATTAAGAAATATTAGGTATGTGAATTCTAAATTGCGTGGTTTAGAACACACATTAGCATAAAAGTCATGTCACAAAAGAAGCATGCACATCACTTTTCCTAGTGTGCTTGAGATGCTTTAAGTAAGCTTGTAAGGTAAAACAAGCATTAAATAAGCATGAGAGCATTCAAGCTAAAAGCATATGGATGCATATGATCATGAAATACATGGCATTAAGGTAAATGCTCAACATCCATCAAGAAATTGCCCACTCAAAGAGAGAGTTCAAATCACATGGTTGCTAGCTACAACATGCAATTCAAAAGAGTCACAAGCTCGAAGGCAATTCTCATCACTTGGTATTTTTCAAAAGGTAAGCATGAAAAATTCAAAACCAAGTAGCAAAATATAACCTCAACAATAGAATCCAACAAGGATTATAAACATAATGATGTTAAGAAAACATCCCCTTTTAAATACTCAGCAGCAATTAATGGTAAACAAGAATATCAATCCAACACTTACAATGAAAAAAAAGAAAATGAAATGAAAACTAATAAAAACTAACTAATCAACTAACTAACTAACTAATTAGTTAACTAAAATAAATGGTTATCAATGGTGTTTGGAAGTGTTGGATGAGGGGTAGAAGGAGGGGAGAAGAAAGGAGAAGGAAAGGAATGGAAAGAAGAGAAGAAAAGAAATGTGGTGAAGGAAGGGAATCCGCGCGTACGCACGCATAGTGCGCGCGCGCGGACGGTGGTGCAATGGATACGACGTGTACGTATACAGAGTGTGTCCGCATCGATGGATTATTCTGAGAGTGGCGCATATGCGCGTGTGGGTTTATGCCAAAGGCACAACGTTGGCACAGCGTGGGCATAACTCTCTGGAAAATGTAACAGGAGGGCAGGTGGCACTATCGGCGCGCGCGCGCACGGTGCATATGCGCGCATTGTGCAAATAGGATCAAGGACGCGTACGTGCCAGGTGCGCGCACGTGTGGATTGGTTTGTGCCTTAGGCCCAATGTTCGCACAATGCAGGCCCAACTCTCGGGTTTTTGGATGGAAGGTGGAAGTTCTCAAGCTACGCGTGTGCGTCATGTGCGTGGCCGCGTGGGTAGGTGTGATGCATGAAAACTTTTCTCTCAACAAATTTTCCTTCGGCAAGTATACCGAATTGTCGTCAAGTAAAACTCACAATAGAATGGGGTCGAATCCCACAGGGATTGATTGGTCAAGCAACTTTCGTTAGAAGAATATGCTAGTTGAGCTAAACAGAATTGAGATTGAGATGTAGGAATTTAAATGACTAGAAAGTAAATAACAGAAATTAAAGTGCAGAATCTTAAATGGGGAGTTGGGATAATGAGCAGGAAATTAAATGGCAGAAAGTAAATAGAATGGGTAAGATCAGAAATGGGGAGATCATTGGGTTTAGGAGATGTTGCATTCTCCGGATCAAGTTCATTCTCATCTCTTCCTCAATCAATGCATTCATTAATCTCCTTGGCCATCTTAAGTGATTGGATCCCAATTTCTTGGCAATCCAATCTCTCTAAGCTTGAACAATTGCCCAATTCCTTGATTTAATTGCTCATGGGAAGAGATGAAAGTGTGGTCACTGATTATACCACATGTATTTCCAAATCAAAGTGTTGGGAGGATTAAATGTCACAATATCCATCCAAACCCCAATTTGGTCCAACATGAGAAAGCATTTCTAGCATGATTTCCTCATCCCTTTTCCAAGGTTCAAAGGAGATCCAATTATGGAGAGTTTCTTTTCCAAGACAACTAACCAATTGAATTAAGATCGAAAGCTTTCTAGTAAGATCAAGAGAAAAGAAAGAAGAAGAAGAATGAAAACTATAATTGATCCATCAAATTACAACAGAGCTCCCTAACCCAATGAAAGGGGTTTAGTTGTTCATAGCTCTAGAAATCAAAAATGGCAGAAAAGAAGAATCCATGCTAGAAGTACAGAAAAGTAAATATGCAGAGAGTAGTTCCCAAAAGTGCTAAGCTTCTCTCTAGTTCAAAACTACTCCTATTTATACTACTCCTCATGATCTTCTAGTGAGTTCTTCAAGTCTTGGATGTGGGCTCTGGACCTTGAGTTGAAGCAATTCTCATCTTTAGTGGGCCCAGCTTGCAGAGAAATATGAATTAGGCTTGGGCATCTAGTGATATTAACGTTGGGTAATATTTGAGTGCGAGAACGTTAGTGGCATTCACTTTTTCCACTAACATTCCACCCTTATATACCCACGTTAGTTCAAACGTTAGTAATCTTAACGTGAACACTAACGTTTCTTACTCAATCCTTGGCCAACGTTAATGGGACTCACTTTTCCCATTAACGTTAGCTTGTGCCCCTTTTCGCAAACGTTAATGGGAATCACTTTTCCCATTAACGTTGCTTGCCTCTTGCCCTTACGTTAGATCTCACGTTAGCTTGGCTAACGTAGCTCTTAACGTGGGTCTCTATCACCTTCGAGAGCGTTAGTGACACTCACCTTTGTCACTAACGCTCCAATTGCCTTAAGTCCCTATGTTAGAACCCACGTTAACTAAGTTAACGTGGCTCTTAACGTAGTAATGAAGCCATCTCCCAACGTTAGTGACAAAAGTAAGTGTCAGTAACGTTGGTTCTTTGAACCCAACTCCACGTTAACTTTCACGTTAACAATCTTAACGTGAGAGTTAACGTAGGCAATGCTAATGATCCAACGTTAGTGACAAAAGTGAGTGTCACTAACGTTGGTGTTGTTGATCCTCTTCCACGTTAGAGTTCACGTTAACTAAGTTAACGTGACTCTTAACGTGGGGCATTGCCTAGTTTCCCAACGTTAGTGGTGTTCACTTTTACTACTATCGTTGAGGAGAAACGTTATTAGAGTTCATGTTTCTCGTTAACGTGGAGTCCTCTTTTTCTTCTACGTTAAGTACCACGTTAACTTAGTTAACGTGGCTCTTAACGTAAGCTATGAATGGCTTCGCAGGCGTTATTGGTGATCCTAGGTGCATGAGAGGCCCGCCTCGCGCCGGAGATCTCGAGCCAGAGCAGCAGTTGCGGGAGCTGGACCCTCTTCATCATCAGCCCCTGCAGGAGCATCTACCGCAGCCGCACCTCAGCCGATGTACTTATTAGTTCAGCGTCTCTTCCGGTACATGGAGCGCAGTAAGTGCCAGATCATGCGTCGCCTGGATCGGATTGACCAGATGTTTGTGGCTCAGGGCCTTGAGCTGCCCCCTCTACCAGAGTCTTCCGGTTCCGATGAGGAGACAAATTTACAGACTGAAGGTATTCCTACGGATGAGCCAGCACATATGGATGCACCACCTCAGACACAGGAGTCCCAGCCGGTACCACAGCCACAGCTAGAGCCTACCGGTGTACCTATCCCTGATCCTCAGGATTAGCATCGAGGACGATGCTTAATCTTAAGTGTGGGGAGGCAGCCGGTGGCATCATTAGATACCGGTGAACACTTTGCTAGCTATCTTACTTTGCACACTTTTTGTATACATTTGATGTATTTTGAGTTTATTTTGGACACTTTTACTGCTTGATACTTTTACTGCTTATTTTGGATTTATTTTGGATTTTAGATACTTTGATGCTTATGGATATCTTTAGATGTTTTAGATGATAGACTTCATACTTTTACTTTTAGTTGAATCTTTCTTTATACATTTTTGCATATTTTTCTTTTTAATTCGTGGTTGTGATTAGAAATCATATTTGAATTGTAAATATTTAGTCACCCTTTTTGTATAAGAAATTGATTTTAAGTGAAAAAGGGAAAGGGTGAACTAAGAAAATTTTTGAATTTTTCAATCACAACAATGCTTATTCAAATATTGAAAGTTTTCAAGAAGTTCAAATATAGGGCATTAACCCAATTGATTGAAAAGAAAATTTTTGGTAAAACTTGCTTGAATTTCATACTTTGTGAAGCATGTATTGAACTAAGAACACAAGCTTGTGAGACTTGAGCCTATTGATGTGGTTACATTTTATAACCACTTATTTTCCATTCTTGTGTGAAATTGTTCTCTTTCTATGATTGTAATCCTTGATTTGTTTGATTCTATATGTCCATTTATTTCGTGTATTTATGCATTTATATGATTGAGGCCACTACTTCATTAGCCACTTACCCAAATAGCCAACCTTTTATTCTCCATTGTTAGCCAATTTTGAGCCTATGCTTAACTAACTTGTTCTTAATTTAGCTCATTACAAGCCTAAGGCGGAAAACCAATGAAAAAAATCCTTGTTTGGATCTTTGATTAGCCTAGGCTAGTGAGAGTGTTTATTATTCAAAGTTGGTGAGGTTTGGGAACATTGGAGGGGATAAAAGGGGTAGTACACTTTTATGTTTAGGAATTGGGTACATACTCATGTATTGATTAAATGAATAGACCTTGTGCATTGATGTTCTTGTATATAGTTTGACAAAAGAAAAAGAAATGAAAGAAAAAAAAAATGATGAAAAGAAAAGGAAATAAAAGTGAAAGAAAAGAAAAAAAAATTGTATATGGAAAAAGAAGGAAAAATAATAAAGAAGGGGACAAAATGCCCCAAAGTGAAGTCAATAAAAAGGGATCAATGCATAGGTGTCATGAATCAAATAAGGATGCATGAATATGTAAGAAAAAGTGAAGAATGGGTAGTTAAAGTAGTTTAAATTTGTATAGGTCATCATATAGTTAGGTGGGGAAGTCTATGCTAATCAAAGATTCAAACCTTAGCCCACTTAACCATAAATGATCCTACCTTGACCCTAACCCCATTACAACCTAAATGAAAGACCTCATGATGAATGTATGCATGCATTGAGTAAATGTTGATTGTTAGAAGAAAATCAAATTTTGGAAAGCTTGATTAGAAGAGAATTGAGTGATTGACCCTTAAACACTTGAGTGAATAGAGCGGATACACATATCCGGTGAGGGTTCAAAAGTTCAATCACATGTGCTCACCCATATTATCTATATTCTTGCAAGTTTAAATCCTTTTTGATAATTCAATACAATTGTGGTTTGGAATTAATTCCTATTGCCTAGCCCTTGTGCTTACACATGCTCTCTTGGCAATTTGACATGTTTGAATTAAGCATTTGCACTTATTTTAGGTAGTTGCATTTAGATAGGATTCATGTAGTTTAGTTGCATTAAATGTCATCACCTTTAGTTCCTTCTTATTTTAGCATGAGGACATGCTAAGGTTTAAGTGTGGGGAGGTTGACAAACCCCAATTTGACGGTTTGTTTTGTATTAAATTCAGAGCATTTTGATAACCTTTTGCCACATTTAGCCTATGAATTAGCATAGTTTTGTTATCTCTCCCATATTTGTGCTTAAGTGTAAAAAACATGCTTTTAAACCTTATTTTGATGAATTCTAAATTTCTCTTTGATTCCATAAGATGCCTTGATGTGTTTGTTAGTAATTCCAGGATTGAAATAGGCTAGGCATGGATCAAAGGAAGCAAGGAAGGAAGCATGCAAGTGGAGAGAAGCACAAAAAGCCAAGAGTTGATCTCAGCCGAGCATGCGTACGCGCACAAGGCGCTCGTGCGCACATTGCAGAATTGGCCAAGGACGCGCACGCGTACCGTGCGCGCACGCGTCGTAGCCTGCACGTGATTCTTTTATTACAGCACGTGTCTGGCAATTTTGGGAGGTTTTAGCAACCAACTTTGGCGCCAAAATGCATATAAGAGCCAAGAATTGAAGGGGATTGACATTCATTCATTCATTCATTCATTCATTCATTCACACATTGACACACATTCACTTCCATAGACTAATTTTAGATCATTAGATAGATATTTTTTTAGTTAGTTACATTTTGTAGAGAGAGAAACTCCAACTTCTCTCTAGGATTCATCTTCATCTTCTCAATTCTCAACCATTCCTTGGTGAGATCTATTACAACATTCAATTTACTTTGTTCATGTTGTAGATCCTCTTCTCTAATCTCATTAGTGTTTGTAATTGTTCAAATGTCATAGATCTTAGGTTTTAACTTTGTTGTTTTGGATTCTATTGATTCATTGAAGATTTCCTTTTCATTGTTGTTCATTGTTGATTGTTGTTAATCTCTTGTGTTGAATTGCTTTGATTCTAATCCTTTTCTCCCCATTTTACTATGTCTTTCATTCTTGTCCTCCAAGTGTTTGAGAAAATGCCAACTTTAGATATGGGGTAGTATTCCCTCACTTGGCCTAGTGGTTGAGTCATTGGAGACACTTGAATAATGGATGTCAATTGTTGATTAAGAATTGAGGATTGCTAATTGACTTAGAGTGCACTAAAGCTAGACTTCCCTAGGGTGAGACTAGAACTTGTGACTCAAGTTAATTACTTTTACTTGACTTTCCTCTATAATTAGGGGTTAACTAAGTAAAGCAACACTCCTTTGTTATCACAATTGAATGAAGCTATAGTGATGGGACTTCCAATGTTCAACCTTGGCCAAGGTTTTTAATATTGATTGATTGTTGTTTTCTTTTATTCACACTTTTGTGCCACACTCTTTAAACCACAAAAAACCACTTAACCAATAGCATGCATCCTTGTAGCATTCCTAGGGAAGAACGACTCGGGACTAATACTCTCGATTATAGATTGTAGATTTGTTTGATGATGGATTTTGCGTCGGTTTAGACTATACTACGATTGATTACTTGAAAAATTTCTATACCGGCAAAAATTCATTCGTCAAAATGGCGCCGTTGCCGGGGAATGCGCATGAGTGCCATGTTTTTGGTTAATGTAAATATGTGAATATTGTGAATATGTTTGTCTTTTGTTTGTTTGGTAGTTTTTGTTAGTTTTAGATTTCTATTAGTTTTGATTCTTACTAGCCACTATGAATTCTCGTCCTTGTGGTTTTGGATATGACTATGACTACTTTGTAGGTGATGAAAACTTGAATGATGGCTCACATTATGGGATAGACGAATTCTCAGGAGGGGTGCCATATCCATATGAGCAGTCACTATGGCAACCTTCCCCTTCAAGTTACTATGATGATAATCTTTCCTATAATGCATATCATTCCTATGGATATGATGACTCTTATCATGGTTATGCCACTCAAACACCATCATTCTATACACCATACTCTCAACCCCCATCTTATTTCCACCAATTACCCACATATGATCCAAATCTATATTCCCCCTATGCATACCCTTGTGACGATTATGAACAAGCAACCCTTGAATCACCATCACCCCAACATTTTTACCCTCCAACCCAAGTCCCCATAAATGATACACTTGGTATCATTCTTCAAGAACAAGAAGAACTCCAAACCGCCTTCACTAGTTTCACCTCTACCCTCCAAGAATTTACATTCCGTATAATTCCACCTTCCACCAATAACCAAAATAACTTCCCACCTCAAGGCTTTGATGAATCTTCTTTCCAACCATATCATGATTTTCCCTCCCCGCCACAAACCTCCATGGAAGCATATCAATGTCCATTAATCCAAGGGCAATATGATCCTACTTGTGTTGGTAAAGCGGAACAAGAATTAAGGGATCGTTTCAAGGAAGAAATGGACCAATTTCAAGCAACCATCCGTCAAAAGATAGATTCTTGGGATTCATATCACAACCGAAATGAGTTCATGGATGATTGTGAGAAAGCAACCAAAGAGGGAGGTATGAGGGAGACTTTAGAGTCTCAAGTTGAGTACAAGGAAATGGAGTGTGTGTTACAACAAGCGGAGGAAATGAAGATTGTTGAAAATAAAGAAGTGGAAGAAGACCTAGAGGAGGTTGAACAAGAAGGAAGTTCCATCAATGAAAATAACTCTACATCGAGTAACAATGGTGATCTTGTTGAAGCTTCCCCCATCGAATGTGAAATCAATGTTAAAGAGGGTGCGCAACCTCCAACACATGACTTGATCAACGATAAAGGTTTGAAGGAAGTTAGCAAACAAGAAGAATTTAAAAGGAGTTCTCAAAATATGGAAATCATCATGGAGGAGCCAAAGGAAGTGGAACCTACAATGCCAAGACCATTGGATATATTCCTTGCAAAGTCGCCGTCCCAATCACAAATTGAGTGGGTAATCATCTCACCCTTTAATTTTCTTGGCCCATATCAATATGCATTGTTAGAAACGGACGGTCAACTTAGAGCTCTTTGTGGGCTAGAGAGTAAGAACGGATTAGATGTCGGTGGACAAAGTGAGTCAAGGTGCATAAAGGATGGAATATCAAACTTTGAATCTCAAAGGTGGAGTGAAGCCAAATTCAAAGGGATTAAGATGATGAGTATGAGTCACAAGAAGAATTCAATAAGTTTGTTACCCTATTGGAAGCATGAAGATCAAGAAGAAAAGGAGTTAACAAATAAAGTATGGGACCCCGGAACATACATAGACCACTATCAACTTAAGGGCCTCGTTACTTGCTTAGGCCCCCTTGAAGGCCTTGTACGCTTAAATTGGGATCCCGGAGGCTATTGGAAGTGCAAACATTGGTGGGGATTCGAAGAAGAGTTTAAGCATAAGCCACCCTAGCAAGGACTCCACCAAATGTCCAACTTAAGGACTTTAACTAAAAGTGCTAGGTGGGAGACACCCCACCATGGTAAACTCTTTCCACTCTCCTCTAACCTTGTTTAATAAGTGAATTGAGTTACCATTGTAGTTAGGTTTGCATATCATAATTAGCTTGTTTGTATACATTAGTAGCTAGAATATTAACATGTATGTTGTGATTAGTAGAAATAGAATAAATCTTAAAACCAACTTGCATTTTAGAAAGTGTAGGTTTTTGACTAAATAAGGAGTTGTAGGCACCATGGGGAATTTTTGGGCAAGTAGAAGCTTTTAGGCATTATCCTGCTAAAAAAAAAAAAAAAAGGGGGGGGTGGACGCGCGCGCACGCTGTACGCGCACGCGTCCATAAGCGGATGCATCATCAGCCATAATCCAGAGAGTTGGGCCTCCCCTAGGCCAGCGTTGTGCCTCGAGCCCAACTCATATCACGCTTAAGCGCACTACGTGCGTGCGCGCCATACAGCCATAAGGGAGAGCACGCGTACGCGCACCTGCCGCGTACGCGTTGGATAGCTGCTGCAAGATCTTAGGCCAAGCTCCAGAGAGTCAAGCCAGCTCTGGGCCAACCTTAAGCCTCTGGCCCAATTCAAGTCGCGCGTACGCGTACTATACGCGTACGCGTCCATATGACAAGAGAAGAAAATGACGCGTTCGCACGCATCGTGCCTGCGCGCTTTAGGGTAAACCACCAATTGTGCGCGAGCGCACACATGCCGCGTACGCGCAGGCCCAGTTGTGCAACTTCCAAGCCAAGCACCCGAGAGTTAGGCCTCCTATGGGCCAACCTTAAGCCTACAGCCCAACTCCTTTCACGCGTGCGCGCACGGTACGCGCACGCGTCCTTACCCATTTCGACCTTCCGCGCTTGGGCGCGCTGTACGCGCACGCGTAGGTCCCTAGACTCATCAATGCACGCGGACGCGCAAGGTGCGCGCACGCGTCATTTTAAAATTGTGATAACCCTAACGCTCAACGAGCGTCGCGCAGTCGCGCTCTTCTTCCTCCTCAACCTCCATTTCCATTTCTGCAACTCCCACAACCCCATAACCTCCCTGCTCTGCCGTCGACCACCACCGCACGGCTGCCCCACCTTCCCTCTCCTCTCTCCTCTTCTCCCTATCTATCTTCTTCCTATCACCCCCCTCCTCTGATTCCTCCCTTCTCTCTCATCCACTTCGGCCGCCGCTGCTTCGCCGGCAGCCATCACTAGACGGCCTACCCCCATCTCTGTCTCCTCACGGCCACTCTCATTCACTCTCTCTCTCTCAACCACTCGGCACCACTCACTCACCCGCCGCCTTCTCTCTCTCCCCCTGCTCTCCTGCAAACCGCCACCGCCGTCACCCACTGACCGCCACCGTCCACGGCGGCAACTCTTAGTGATTCTGCCGTGCCCAGTCCCATTTCCCCTTTCCAGTCTCGGTTCTCCCCCGTCCCAGGTTCCTGCTCCAATTTTCGTTTTCATTAATTTTTCATTTCTGTTAATTACTTTAATTTCCTGTTAGATAGTCTGCATTCAAATGTTGTATGTTAGGATTAGTTAGAAATAACTGCGGTTAGGTAGCTAGGGCTGGATAGAGGATTCTAGGCCTGATAAGTGCTCCGTTTGTGTTTATTTTCTGTTTGTTTGCTTGTCTGCTAAGTGCGAATTTTGAGTTGCTCTGTATGCAATCTGTGCTGCCTGAATGCCTTATTATTGCTACTGTGATTGGTTGATACTATAATGTTGCTGTTTGTGCTATTTTGCCTCCCGGGAACGTCCAATTTTAAGCCGAGATGCTGCCCAAATTTCTAGAAATTTAATCTCATTTTGATCTTTATTACGAATTTTGGGCTAATTCTCGTTAATTTTGATTTCCGGGATTTGCATAAACATTGTAAACATGATTTGTGTGCTTGAAAGGTGCATCTCTCATCATGCTACTAACCTCTAATTCCACATTTTCTAAATCACTGACTTCTTACTCACCAACTTCACTCTTACTTGCATTTTAACCCTTTTGACCATTCTTTTGAGTCATGATGATGAACATGCTTATTCTTTAGAAATTGTGCACATTGTTTGAAATATGGAACACTTGGTAGGGCTATGTTTTCTGTTTTTTTTTTTGCTTATCATCCATGTTCCAAATTCTATTCACATCATGTTTAGCCATCTATTTTACATCCTGAACATGTTTTACTTGCTTCATGCTAAATGCTTAAATGCCTATATTTTATTCCATTTTTCAGGATGTCGGATAAAGGGAAAGGAAAAGCATCATCTTCCAAAAAGAGAAAGAAAATCCCAAACCCCACTTTTGCCTCATTGCTTGCCTATGCTCAAAACCCTCTGAATGACATAGATAAGGCAAATCAATTATTACCGGCTCAGGATACGGTCAAATTCCCCAATCTCTATTGTGAACTCAGATTCCCAAGCTACAATTCAAAGAATCTGAATACTGAGAAGAAACTGCTTATTCCATCAGATTTGGCCGACATCATCCACCAGCGTATTGACCGGATGGGTTTGACTTTTCTGGATAGGGAATTGAGCCGGGTGAACCGGTCTTGGGTACAGGAGTTCTACTGCAATTTCTTCCGCCACTCCCTTGATTCGGTATTTGTTAGGGGGATTGAGGTACCCATCACAGAGCAGGCCATAGAGGATGCCCTTACTTGCCGGCCTAAGACCAGTGACACTGATGCATTCATGCAGGCCGAGATAGATCTTCACTGCATGACTTTTGACTTTGAGGCATTGAGGGCAGTGGTAGCCACTCCAGATGCTCCTTGGGTTATGGATGCCGATAACACGGCACCCAAGGGGATGCACTTTAGTTATCTGAGCCGAGAGGCCAAGACTTGGCAGCAGATTTTCGCCCATTACGTCATGCCTACGACTCACTTCACAGAGATCCCAGTTGCTATGTTGATCCTGATCAGCTGTGTGATGGAGGGGAGAGAGGTCTACTACCCCCAGCTGATCAGGCGGTTCATGTGGAGAGCCCACATCCGAGGTATCTTTCCGTTTCCGGTTCTGGTTACTCAGATGATTCAGCGGGCCGGAGTTCCGTGGCACCAGGATGATGTATCACCCCCTCCACCGCTCCCTCAGAAGGAGCCAGTTACTATTCCATGGGGATCCTGGGTGCATGAGAGGCCCGCCTCGCGCCGGAGATCTCGAGCCAGAGCAGCAGTTGCGGGAGCTGGACCCTCTTCATCATCAGCCCCTGCAGGAGCATCTACCGCAGCCGCACCTCAGCCGATGTACTTATTAGTTCAGCGTCTCTTCCGGTACATGGAGCGCAGTAAGTGCCAGATCATGCGTCGCCTGGATCGGATTGACCAGATGTTTGTGGCTCAGGGCCTTGAGCTGCCCCCTCTACCAGAGTCTTCCGGTTCCGATGAGGAGACAAATTTACTGACTGAGGGTATTCCTGCGGATGAGCCAGCACATATGGATGCACCACCTCAGACACAGGAGTCCCAGCCGGTACCACAGCCACAGCTAGAGCCTACCGGTGTACCTATCCCTGATCCTCAGGATTAGCATCGAGGACGATGCTTAATCTTAAGTGTGGGGAGGCAGCCGGTGGCATCATTAGATACCGGTGAACACTTTGCTAGCTATCTTACTTTGCACACTTTTTGTATACATTTGATGTATTTTGAGTTTATTTTGGACACTTTTACTGCTTGATACTTTTACTGCTTATTTTGGATTTATTTTGGATTTTAGATACTTTGATGCTTATGGATATCTTTAGATGTTTTAGATGATAGACTTCATACTTTTACTTTTAGTTGAATCTTTCTTTATACATTTTTGCATATTTTTCTTTTTAATTCGTGGTTGTGATTAGAAATCATATTTGAATTGTAAATATTTAGTCACCCTTTTTGTATAAGAAATTGATTTTAAGTGAAAAAGGGAAAGGGTGAACTAAGAAATTTTTTGAATTTTTCAATCACAACAATGCTTATTCAAATATTGAAAGTTTTCAAGAAGTTCAAATATAGGGCATTAACCCAATTGATTGAAAAGAAAATTTTTGGTAAAACTTGCTTGAATTTCATACTTTGTGAAGCATGTATTGAACTAAGAACACAAGCTTGTGAGACTTGAGCCTATTGATGTGGTTACATTTTATAACCACTTATTTTCCATTCTTGTGTGAAATTGTTCTCTTTCTATGATTGTAATCCTTGATTTGTTTGATTCTATATGTCCATTTATTTCGTGTATTTATGCATTTATATGATTGAGGCCACTACTTCATTAGCCACTTACCCAAATAGCCAACCTTTTATTCTCCATTGTTAGCCAATTTTGAGCCTATGCTTAACCAACTTGTTCTCAATTTAGCTCATTACAAGCCTAAGGCGGAAAACCAATGAAAAAAATCCTTGTTTGGATCTTTGATTAGCCTAGGCTAGTGAGAGTGTTTATTATTCAAAGTTGGTGAGGTTTGGGAACATTGGAGGGGATAAAAGGGGTAGTACACTTTTATGTTTAGGAATTGGGTACATACTCATGTATTGATTAAATGAATAGACCTTGTGCATTGATGTTCTTGTATATAGTTTGACAAAAGAAAAAGAAATGAAAGAAAAAAAATGATGAAAAGAAAAGGAAATAAAAGTGAAAGAAAAGAAAAAAAATTGTATATGGAAAAAGAAGGAAAAATAATAAAGAAGGGGACAAAATGCCCCAAAGTGAAGTCAATAAAAAGGGATCAATGCATAGGTGTCATGAATCAAATAAGGATGCATGAATATGTAAGAAAAAGTGAAGAATGGGTAGTTAAAGTAGTTTAAATTTGTATAGGTCATCATATAGTTAGGTGGGGAAGTCTATGCTAATCAAAGATTCAAACCTTAGCCCACTTAACCATAAATGATCCTACCTTGACCCTAACCCCATTACAACCTAAATGAAAGACCTCATGATGAATGTATGCATGCATTGAGTAAATGTTGATTGTTAGAAGAAAATCAAATTTTGGAAAGCTTGATTAGAAGAGAATTGAGTGATTGACCCTTAAACACTTGAGTGAATAGAGCGGATACACATATCCGGTGAGGGTTCAAAAGTTCAATCACATGTGCTCACCCATATTATCTATATTCTTGCAAGTTTAAATCCTTTTTGATAATTCAATACAATTGTGGTTTGGAATTAATTCCTATTGCCTAGCCCTTGTGCTTACACATGCTCTCTTGGCAATTTGACATGTTTGAATTAAGCATTTGCACTTATTTTAGGTAGTTGCATTTAGATAGGATTCATGTAGTTTAGTTGCATTAAATGTCATCACCTTTAGTTCCTTCTTATTTTAGCATGAGGACATGCTAAGGTTTAAGTGTGGGGAGGTTGACAAACCCCAATTTGACGGTTTGTTTTGTATTAAATTCAGAGCATTTTGATAACCTTTTGCCACATTTAGCCTATGAATTAGCATAGTTTTGTTATCTCTCCCATATTTGTGCTTAAGTGTAAAAAACATGCTTTTAAACCTTATTTTGATGAATTCTAAATTTCTCTTTGATTCCATAAGATGCCTTGATGTGTTTGTTAGTAATTCCAGGATTGAAATAGGCTAGGCATGGATCAAAGGAAGCAAGGAAGGAAGCATGCAAGTGGAGAGAAGCACAAAAAGCCAAGAGTTGATCTCAGCCGAGCACGCGTACGCGCACAAGGCGCTCGCGCGCACATTGCAGAATTGGCCAAGGACGCGCACGCGTACCGTGCGCGCACGCGTCGTAGCCTGCACGTGATTCTTTTATTACAGCACGTGTCTGGCAATTTTGGGAGGTTTTAGCAACCAACTTTGGCGCCAAAATGCATATAAGAGCCAAGAATTGAAGGGGATTGACATTCATTCATTCATTCATTCATTCATTCATTCACACATTGACACACATTCACTTCCATAGACTAATTTTAGATCATTAGATAGATATTTTTTTTAGTTAGTTACATTTTGTAGAGAGAGAAACTCCAACTTCTCTCTAGGATTCATCTTCATCTTCTCAATTCTCAACCATTCCTTGGTGAGATCTATTACAACATTCAATTTACTTTGTTCATGTTGTAGATCCTCTTCTCTAATCTCATTAGTGTTTGTAATTGTTCAAATGTCATAGATCTTAGGTTTTAACTTTGTTGTTTTGGATTCTATTGATTCATTGAAGATTTCCTTTTCATTGTTGTTCATTGTTGATTGTTGTTAATCTCTTGTGTTGAATTGCTTTGATTCTAATCCTTTTCTCCCCATTTTACTATGTCTTTCATTCTTGTCCTCCAAGTGTTTGAGAAAATGCCAACTTTAGATATGGGGTAGTATTCCCTCACTTGGCCTAGTGGTTGAGTCATTGGAGACACTTGAATAATGGATGTCAATTGTTGATTAAGAATTGAGGATTGCTAATTGACTTAGAGTGCACTAAAGCTAGACTTCCCTAGGGTGAGACTAGAACTTGTGACTCAAGTTAATTACTTTTACTTGACTTTCCTCTATAATTAGGGGTTAACTAAGTAAAGCAACACTCCTTTGTTATCACAATTGAATGAAGCTATAGTGATGGGACTTCCAATGTTCAACCTTGGCCAAGGTTTTTAATATTGATTGATTGTTGTTTTCTTTTATTCACACTTTTGTGCCACACTCTTTAAACCACAAAAAACCACTTAACCAATAGCATGCATCCTTGTAGCATTCCTAGGGAAGAACGACTCGGGACTAATACTCTCGATTATAGATTGTAGATTTGTTTGATGATGGATTTTGCGTCGGTTTAGACTATACTACGATTGATTACTTGAAAAATTTCTATACCGGCAAAAATTCATTCGTCATGCATCATCAAGTTATCATGCAATTCTGGCAAAAAATCTCATGAAATCATGCAAAATTCACGATAGTTGCTTAAATGAAGGTGTAAGTATATTTTCACCCAAAACTTGCCTTATTCACTAGGAAAATGCATGAAACTACCCTAAAATAGTAAAGAAAAGGTCAGTGAAACTGGCTTAGATGCCCTGGCATCACAACACCAAACTTAAAGCTTGCTTGTCCCTAAGCAAGTACTGAAGCATAAGAAAAATGAAATGAAAGAACAAGAAGATAAAATGGAAGTAGCATTCCTGGTTCATGGCATTTCATGCATAGCAACTTAGGTTCTTTCCTTTTAGGTTTTAAGCCTTTATCAAATCCCTAGTCACTCTCTTGATTGCATCCCTTGAGGCTTCTTTCTTATTGATCCTTCTCTTCTTTTTTTCAAAGTTTATTTTTCTTTTTGCTAGGTGCTTTGTAAGAGGGCGACTCTTTATGATAAGCTTTCAGCCAACACTCCCAAACCAGTTGGTTTTAAGGTGCTAGGTGTTAAGACACCCCTAAGGACTTACTCCCTCAAGTCTCTTTCCCTCATACATACACACCACAGGCACATGGTTTGTTATTCTTTCTTTCTTGAGACCTTGGTGTCTAGCACCTCTTTGGGTTACTAAGTGCTCTGTAACAAGGGTTACTCTTGATAGTGGACTTTCAGCTGATAATCCTGGATTAGTTAATCCAAGTTACCAAGTGATAAGGCACCCCTAAGAGCTTATTCATCCAAGTATATCCCTTGTACATAAACACCACAAACACATGCCTCAATTTTGAAACCCTTGGTGCCTAGCATTGTTTCTTATTGTGTTCTTTTTCTTATTTTCACTTGTATTACTCTTTTTCTTTTCTTGTTGGGATCTTATTGTTTAGCTAGCCTCAAAGAATGTGTCTCAAACATAGGACTTAGGATGGATAGTTGCTTTCTTTCCTTTCTTGGTGAACCAACTTAGCTTACTAATCAACCTACCACAAACATTCAGAATGCACTTCACGAAATGACTCCACTCTTGTTCTTCCTATAACATTTTCTTTTTTTGATTAACTTAAAGAGACAAGCATGCAAGTAAGAAAGATGAAAGTGAGCATTCAAGACATTATGTTAGCACACTAGGATGTGAATAAGGAAGAACAAGTACAATATGCAGGTTTCATTCAATCAATTTTCACTTAGAGTTCGGTATTTCGAGATGGTTTGATACAACCTCATGATATCTTCCTTGGCGTTATCGTCCTAGCAATCACGTCTTTGTCTGTTTCCTTGGATAATGAGGTATGCTCATCCCCTGGGGTTGATTGGAATCCTGTAACACTATTGAAAGTTGCTTGTTCTCTAAGCACTTGGAAAAGAGTTAGCATGCATGTGTATGTGTGAGCTTCTGAGCTTAGCTTGGTGTGTGAACACCAAACTTAGTTCCTTGCTTACCTTGACAAATTGGATGTATGCAATAACTTTGTGTGCTTTTTATTCTGAAACACTATGAGTTAAAAAAGACAATTTATGTATTAGAGGCTAAGCCTCTGTCAAATGAGTTCTCTAATTGCTAGAGCAATGCTTCATCATTAAGGGCTGTAATGCACTCTTAGGCTGAGGTTTTGGTGGGACACCAAACTTAGAGCCCTATATTCACTCTTGTATTGTTTTTGGTGTGTAACACCAAACTTAGCTCTTCACACTATAGAGAACCCACTTTGACATTTTTATCAAAAGACCTATGAAAAGAAAATTACCTCAGGTTGGGTTGCCTCTCAACAAAGCGCTTTTTTAGTGTCTCTAGCTCGACGATTCCTTCCTCAGTTGAGGTTGTACTTTTGTTTGGGGGTCTCCCCCATACTGCCCAAGTAGTGTTTGAGTCTTTGCCCATTCATCGTGAACCTTCTCCTTGAGTTTTCTTCCATTATTTCTATGTGTCCATAAGGTGAGACTTTTGTGACTAGAAAGGGTCCCGACCATCTTGATTTGAGTTTCCCAGGAAAGAGTTTCAGTCTAGAGTTGTAAAGAAGCACATGTTGCCCTTCTTCAAAACTTTTGGGTACCAAGTTGAGATCATGTCTCCTTTTTACTTTTTCTTTGTAAATCTTGGTATTTTCATAGGCTTGATACCTAAATTCTTCCAATTCTTGAAGCTGTAGGACCCTTTTTTCACCAGCAGCAGTGCTATCTAAATTCAGTGTTTTAAGAGCCCAGGAGGCCTTGTGCTGCAACTCTAATGGCAAGTGACAAGCCTTACCATACACTAGTTGATATGGGGACATTCCAATTGGTGTTTTGAAGGCTGTCCTGTATGCCTAAAGAGCATCATCTAGTCTCTTTGCCCAAACTTTTCTTGATATCCCCATAGTCTTCTCTAGAATCCTTTTCAACTCTCGGTTGGATATCTCTGTTTGCCCACTTGTCTGTGGATGATAAGGTGTGGCAACCTTATGCTTCACCCCATATCACAGGAGTAAGGCTTCCAATGGTCTATTGCAGAAATGGCTTCCTCTGTCGCTAATGAGAGCTTGTGGGACTCCAAACCTGGTAAAGATATTCTTTCGAAGGAAGTTTATAACTACCTTGTTGTCATTAGCTGGGGTTGCCACTGCCTCTACCCACTTAGATACATAGTCCACTGCCACCAAGATAAACCTGTTTGAATATGAGGGTGGGAATGGTCCCATGAAATCGATTCCCCACACATCAAACAGTTCAAGTTCTAGAATATATTGCTGTGGCATTTCATTTCTTTTGGGCAGGTTCCCAGCCCTTTGGCATTCGTTGTAGCTTTTCACCAATTTCTTGGCATCATTGAAAATAGTGGGCCAAAAGAACCCACATTGCAGTACCTTTGCGGCAGTTCTTTCTCCTCCAAAGTGACCTCATAACTAGCACTATGGCAACCCCACAGGACCTTTCGTCCCTTTTCTTCTGAGATGCACCTCCTAAGGATTCCATCTGAGCATTTCTTAAAGAGATAGGGTTCATCCCATATGAAATACTTGGCATCATTGATGAGTTTCCTCCTTTAATATTTGTTGATTCCAGGAGGTAAGTCACCGGCTGCTTTAAAATTGGCAATATCTACAAACTAAGGTGCTTTATGAATCATCATTAGCTGCTCATCTGGAAAAAATTCATTTACACTTGTATCATGGGCATCACTCTTCTCACAAGGGATTCTGGATAAATGATCTGCCACTTTGTTTTCCACACCCTTTTTGTCTCTAATCTCAATGTTGAACTCCTGCAGCAATAAAATCCATCTGATTAGTCTTGGTTTTGACTCTTGTTTAGCAAATAGATATTTGAGTGCTGTGTGGTCAGTGAAAACAATAACTTTAGAGCCAATAAGATATGATCTAAATTTGTCAAATGCAAACACTATTGCCAGCAATTCCTTTTCAGTAGTAGTATAATTCCTTTGAGTATCATTAAGGACCTTGCTGGTATAGTATATGACATTCACCAAATTTTCTTTTCTCTACCCCAACACTGCCCCAACTGCAAAATCAGATGCATCACACATCAGTTCGAATGGTAAATTCCAATCAGGTGGGGTGATAATGGGAGCTGAGGATAGCCTCTTTTTCAAGTTTTCAAATGCTAGCATGCATTTTTCATCAAAAATAAATGGTGTAATAGACATTAGGAGATTACTTAAGGGCTTAGCTATCTTTGAAAAATCTTTAATAAATCTTCTGTAGAAGCCAGCATGTCCCAAAAAGCTCCTAATTGCCTTGACATCACTTGGTAGAGGTAAATTTTCAATTAGCTCCACCTTAGCTCTGTCTACCTCAATGCCTTGATTAGAAACCTTATGGCCAAGAAATATTCCCTCTGTCACCATGAAATGACATTTTTCCCAGTTCAAGACTAAATTGGTTTCTTGACATCTTTTCAATACCAAGGCAAGATGGTTTAGGCAACTGGGGAAGGAATCTCCAAATACGGAGAAGTCCTCCATGAAAACTTCAATGAACTTATCTATCATGTCTGAAAAGATGGAGAGCATGCAGCGTTGAAAAGTTGCAGGCGCATTACATAGCCCAAACGGCATGCGCCTGTAAGCAAACACTCCATATGGGCAGGTGAAGGATGTTTTCTCTTGGTCTCTTGGATCAACCACTATTTGGTTATATCCTGAATAACCATCTAGAAAAAAATAATATGCATGTCCCGCAAGTCTTTCCAGCATTTGATCCATGAAGGGAAGTGGGAAATGATCCTTTCTTGTGGCTTCATTAAGCTTCCTGTAGTCAATACACATTCTCCAGCCTGTGATGGTTCTTGTAGGTATTAGCTCACTCCTTTCGTTGGGTACCACAGTGATTCCTCCTTTCTTGGGAACTACTTGAACTGGACTGACCCACTGGCTATCTGAAATTGGATAGATTACTCCTCCCTGCCACAACTTCATAACTTCTTTCTGTACCACTTCTTTCATTGCTGGATTTAACCTTCTTTGATGCTGAATGGAAGGTTTGGCACCTTCTTCCAGGAGTATCTTATGCATGCATATGGCTGAACTGATTCCTTTCAGGTCAGCAAGTTTCCATCCTATGGCATCCTTATGTTTTTGTAAGACTTGAAGCAACTCTTTTTCCTGTTCTTGGCTGAAGGCTGAATTTATGATCACTGGATAACTTTTGTTCTCTCCCAAGTAAGCATACTTGAGAGTGGTTGGCAGTGTTTTAAGCTCCAGTTTGGGTACTTCTTTTCTTCCCTCCTTTTCTTCTAGTATCCCTTGAACATGTGTTTTAGCAGCTGCAGCTTCTTCGCTTGCTGCTAATTCCTCTTCTGTTGATGCTTCAAATTCTTCTTCGAGCATTTCTTGTATCAAAGCCTCTACGGAATCCAACCTCATACATTCTCCCAATGAGTTGTGTGGGTAGCTCATGGCCTTAAAAACATTGAATGTCAATTTCTCATCATGTAGTCTAAGGACAAGTTCACCCTTTTGGACATCAATAAGGGCTCCGGTAGTGGCCAAGAATGGCCTTCCCAGAATGATGGAAGTATTAGCTGCTTCCTCCATGTCTAATACCACAAAATCCGCTGGAAAGATGAAATCCCCCACCTTCACTAACAAATCTTCTACTATCCCATGGGGAAACTTGAATGATCTGTCTACCAGTTGTAACGCCATTCTTGTTGGTTTAGCTTCCTCAATCTTCATTTCTTTCATCATTGCTAGAGACATTAGATTTATGCTGGCTCCTAGATCACATAAAGCCTTTTCTACAGTGGTTTCCCCAATGATACAAGGGATTTGGAAGCTTCCAGGGTCCTTCAATTTCTGGGGCAATTTGTGTTGGATGATGGCACTGCATTCCTCTGTGAGTACTACAGTCTCATTGTTCTTCCAACTTCTCTTTTTGGTCATTAACTCCTTTAAGAACTTGGCATAGATTGGCATTTGCTCTATTGCCTCAGCAAAGGGTATGTTTATTTATAATTTCTTGAAGATTTCCAGGAATCTTGAGAATTGGTTGTTGGTGGACGAAATTGTGATCATCAATGTTGTATTCTTTGTTGTTGTATGAAATAATTATAATAGCTCTTTGCTATGTGTGGACACAACTCCGTTCACCTAACCAGCAAGTGTACTGGGTCGTCCAAGTAATAAACCTTACGTGAGTAAGAGTCGATCCCACAGAGATTGTTGGTATGAAGCAAGCTATGGTCATCTTGTAAATCTCAGTCAGGCGGATTATAATTGATTATGGATTTTCGAATAATAATAAATAATAAGCAGGAAATAAAGATAAATAACATAGGATAGAAATACTTATGTAAATTAATGGTGGGAATTTCAGATAAGCGTATGGAGATACTGTGCCCTTTCTTTTTCTACTTTCCTACTTCTTCCTTCAATCCTTCTTACTCCTTTCCATGGCAAGCTGTATGTAGGGCATCACCGTTGTCAATGGCTACTGATGACAAGTCATCATATACCCATTTTTCAAGCTAATTTCACTTGTTTAGTTAGCATTTATGCACTTTCTTGCATCCTAAGTAAGTGATTTGGTGTGAAAATGCATAACTTCTTTAAATCATACAACCACCATGAATTTAATGTTAATCATTGAGGTTTGAGATTATTTTAATTGAATTTTAATTGATTTATAAGCCTCTTGAATTTAGTGATACTTTGAGTGGTTGTTTGGTTTATTTTAGGTGAAGAAAAGAAAAGAAAATGAAAAGCGTGGCCTAAGAAGCGTGACACAAGAAAAGGAAAGCGTGGCCAAAGAGGAGAGAAGCGTGCCGCAACTAATGAGGGAAGCAACCTTGCCCTCCACAAGGGCAGAATGCCCTCTAGGATGGCAGCATTAGGTGACCAAGCAAGCATAGGCAACTCTGCCCTGCCCACTCCAAGGGCAGAGCACAAAATGATGCCTTGGAACCAAGAGAAGCAAAGTCTGCCCTGCCCTTGTGGAGGGCAGAATCGGGCTCCATGAGGAAGAAAATCAAGGAGAAAATATCAACTATGCATGCTACAAGGCTCGAGCAAGGGACCATGAGGAAGCCAAGGACTAAGAGTGACTACCGTACCAAGAAACCAAGGAAAATTAGTGTGGCGCATGCTTCCGCCCAGTTTCGAACGCGGGCCATGAAGGAAGGGTCATTGCCCTGCCCTTGGCGCGGGCAGGGCAGAATCGTGAGTGTGCGCATCAAGAAGCACCAACGCGCGCACCAATTCCTTCCTTGGCATGATCCGTGCGCACCAACTCGTCCCTGGCGCACCAAACCCGTTCCTGCCCTGCCCTTGGCGCAGGCAGGGCAGCGTCCCACGCACCAACTCACTCTGGCGCGCCAATTTCCTTTCCTGGCGCACCAACCTTCGCATCTGGCAGCACCATCCGCACGCAATCTTCAATCTGGCAGCACCAACATTCCCGCCCTGCCCTTGGCGCGGGCAGGGCAGCCTCTGGCGCACCAAGACGCGCACCACGCAGCACCAAGACGCAACATGGCCGCACCAACTCCAAGCACCAAGCATCAATTTTCTGCCCTGCCCTCCACAAGGGCAGGGCAGCCTCCTGGGAGTGGTTTTTGGGCCAAAATTCAAATTAAAAATTCATTTGAATTCATTTCTTCACCAATCCAAAAGCCCATCCAAATCCCATTATCCAAGAATAGAAAGTGTATAAATAGGACTTAGTTTGATGTAATTAGGACTTTTGAGCTATCTTTACTTTGAGCTTTGAATTTTGACTCTTAGTTTTAAGAGCGTTTGAATTTCCTTTGTCTTTGAGCTTTCTTGAGAGACTTGTTCGAGAACTAAGAGGATCAAGGGAGAATTGATTGATCTCCTTCCTCCATTCTCTTGGGCAATTCTACTCTTCTGTTTTCTGAGTATTGGGTGTGTGAAATTAGGGAAATTCTATCCCAATTCCCATTCAAGCTCTTTGCACTTTATTCTCTGCTTAATTGAATTCCAAATCTGTTCTTCTACTGCTTCATCTTTAATTTTCTGTTAATTGCTTAGTTAATTCAGATCTGGGAAGGAAATTGGGTTTTAGGCTCTGCTACCTAAGCCCTTGGGATCCTGAGATCACAACTTATTTTGGGTTCTTCTGTGAACCTCTGCTACATTTCCTTTCAATTCTGTTTGAATGCTTATTGCTTCTGATTTACTTTCTGCTCAACCATTTACTGCAATTTACATCTTCTTTGATTAGATCCTGCAATCCCATTCCTCAATTCCCTTTTACTTTCTAGCAATTTATCTTTCTTGCCATTTAAGTTACTGCAATTTAAGTTTCTTGCACTTTAAGTTTCAGTCATTTACTTTCTTGCTCTTTAAGATTCTGCACATTTACAATTCTGTTCTTCAATTTACTGCATTTCTCCCTTCCCCCTTTACATTTACTGTCATTTACTTTCTGTTAAACACAAATCACTCAACTAAAACTTGATTCGCTTGACTAAATCACCCACTAAACTAAAATTGCTCAATCCTTCAATCCCTGTGGGATCGACCTCACTCATGTGAGTTATTATTACTTGATGCGACCCGGTACAGTTGCTGGTGAGTTTTGTGTTGGATCGTTTTCCACACATCAAGTTTTTGGCGCCGTTACCGGGGATTGAAATAGATTGACAATGATTAAGTGAAGTGGAGATCTAGATTAAGCATTTTTCTTTTCTGTTATTCTAACCCTTACTAACACACTAACTGTTCGAGAAATTGCCTCTACTAACTCACTAACAATTTATCTCAAATAACTGCACGTAATTCTCAAGCGTGTTGTTGATTGATCATCCTGATTGTTTGCATATCACAGCAAATCAACTTTCTACAGACATAGGGTATCATGACATGAAGCCACCACTCATTGCACTCATCAAGAACAATTGTTCTTATGATGGAAATCCATCAGAGGATCCTCAACAGCATATATCTACTTTCCTGAGAACTTGCAATGCGGTCAAAACTGATGGTACAGATCAGGATACTTACAAGATCCTGTTATTCCCTTTCTCATTAAAGGGTGAAGCTGCACAATGGTTTGAAACTTTTCCCCAAGGAAGTATTACTAGTTGGGATGATTTGGTCATCAAATTTCTGGCCAAATTCACCTCATCCAAACAGATCATCCAGCTGAAAGAAGAGGGACATCTATTCACACAAGGGGACGAAGAACCACTCTTCAAGGCTTGGGAAAGATACAAGAAAGCAACTGACAAAGTGGGCCTCCGAGCTTTCTATGAAGGATTGACCCCAGAAACAAGAAAAGTAGTGGACTACTTCTCAGATGGCCTACTCAAAGCAACAACAAATGCTCAAGGAATCACGGACTCCAATGACAAAGGAGTCAACAACCAACATCCATCTAAGAAACCACATAATGCAAGCTCAGAAAAAGAAGTGGCAAATATTGAAAAGGTGAATGCGTTCAAGGACCAAAATAAACAAATGCACCATCAACCACAGCAAAACAGAGAGTTGTCTGCTGCAGTGGATGCTAAATTTCCACCATGGAGACCTCATTCTTATCTGAGAATGAGGGAGCCTCAACATCAAGAACAAGGAAGTTTCCGCCAAGACAATTCCATGACCACAACCAATCAACATCCCCCACCCACTAACACCACCCAAAGCCAATACCCACAACACAGACACTTCCAAACCCATCTTAACTGGAGAGGGAGTGAGTACCAAAATCAAAGACCAAGAGAATTCCATTACAACAACCCGGACTTCATAAACCATCAAAAACACCATTACAGCAATAACAACCACTGCATGCCGCCACCATACTCACCCTTCCTATCTTCAACATGTCATAACCAACCGACCCCACAAGATTCTCAGAGAATCACAAACTTGGAGATCCTAATGGAGAGAATGATGAAACATCAAGAGGAAACAACTAGGAACCAAGAGATGTTAATGAGAGGACTTGAGAAGCAGATAGCTCAATTGGCAAAGCACTTTGCAGAAATAGGTGAGAAGAAACCAAATACTTTCTTCAAAACCAGTGAGGATAAACCAACCAATAACGAAGATGCTACAAAGAAGGAAGGATGGAAAAAGATCATAGGAGACAATGAAAAAGGAAGTACCAGCCAAGAAAAACACAACAGAGAATTCCTTCAAAAAGAGACAGCGGAGAAAACTAAAGACAAGCAGAAAATCTCCACTGGGAAGTTTTCACTAGGGGATCGAGTGATGATCAATACTCAACCCTTGAAGGTATCCCCACAGTTGTCTGATCACTACACTGTGACTAAGATACTTCCACAAGAGTGCATAGAAGTCATCAAAGAAGAAACATGAAGGAAATTCATAGTGAAGACAGACAGGCTAAGGCACTGTGATTTCCGACCCCCATGATAAGCAAAAATGAAGATGTCAAGCTAATGACAATAAAAAAGCGCTTGTTGGGAGGCAACCCAACCTGAGGTAGTTTCTTTTCATAGCTTTTCAATAAAAATGTTGAGTAATTGTTGTGCATTGCAAGGAGCTAAGTTTGGTGTTGCACACCAAAAACAATTTGAGGGAGAATGAAAACTTCTAAGTTTGGTGTTCCACCAAAAATATCAATTGAAAACACATTCTCACCTCCTGCATGACTCTAGCTCCAAGCAATCAAACACATTATTCAACTGTTGAATTGTTTTCTAGCTTTTATTTCATTCAACTTTTAGCAAGGATACATGGTTTCAAATATGGTTAACTTGGCACATCTGAGACAGTGGCAAAACAATTAAGTTTGGTGTTCACACACCAAAATAAATCCTAAAAGCCACACTCAATTTATGCTTACTAACCATATAATCAAGGGCTTGAGAAGCAAGCAACTTTGAGGATTATGCAAGACATGAATCAACAATTGAAGACATTATGCATTTTGACTCAAAGAGGACATAGCAGAAAGAAAAATCAAAGAGCTGCAACTTCAAAGGTTGTACCTAAATTTAATCCTTGCTGCTGTGTATTATTTCGAACATGGAAATCATTGCATTTCTTGCTAAAGTGTTTATTTAGCTACAAGTGAAATTGTTTGTGAAAATGCCAAGTCTGCATAATGCTTGTATCCATCACTTAGCTTTAAATATTGCTTTGTGTCCCAATGGCTTAAATAAAAGAGTTTGACTTGAATTGAAAAGTAAAATATCCAATGTTGCATGAGTATGAATGGAAGTTGGTGGTGGCATATGTGTTTGATTAAATGCATAACTCATGAAATAAATGTTGCATAATATCATTTTCATCCAATTGTGAGTTAGCTTGCTGTTATGAAAACTCATATCAAGAATGAAATACCCTTGGTAACAAAAACAGAAAGAAAAGGAAGAAAGAAAAAAGCCAAAGTGGCAAGAAAAACAAAAAAAAAAGGTTGGACACCAATGGCTTGAACCTTAGGACAAATGTCTGTGGTGTTCTTGTACTGAGATCTGCTTGGATGAGTAAATTCTAAGGGGTATTTTGAAACCCGGTCACTTAGATCAACTGATTTGGGATGGCCAATTGAAAATCCACAATAAAGAGCAACTCAGATACAAAGCACTTAGTGATCCAAAGAGATGCTGGGCATCAATGATCCTAGGAAGAATTAATGAGCTAAGTGTCTGTGGTGGAAAGATGTTGAGCAAAAGAAAAGAAAATAAAGCCAAAGGCTATGCTGCAGCATTTGACACCCAACCTATAAGAAAGTAATAAGCTTGTTAAAGCATTATAAAAAGAGTTACCAAGGGAGTAATCAAAAGAAGAGTCTTATAACAGCAAGCTTAGCAAACCTTTGATGCAAAATGTGTATTATGCAGCAGCAACAATAAATGAGTTGTCATTGTCTGCATAGAAGCCCCATAGATCAAGTTCTGCTATCTGCATAATAAGGATATGCATTCTTTTCTTATTCATTTCATTTACTCTTAGTTTTGATGCTTGCTTGGGGACAAGCAAGGTTTAAGTTTGGTGTTGTGATGACAAGTCATCATATACCCATTTTTCAAGCTAATTTCACTTGTTTAGTTAGCATTTATGCACTTTCTTGCATCCTAAGTAAGTGATTTGGTGTGAAAATGCATAACTTCTTTAAATCATACAACCACCATGAATTTAATGTTAATTATTGAGGTTTGAGATTATTTTAATTGAATTTTAATTGATTTATAAGCCTCTTGAATTTAGTGATACTTTGAGTGGTTGTTTGGTTTATTTTAGGTGAAGAAAAGAAAAGAAAATGAAAAGCGTGGCCTAAGAAGCGTGACACAAGAAAAGGAAAGCGTGGCCAAAGAGGAGAGAAGCGTGCCGCAACTAATGAGGGAAGCAACCTTGCCCTCCACAAGGGCAGAATGCCCTCTAGGATGGCAGCATTAGGTGACCAAGCAAGCATAGGCAACTCTGCCCTGCCCACTCCAAGGGCAGAGCACAAAATGATGCCTTGGAACCAAGAGAAGCAAAGTCTGCCCTGCCCTTGTGAAGGGCAGAATCGGGCTCCATGAGGAAGAAACTCAAGGAGAAAATATCAACTATGCATGCTACAAGGCTCGAGCAAGGGACCATGAGGAAGCCAAGGACTAAGAGTGACTACCGTACCAAGAAACCAAGGAAAATTAGTGTGGCGCATGCTTCCGCCCAGTTTCGAACGCGGGCCATGAAGGAAGGGTCATTGCCCTGCCCTTGGCGCGGGCAGGGCAGAATCGTGAGTGTGCGCATCAAGAAGCACCAACGCGCGCACCAATTCCTTCCTTGGCACGATCCGTGCGCACCAACTCGTCCCTGGCGCACCAAACCCGTTCCTGCCCTGCCCTTGGCGCGGGCAGGGCAGCGTCCCACGCACCAACTCACTCTGGCGCGCCAATTTCCTTTCCTGGCGCACCAACCTTCGCATCTGGCAGCACCATCCGCACGCAATCTTCAATCTGGCAGCACCAACATTCCCGCCCTGCCCTTGGCGCGGGCAGGGCAGCCTCTGGCGCACCAAGACGCGCACCACGCAGCACCAAGACGCAACATGGCCGCACCAACTCCAAGCACCAAGCATCAATTTTCTGCCCTGCCCTCCACAAGGGCAGGGCAGCCTCCTGGGAGTGGTTTTTGGGCCAAAATTCAAATTAAAAATTCATTTGAATTCATTTCTTCACCAATCCAAAAGCCCATCCAAATCCCATTATCCAAGAATAGAAAGTGTATAAATAGGACTTAGTTTGATGTAATTAGGACTTTTGAGCTATCTTTACTTTGAGCTTTGAATTTTGACTCTTATTTTTAAGAGCGTTTGAATTTCCTTTGTCTTTGAGCTTTCTTGAGAGACTTGTTCGAGAACTAAGAGGATCAAGGGAGAATTGATTGATCTCCTTCCTCCATTCTCTTGGGCAATTCTACTCTTCTGTTTTTTGAGTATTGGGTGTGTGAAATTGGGGAAATTCTGTCCCAATTCCCATTCAAGCTCTTTGCACTTTATTCTCTGCTTAATTGAATTCCAAATCTGTTCTTCTACTGCTTCATCTTTAATTTTCTGTTAATTGCTTAGTTAATTCAGATCTGGGAAGGAAATTGGGTTTTAGGCTCTGCTACCTAAGCCCTTGGGATCCTGAGATCACAACTTATTTTGGGTTCTTCTGTGAACCTCTGCTACATTTCCTTTCAATTCTGTTTGAATGCTTATTGCTTCTGATTTACTTTCTGCTCAACCATTTACTGCAATTTACATCTTCTTTGATTAGATCCTGCAATCCCATTCCTCAATTCCCTTTTACTTTCTAGCAATTTATCTTTCTTGCCATTTAAGTTACTGCAATTTAAGTTTCTTGCACTTTAAGTTTCAGTCATTTACTTTCTTGCTCTTTAAGATTCTGCACATTTACAATTCTGTTCTTCAATTTACTGCATTTCTCCCTTCCCCCTTTACATTTACTGTCATTTACTTTCTGTTAAACACAAATCACTCAACTAAAACTTGATTCGCTTGACTAAATCACCCACTAAACTAAAATTGCTCAATCCTTCAATCCCTGTGGGATCGACCTCACTCATGTAAGTTATTATTACTTGATGCGACCCGGTACACTTGCCGGTGAGTTTTGTGTTGGATCGTTTTCCACACATCAGCTACATCCCATCCTCTCAGTGAAAAAGGTCAAAATGCTCTGTCACAGCACGGCTAATCATCTGTCGGTTCTCAATCAGGTTGGAGTAGAATCCCTTGATTCTTTTGCGTCTGTCACTAACGCCTAGCCTTCAGAAGTTTGAAGCTCGTCACAGTCATTCAATTTCGGAATCCTACTCGGAATACCACAGACAAGGTTAGACCATCCAGATTCCCATGAATGCCGCCATCAATTCTAGCTTATACCACGAAGATTCTGATTAAGGAATCTAAGAGATATGCGCCCGGCCTAAGGTAGAACGGAAGTGGTTGTCAATAACGTGCGTTCATAGGTGAGAATGATGATGAGTGTCACGGATCATCACATTCATCAAGTTGAAGTGCAACGAATATCTTAGAATAGGAATAACGAGAATTGAATAGAAAATAATAGTAATTGCATTAAAACTTGAGGCACAGCAGAGCTCCACACCCTTAATCTATGGTGTGTAGAAACTCCACCGTTGAAAATACATAAGTGAAAGGTCCAGGCATGGCCGAATGGCCAGCCCCTAAAACGTGATCAATAGTCTCCTAGGATGAAGAATAAAACAAAACTGAGACCAAAGATGTATAGTACAATAGTAAATTATCCTATTTATACTAGACTAGCTACTAGGGTTTACATGAGTAAGTAATTGATGCATAAATTCACTTCCGGGGCCCACTTGGTGTGTGTTTGGGCTGAGCTTGATCTATCCACGAGCTGAGGCTTCTTTTGGAGTTGAATGCCAAGTTGTAACGTGTTTTGGGCGTTCAACTCCGGGTCATGACGTGTTTCTGGCGTTTTACTCCAGACAGCAACATAGAACTGGCGTTGAGCGCCAGTTTACATTGTCAATTCCCGAATAAAGTATGGACTATTATATATTGCTGGAAAGCTCTGAATGTCTACGTTTCAACGCCATTGAGAGTGCACCATCTGGAGTTCTGTAGCTCCAGGAAATTCATTTCGAGTGCAGGGAGGTCAGATTCCAACAGCATCAGCAGTCCTTTGTCAGCCTCCTATCAGAATTTTGCTCAAGTCCCTCAATTTCAGCCAGAAATTACCTGAAATCACAGAAAAACACACAAACTCATAGTAAAGTCTAGAAATGTGAATTTAGCATAAAAACTAATGAAAACATCCCTAAAAGTAGCTTGAACTTACTAAAACTACCTAAAAACGATGCCAAAAAGCGTATAAATTATCCGCTCATCACAACACCAAACTTGAATTGTTGCTTGTCCCCAAGCAACTGAAAATCAAATAGGATAAAAAGAAGAGAATATACTATAAATCTCAGAATATCAATGAATATTAATTATAATTAGATGAGCGGGACTTGTAGCTTTTTGCTTCTGAACAGTTTTGGCATCTCACTTTTTCCTTTGAAGTTTAGAATGATTGGCTTCTCTAGGAACCTAGAATTTCGGATAGTGTTATTGACTTTCCTAGTTAAGTATGTTGATTCTTGAACACAGCTACTTATGAGTCCTGGCCGTGGCCCTAAGCACTTTGTTTTCCAGTATTACCACCGGATACATAAATGCCACAGACACATGACTGGGTGAACCTTTTCAGATTGTGACTCAGCTTTGCTAGAGTCCCCAGTTAGAGGTTTTTAGAGCTCTTAAGCACACTCTTTTTGCTTTGGATCACGACTTTAACCACTCAGTCTCAAGCTTTTCACTTGGACCTGCATGCCACAAGCACATGGTTAGGGACAGCTTTGATTTAGTCGCTTAAGCCTGGATTTTATTTCCTTGGGCCCTCCTATCCATTGATGCTCAAAGCCTTGGATCCTTGTTACCCTTGCCTTTTGGTTTTAAGGGCTATTGGCTTTTTCTGCTTGCTTTTTTTTCGCCATTTTCTTCTCTTTTTTTTTTCGCAAGCTTCTTCTTTTTCACTGCTTTTTCTTGCTTCAAGAATCAATTTCATGATTTTTCTGATTATCAATAACATTTCTCTTTGTTCATCATTCTTTCAAGAGCCAACAGTTTTAACATTCATAAACAACAAGATCAAAAATATGCAATATTTAAGCATTCATTCAGAAAACAAAAAGTATTATCACCACATCAATATAATTAAATTAAATTCAAGGATAAATTCGAAACTCATGTACTTCTTGTTCTTTCGAATTAAAACATTTTTCATTTAAGAGTGGTGAAGGATTAATGGAATTATTCATAATTTTAAGACATAGTTACGAACTACTAATGATCATGAAGTAGAGACACAAAACATAGATGAACATATAATATAAAAACCGAAAAGCAGAAGGAAATAAGAACAAGGAATGAATCCACCTTAGTGGCGTCTTCTTCTTGAAGGACCAACAATGTCCTTAAGCTCTTCTATGTCCCTTCCTTGCCTTTGTTGCTCCTCCTTCATTGCTCTTTGATCTTCTCTTATTTCATGGAGAATGATGGAGTGCTCATGATGTTCCACCCTTAATTGTTCCACATTGTAGCTCAAATCTTCTAAGGAAGTGTTGAGTTGTTCCCAATAGTTGTTTGGAGGAAAGTGCATCCCTTGAGGCATCTCAGGGATTTCTTGATGATGAGCTTCCTCATGCATCTCTTGAAATACGTGGAGGGTCTCTCTTGCTTGCTCCATCCTCTTCTTGGTGATGGGCTTATCCTCTTCAATGAGGATGTATCCTTCTATGATAACTCCAGTTGAGTAACGTAGATGGCAAATAAGATGAGGAAAGGCTACCCTTGACATGGTGGAGGACTTATCGGCTATTTTGTAGATTTCATGGGAGATGACTTCATGAACTTCTACTTCCTCTCCAATCATGATGCTATGAACCTTGATGGCCCGATCCACAGTAACTTCAGATCGGTTGCTAGTGGGAATGATGGAGCGTTGAATGAATTCCAACCATCCTCTAGCTATAGGCTTGAGGTCCAGTCTTCTCAGTTGAACTGGCTTGCCTTTGGATCTCTTTTCCATTGAGCTCCTTCCACACATATGTCCATAAGAACTTGGTCCAACCTTTGATTAAAGTTGACCCTTCAAGTGTAGGGGCGTTCATCTCCTTGCATCTTGGGCAAGTGGAATGCCAACCTCACATTTTCCGGACTAAAATCTAAGTATTTCCCCCGAACCATTGTGAGATAATTCTTTGGGCTCGAATTCACACATTGATCATGGTTCCTAGTGATCCATGCATTGGCATAGAACTCTTGAACCATTAAGATTCCGACTTGTTGCATGGGGTTGGTTAGGACTTCCCAACTTCTATTTTGGATTTCATGTCGGATCTCCGGATACTCATTTTTCTTGAGTTTGAAAGGGAGCTCAGTGATCACTTTCTTCTTTGCCACAACATCATAGAAGTGGTCTTGATGGCTTTTGGAGATGAATCTTTCCATCTCCCATGACTCGGAGGTGGAAGCTTTTGTCTTCCCTTTTCCTTTTCTAGAGGATTCTCCGGCCTTAGGTGCCATTGATAGCAATGGAAGAACGAAAAGATTATGCTTTGACCACACCAAACTTAAAATATTGCTCGCCCTCAAGCAAGAGAAGAAAGAAAAAGAAGAAGAAGAAGAAGAAAATATGGAGGAGAGTGAGGGAAGGTGTTTCGGTCAAGGGGTAGAAGAGGGGGTTTGTGTTGTGTGAAAATGAAGTAGAATGGAAGGGTATATATAGGGAGGGGAGTGGGTGTAGTTTCGGTCATATAGGGTGGGTTTGGGTGGGAAAGATTTTTGAATTTTTTTTTGGTAGGTGGGGTTTATGGGGAAGAATGGATGGATGTGAGTGGTGAAGGGGGTAATTGGGAAGAGAGATTGAAGTTGTTGGGAAGTGTATTTATGGGGAGGAGAGAATGAATAGTGAGAAGAGGGGAGAATATGTTAGGTGGAGATCCTGTGGGGTCTACGGATCCTGAGGTGTCAAGGATTTACATCCCTGCACCAATTAGGCATGTAAAATGCCTTTGCACACCATTCTGGCGTTTAAACGCCGAAGTGATGCACACTCTGGGCGTTCAACGCCCATGTGCAGCATGTTTCTGGCGTTGAACGCCAGTTCCATGCTTGTTACTGGCGTTCAGCGCCAGCTTTCCTCAAGGCACATTCCTGGCGTTCAAACGCCATGATGTTGCTTGTTTCTGGCGTTCAGCGCCAGAAACATGCTCTGTTCTGGCGTTGAACGCCAGCCAGATGCACCTTACTGGCGTTTAAACGCCAGTAAGTTCTTCCTCTAGGGTGTGATTTTTCTTCTGCTGTTTTTGATTCTGTTTTTAATTTTAATAATTTTTTTTCGTGACTCCACATGATCATGAACCTAATAAAACACAAAATAATAATAAAATAAAATCAAAATTAGATAAATAAAAATTGGGTTGCCTCCCAACAAGCGCTCTTTTAATGTCACAAGCTTGACAGTGGCCTCTCATGGAGCCACAAAGGTGATCAGGTCAATGTTGTATAATCCCAACACCAAACTTAGAGTTTGGTTGTGGCCTCCCAACACCAAACATAGAGTTTGACTGTGGGGGCTCTTCTTGACTCTGTACTGAGAGAAACTTTTCATGCTTCCTCTCCATGGTTGCAGAGGAAGGTCCTTGAACTTTAAACACAAGGTAGTCCCCATTTAATTGAAGGACTAATTCTCCTCTGTTAACATCAATCACAGCTTCTGCTGTGGCTAGGAAGGGTCTTCCAAGGATGATGCATTCATCTTCTTCCTTCTTAGTGTCTAAGACTATGAAATCAGCAGGGATGTAAAGGCCTTCAACCTTTACTAACACGTCCTCTACTAATCCATAAGGTTGTCTTACTGACTTGTCTGCCAATTGTAATGAGAATAAGGCAGGCTGTACCTCAATGATCCCTACTTTTTCCATTATAGAGAGTGGCATAAGATTTATGCCTGACCGCAGGTCACACAGAGCCTTGTTAAAGGTCATGGTGCCTATAGTACAGGGTATTAAGAATTTACCAGGGTCTTGTCTCTTTTGAGGTAAAGTTTTCTGATTCCATGTATCTAGTTCACTAATGAGCAAGGGGGATTCACCTTCCCAAGTCTCATTACCAAATAACTTGGCATTCAGCTTCATGATAGCTCCTAGATATTGAGCAACTTGCTCTCCAGTTACATCTTCATCCTCTTCTAAGGAGGAATAGTCTTCAGAGCTCATGAATGGTAGAAGGAGATTTAGTGGAATCTTTATGGTCTCTATATGAGCCTCAGACTCGTTTAGATCCTCAATGGGGAACTCTTTCTTGTTTGAGAGACGTCCCAGGAGGTCTTCCTCACTAGGATTTTCGTCCTTCTCCTCCCTTGTGCATTCGGCCATATTGATTACATCAATGGCCTCGCACTCTCTTTTTGGATTCTCTTCTGTATTGCTTGGGAGAATACTGGGAGGAGTTTCAATGATTTTCTTACGCAGCTGGCCCACTTGTGCCTCCAGATTCCTAATGGAGGACCTTGTTTCACTCATGAAACTTAAAGTGGCCTTTGACAGATCAGAGACTAAATTTGGCAAATTAGAGGGGCTCTGTTCAGAATCCTCTGTCTGTTGCTGAGAAGATGATGGAAAAGGCTTGTTATTACTGAGCCTATTTCTTCCACCATTATTAAAGCCTTGTTGAGGCTTTTGTTGATCCTTCCATGAGAAATTTGGATGATTTCTCCATGATGAGTTATAGGTGTTTCCATAAGGTTCACCCATGTAATTAACCTCTGCCATTGCAGGGTTTTCAGGATCATAAGCTTCTTCAGAAGCTGCGTCTTTAGTACTGTTGGATGCATTTTGCCATCCATTCAGACTTTGAGAGATCATGTTGACTTGCTGAGTCAACACTTTGTTCTAAGCCAATATGGCATTCAGAGCATCAATTTCAAGAACTCCCTTCCTCTGAGGCATCCCATTATTCACAGAATTCCTGTTGGAAGTGTACATGAATTGGTTATTTGCAACCATGTCAATAAGTTCTTGAGCTTCTACAGGTGTTTTCTTTAGGTGTTTTCTTTAGGTGAATGGATCCACCTGCAAGAGAGACCCTCCACGGATTTCAAGAGATGCATGAGGAAGCTCATCATCAAGAAATCCCTGAGATGCCTCAAGGGATGCACTTTCCTCCCAACAACTATTAGGAACAACTCACCACTTCCTTAGAAGATTTGAGCTACAATATGGAACAATTAAGGGTGGAACATCATGAGCACTCCATCATTCTCCATGAAATAAGAGAAGATCAAAGAGCAATGAGGGAGGAGCAACAAAGGCAAGGAAGGGACATAGAAGAGCTTAAGGACATTGTTGGTCCTTCAAGAAGAAGAAGCCACTAAGGTGGATTCATTCCATGTTCTTATTTCCTTCTGCTTTTCGGTTTTTATATTATATGTTCATCTATGTTTTGTGTCTCTACTTCATGATCATTAGTAGTTAGTAACTATGTCTTAAAGTTATGAATAATTCCATTAATCCTTCACCACTCTTAAATGAAAAATGTTTTAATTCAAAAGAACAAGAAGTACATGAGTTTCGAATTTATCCTTGAATTTAATTTAATTATATTGATGTGGTGACAATACTTTTTGTTTTCTGAATGAATGCTTAAACAGTGCATATTTTTTATCTTGTTGTTTATGAATGTTAAAACTGTTGGCTCTTGAAAGAATGATGAACAAAGAGAAATGTTATTGATAATCTGAAAAATCATGAAATTGATTCTTGAAGCAAGAAAAAGCAGTGAAAAAGAAGAAGCTTGCGAAAAAAAAGAAGAAAATGGCGAAAAAAAGCAAGCAGAAAAAGCCAATAGCCCTTAAAACCAAAAGGCAAGGGTAACAAGGATCCAAGGCTTTGAGCATCAATGGATAGGAGGGCCCAAGAAAATAAAATCCAGGCCTAAGCGGCTAAATTAAGCTGTCCCTAACCATGTGCTTGTGTCATGAAGGTCCAAGTGAAAAGCTTGAGACTGAGTGGTTAAAGTCGTGATCCAAAACAAAAAGAGTGTGCTTAAGAGCTCTGGATACCTCTAACTGGGGACTCTAGCAAAGCTGAGTCACAATCTGAAAAGGTTCACCCAGTCATGTGTCTGTGGCTTTTATGTATCCAGTGGTAATACTGGAAAACAAAGTGCTTAGGGCCACGGCCAAAACTCATAAGTAGCTGTGTTCAAGAATCAACATACTTAACTAGGAAAGTCAATAACACTATCCGAAATTCTAAGTTCCTAGAGAAGCCAATCATTCTAAACTTCAAAGGAAAAAGTGAGATGCCAAAACTGTTCAGAAGCAAAAAGCTACAAGTCCCGCTCATCTAATTATAATTAATATTCATTGATATTCTGAGATTTATAGTATATTCTCTTCTTTTTATCCTATTTGATTTTCAGTTGCTTGGGGACAAGCAACAATTTAAGTTTGGTGTTGTGATGAGCGGATAATTTATACGCTTTTTGGCATTATTTTCAGGTAGTTTTTAGTAAGTTCAAGCTACTTTTAGGGATGTTTTCATTAGTTTTTATATTAAATTCACATTTCAGGACTTTACTATGAGTTTGTGTGTTTTTCTGTGATTTCAGGTAATTTCTGGCTGAAATTGAGGGACTTGAGCAAAATTCTGATAGGATGCTGACAAAGGACTGCTGATGCTGTTGGAATCTGACCTCCCCGCACTCGAAATGGATTTTCTGGAGCTACAGAACTCCAAATGGCGCGCTCTCAATGGCGTTGGAAATTAGACATCTAGAACTTTCCAGAAATATATAATAGTTCATACTTTATTCGGGAATTGACGACGTAAACTGGCGCTCAATGCCAGTTCCATGTTGCTGTCTGGAGTAAAACGCCAGAAACACGTCACAACCCGGAGTTGAACGCCCAAAACACGTTACAACTTGGCGTTCAACTCCAAAAGAAGCCTCAGCTTGTGGATAGATCAAGCTCAGCCCAAACACACACCAAGTGGGCCCCGGAAGTGGATTTATGCATCAATTACTTACTCATGTAAACCCTAGTAGCTAGTCTAGTATAAATAGGATAATTTACTATTGTATTAGACATCTTTGGTCTCAGTTTTGTTTTATTCTTCATCTTAGGAGACTATTGATCACGTTTTAGGGGCTGGCCATTCGGCCATGCCTGGACCTTTCACTTATGTATTTTCAACGGTGGAGTTTCTACACACCATAGATTAAGGGTGTGGAGCTCTGCTGTACCTCAAGTTTTAATGTAATTACTACTATTTCCTATTCAATTCTCGTTATTCCTATTCTAAGATATTCGTTGCACTTCAACTTGATGAATGTGATGATCCGTGACACTCATCATCATTCTCACCTATGAACGCGCGTGATTGACAACCACTTCCGTTCTACCTTAGGCCGGGCGCGTATCTCTTAGATTCCTTAAATAGAATCTTCATGGTATAAGCTAGAATTGATGGCGGCATTCATGGAAATCCGGAAGGTCTAACCTTGTCTATGGTATTCCGAGTAGGATTCCGGAATTGAATGACTGTGACGAGCTTCAAACTCCTGAAGGCTGGGCATTGGTGACAGACGCAAAAAAATCAAGGGATTCTACTCCAACCTGATTGAGAACCGACAGATAATTAGCCGTGCTGTGACAGAGCATTTGGACCTTTTTCACTGAGAGGATGGGATGTAGCCATTGACAATGGTGATGCCCTACATACAGCTTGCCATGGAAAGGAGTAAGAAGGATTGCAAGAAGAAGTAGGAAAGTAGAAAAATAAAGGGCACAGTATCTCCATACGCTTATCTGAAATTCCCACCATTAATTTACATAAGTATTTCTATCCTATGTTATTTATCTTTATTTCCTGCTTATTATTTATTATTATTCGAAAATCCATAATCAATTATAATCCGCCTGACTGAGATTTACAAGATGACCATAGCTTGCTTCATACCAACAATCTCTGTGGGATCGACCCTTACTCACGTAAGGTTTATTACTTGGACGACCCAGTACACTTGCTGGTTAGTTGAACGGAGTTGTGTCCACACATAGCAAAGAGCCATTATAATTATTCCATACAATAATAAAGAATACAACATTCATGATCACAATTTCGTCCACCAGCTTCCTTGAGACGATCCCTTGACTCTTGTTTTGCTTGGATATCATGATACGGATCATATGGCTCTTGGATCAATGGAAATGGATATTCTTCCATGTGAGGTTGTGATGGAAGGTAGAATTCATCATGTGGTTGAAAATTTTCATTTATTGAAGGTGGTTCTTGGAAGTATTGAGGTTGGAATGGTGGCGGTTCTATATGTGGCTCATATGGCTCAAAAGGTGGTTGTTGGTAGGATGGATATGGATTAGGGTCATATGAAGGTGTTTGGTGAAAATAGGCTTGTGAGTGTGGTTGAGGTTCATGTTGAGGATATGACTCATAGGCATATGGTGGTAGTTCTTGAAAATCACAAGGAGATTCACCATAGCCATTGGATTGATATGCATCATAGAATGACTCTTCTTCATAGTGCATTGGTGGAGGTTGTTGCCATGAGGATTGATCATATGCATATTGCTCCTCCCACCTTTGAGTGTCCCATCCTTGATACACATTCTCATTGAAGTTCTCATCACCTACAACATAGTTATAATCAAACTCATAGCCAAGGTGAGAATTCATGATAGCAAGAGGAAAATAAAAACAAAATCAAATAAGAAGCAGGAAATTAAATCATAAAACTAGCAAGAGCTAACAAAAGCAAACCTATTCATACTATTCACATATATACAATAACCAATAACATAACACCATTGCAATTCCCCGGCAACGGCGCCATTTTGATGATTAGACTTTTGTGTGGTTTAGAAATTCACTAATGAATTCTCATTGTAAAGTATAGTTTCTAAACCAACAACAGTCCTTTCATACAAAAAGTTGTTTGTCACTAAAACAAACCCCTAAATTTATAAACCAAAGTATTGGAACCTCGGGTCGTTCTCCCTAGTAATTACAATAAAGTGTCTTGTTATTGGTTATGAGTTATTTTGGGGTTTTTGAGATTTTAGACAAGAATTATAAATGGAAAGGAAAATAAACTAACAACTAACAAAGCTCTTGGCAAGATATGAGAATTAGAAGTCATATCCTAGTTATCCTCCTCAATTGTGACAACAAATTGTCCATTGCTCCCACTTAGTTAACCTCTAACAATGGGGGAAAGTCAAGCGGATGAATAAATTTGATTCCTCAAGTCCTAATCAACTCCTAAAGGAAAAACTAGCTTTAGAGGCATTCAAATCAATTAGCAACTTCTAATTATCAATCAACGAAGGAATTAGATAACTCAAGAGTCACTAATTACTCAACCAAGGCCAAGAGGAACGAAACCTACACTAAAACACAACCAAGCATTTCATCAAACACTTGGAAGGTACAAATAACAAGAATAGAATCAAACAACAATTATTGAAAAGAATTAACAACAACAATTAAAAGAACACACTTATTATGAATTACCTTGATTGAATTGAAAGAGAGTAGGAGAAACAAAAGTAGATCTACAACAAAACACAAGAACAACATAAAAGAGATTACAACAAAAGAATGGAAGAAGAATGAATGTAACTACAAGGAATTGAGAAGTAGAAGTAGAAGAAAGAATGAATGAAAATCTAGATCTAAGAACTAAACCTAATCCTAATCCTAATCATAGAGAGAAGTGAGAGCTTCTCTCTCTAAAACTAACTCTAAACTAATCCTAATGAGTGTGAATGTATCTAAGTGAGTGAATCCCACTTTTCTCTTCTATCCTTGGCTTTAAATAGCATCTTTGGCGCCAAAGTTGGTTGGGATTGGGCCCCACAACCCTTCTGAATTTGTTGGCCATGTTTTCATTAAAAAATCATAAACCAGCACCAACGCGTATGCGCACAGCACGCGTACGCATCCATGGGGTGATTCGCAAGGTGCGCGTAAGCGCCTTGTGAGCGCGCGCGTCCATGGGCGAGTTCAACTCTTTGGCTTTTCATGATCTTCTCCACTTTGCATGCTTTCCTCTTCACTCCTTTGATCTATTCCTAGCCTTTTCAATCTGAAATCACTAACAAACACATCAAGGCATCTAGTGGAATCAAAGGGAGATTAAAATCATCAAGTTAAAGGCCTAAAAAGCATGTTTTCACATCTAAGCACAAATAAGGAGACAATCACAAAATCATGCTAATTCATTGAATAAATGTGGGTAAAAGGTGATAAAATCCCTTAAAATCAATACAAGATAAACCCTACAAATGGGGTTTATCAAGGGTAAGGACCTTTATCTACCCCGCTTCATCTGGTACTACATGGCTGGGGTCCACGTCCGGGGCACCCTCCTTTCCCCTATCTGATTACTCTGCTTGGCCGCCGAGCTGACGTACCCTGGCTGCTCGATGATGAGAAGCCACCTGCTGCAGAGTGCCGAAAGATTATCCCTCACAGCAGGTAGTTCCTCGCCTTGGGTTACCGGCCGACTTTCCTCACTGATTCTGCTGATGTGCCCACATCTTCAGCTGCCCCTTCCGCTTCAACCGCTCCTTCAGCATCCCCTGCTGCAGCCCCATCCACTGCAGCTCCACCTGCTCTTGAGCTTATCTATCATCTGGTGCACCGCCTCTTTGACCACATGGATCAGATGGATCGCCGCTACAGGCGCCATTATGAGAGGCGACGCTATGCGCACCTCAAGCTCCGATCTGGTGGCGACATCCCCTCTTAGCCCGATGAAGAGAGAACTTTTGCATGGTCTAGAATTCAGAATAAATTCCCATTGCAAGTATAGTTTCTAAACCAACAAAAGTCCTTTCTTACAAACGTTTTGGTTATCACAAGTAACAAACCCAATAAAATTTATAAACCGAAGTATTCAAACCTCGGGTCGTCTTCTCAAGGAATTACAGGGAAGTATGATTTATTATTGGTTATGGAAAATAGTGTTTGGGTTCGAAAAGGTTTTGGATGAGAGAAATGGTTTGCAGAAATTAATAAATTAATAATGAAGAAATCTCTTGGCAAGGTATGAAAACTGGAAGTCATATCCTAGTTATCCTTATCAATGGTGATGAGAATTTTGTTTTTGCTCCCACTAAGTCAACCTCTAACTATGAAGGTCAGTTAAGTAGACAAATTAATTTAATACCTAAAGTCCTAGTCAACTCCTGAGGAAAGACTAGAGTTATAGGAATCTAAATCAATCAGCAAAGATAACAATTATCAATCACGATGAGTTTGACAACTCAAGAGTTACCAATTAATCAACCAAAGCCAAAAGGGAAAGATCTAAATTATTTATATAAATAGGAGAAAGCAATCATGAGTCTGAAATACCTCAAATTATATTTAAATAAAGATGTCAATTCTAACATGGGCAAGTTCATAAATTAGATTGAAAAGATAAATAAAAAGAACATTGAACCTGTAATTGAAGAAGATGAAAATATTCCTAATCCTAATAAAATCCTAAGAGAGAGGAGAGAACCTCTCTCTCTAAAAACTACATCTAAATTATGAAAAGTGTCAGTTATCATCCTCATCCTATGAATGGATCTGGGCTTGGATCTGGGCCAAAAGGGGCCCAGAAGTTGCTGAGAACGATTTCTTCAAATTCTGCAGATCGCGCACGTCACACGTCCGCCTGGGTCACGCGGTCGGGTCATCTGGAGTGTTGCTCTTCCACGTGGTCGCCTCATCCATGCACTTGCGTCAGTTATGTGTTTCGTAAGTCACGCGTTCACGTCGTCCATTCGGTCGCGTCACTGCCAGTTCCTCCAAGGACTCCAATTTGTGCTTTTCTTCTATTTTTGTATGTTTCCTTTTCATCCTTTAAGTCATTCCTGCCTTCTAAAACCTGAAAGTACTCAACACACAAATCACGGCATCCAATGGTAATAAAGGATAATTAAATTTGATTATTTTAATGCATAGGAAACATGTTTTCTCATATATCATATCTCAAGGAAGGAATTGTAAATTCATGCAAATTCATATGAATAAGTAAGTGAAGAGTTGATAAATCATTTAATTTAAGTACAAGATTTATCATGAAATAGTGGTTTATCAACCTCCCCACACTTAAACAATAGCATGTCCTCATGCTAAATCCAGGAGAAAAGAGTAAAGGTAAAATGGTGGAATCATATGCAATGCAATCTACTCTAAATGCAACTACCTAAATGAGTCATGCAAATCTAGTCATTATTCACCTATATATAAAGCATACATGTAGTTAAATTAATTCATATCTTCAAGGAATCATATATGTACAACTAGGGGTAATTCATATTTAAGCACAATTACAATTGAGTTGAATTAAGATAGTTCACAACTTGCAAGACAATCAATAATTAAACATGGACATATGAGAAATGAGCTATTGAACCCTCACTGGATTTTGTGTTTACTCTCTAGTCACTCACTGTTTATTTGGGTTAATTACTCTCTTCTTCTTTCTATCCTTATTTTCTATGACTTTGTTCTTCATACAACCAATCAACAAATATGGAATATAGACATACAAAAATCATGAGGTCTTTTTCAAGGTTGTAATGGGGCCAGGGTAAAGGTAAGGGTATATGTATAAGGCTAAGTGAGCTAATAAGTGAATCCTTGATTAGTCTAAGATCTCACTTAACATAAACATACTTTATACAAATCAAAGTTTCTTAACCTATTTGCCCAAGTTTTTCCCACTTTGTATTGCAAACTCATGCATTAAATTTAACTTTCCCCCATGTGCATTAATTTTTCTTATTTTGCGTTTAGGGAATTTTTGTATCCCCTTATTGAAAATAAATATTTTTTTTGATGCACATGGTAATTTAATTAATTTGATTTCACATGAGCATGCTTCCCAAATTTTCAAATAATTTATGCAATTTAAATTCCTACTTTTTCTATCATCCCATGTTCCCATAAAATTTCCGACACTTAAATTTTACACAATATCTATCTTAAGCTAACCAAGGATTCAACTTGGGATTTTTATTTTGTTTTTCTGCTTAAGGCTAGTAATGTGGTTATAAAACAGAAGGGGATTAAAAAGCTCAAGGGGGCTAACAAGAATGGCATAAAAGGTAGGCTTTATTTGGAATAAGTGAGTTAATAATCAAATATGGCCTAAATCCTATCTTGGTATGTATCTATATTCTATATTGGACATATAGATTAAAGCAAAGTAAAGAACACAAGAATGAAAAAGAAGGGCAAAACACACAGGAATGAAATTTATGGTTTGAATGCAACCATATAATTAAGCTCAAAACTCACAAGCTGTGTGATCTCAAGCTCATAAATCATATATCAGTTATGTATGTCATGCAAGTAGAAATTAAGAGTTTTCATTCAACTAAATGTAAATCTTTTAAGGTGCCCCTTAAAATCTTAGTGTTTTTCCTTGAAGAAATGTTGTTAACTAACTAACATGTAATGCTATATATACAAGTGTGTGGATTGTTTTACTATACTATGGATTCTAGCTTACTCTTTTTATTTTTCAATCAAATCAACTATCATATGCTAAAAAGGGTAAAACTATACTAATTAATCCACTTAATATATAACTAGTAAACTAAGGTGCAAATTAAGCTAAAATATCCAAGATATATACAGCCCAAAGTGCAGAATGCAAAAGTACAACAAAAACAAAAGAGAGAAATGTGCAAAAATATAGAAAATGGACAAAATAAGATAAGAGTCTGTAGTGGTTCACTAAAAGAAATAGATGCCAGAGATGGCGACTTCCCCACACTTAAATAATAGCATCGTCCTCGATGCTCACTCAAACTGGGTGTGAAAAAGTGTCATCTCCGGAAGGATGGGCTGCTGGTGTCTCGATGGTAGGCTGAGGTTCTGCAGTCTCTGTAAGTGTAGGAGGAGCGGTCTGCTGAAGCGGGGGCTCTGTCCATAGAGGAACCTCTGGAATTGTAGCCTGTAGCTGGTGGTGCTCCTCATGATGTGGTTCAGTGTGCTCGGGACCTCCCTGCTCAGCCTGGGTAGGTGCATCCTCCTCATGATCGCTCACCTCCTCCTCAGATGTGTCGGAGGGCATGTCAGGCTCGGAGGGGATGTCGCCACCAGAGCAGATCATCAGCTTGAGGTGCTCATAGCGTCGCTTGTGGCGACGCTCAGACCTCTCATAACGTCGCCTGTTGCAATGTTCAGACCTCTCGAAGTGCTGCTGGTGATGGCGCTCCATCTGATCTAGGCGGTCAAAGAGTCGGTGCACTAGACGATAGACGGGCTCAGGAGCAGGTGGGGGTGCAGTGGGTGGTGTTGGGCCATGGAAGCAGAAGGAGCAGCTGAAGAAGTGGCTGCCTCAGTAGTGTCAGTAAGGAATGGAGGGCGGTAGCCGAAAGCCAGAAACTTTCGACTGTGAGGAATGATCTTCCAACAGTCTGCGGCAGATGGCTTTTCATCAGCAACTTCGTAAGGTATATCAGCTCGGCGACCCAACTGAGTAATCAGGTATGGAAAGGAGAGGGTGCCTCTAACATGGACACTGGCCATGTAATACCGGATGAAGCGGGGTAGATATAGGTCCTTACCCGTCATTACACACCAGATGAGGGTAATCATAGCAACTGGCACCTCCGTCTCATGAGTGCTCGGCATCACATAGTTACTCAGAATCTGTTGCCATAGCCAAGCCTCATCATTCAGATAAATAAGCCTGATTCCCTTAGGTACCACTGTACTTGTTCCCATGACCCAAGGAATAGTAAGATCAAAGGTGATATCCCGTTTCACTGCACCCCAATCAAACCTCATGAATCTCATATCCTCCTCAGCTTTATGGTAACCATCTGGCTGATCTGATTTAGGTGGAAGCTGGAGGATGTCTTCAATTGCTTCCTCAATAACCATAAGTTGTTTGCCTCTGAGCTGTACTGCATCCAGGGATGATAGAAAGTAGTTACAGTAGAATTCTTTGACCCAGGATGAGTTGACTTCAGTTAAGTTTCTCTCCAGGAAGAACCAGCCTCTTTGTTTGATCTGATCTGAAGTGTACTTCTTGAGTTCTTCTGGAATTTTGAGTGTCTTTTCCAAGTGTATGTTTCTGACTGTGGCAAAAGTCGGGTACTTTAGCTCATAGTATTTTTTTGCAAATTTAATCAGGTCAGCCACAGGTACCAACTGATAAGCTTTTTCCTGCAGGGTAAAGTTCTTCTCCCGCCAGGAATCATCATGTAATATACCAAGGATGGAAGCAGAGGGTTCGCCTCTTTTCCTTTTACCAATGGTAACTTTTCCCTTTCCCCTGCCTTGAGAGTCAGACATCCTGAAAAATAGAATTTTCTAGATATAATTGAAGAATAAAAGCAGGAAAACAAGTAGGCAAATAGGATAATAGCAATATAAGCATAGAGTGGCAAAAGAGCAAGAGAAGCAAGAATTGAGTGAAAGATGTGTGTATTCGGGATTATGTTCAAGGAAAAAGTCTGAAAATAAAAATGACAATCCAAAATACATGATAAATGGAATTTATGTTAATAAGAAGTAATCATGCCTTGAATTAGAAAGTTAAGGTAAGTAAAGGAAAACAGAAAGGAGAAGTTTTGAAAGTTAAAATGGTTAGGATGTAAAGAGGAAGTTAGAAATTTAAATAGTGAGTTAGTGAAAAGAAGGTTAAAGCGAGTGGCATGAGAATGGTTTCCTAGGTAACAACAAATTCACAAATTAAAAGAATAATCCACTCATATTCAAGCAAGGATAACAGGGTATTGATGATGATTCACATAGATATAGAAGTAGTAAAAGGTAAAATCAAATCATCAATAATCCAATTTATTAACCAGGAAATCAAAAGTAAGAAGAATGCTAGCCCGTGCATTCAAGAATTGGTTTGGTATTCGTGGAGTAGTACAAAATTGAGAATTGCCAAAACCAATACTTGAATGTAAAAAGGAAACAATTTGCAGAAAATTGGACAGCATCACGGCTAAAATTGGATGTTCCCGGGAAATGAACAACAAGAAAAATAGTTCATATGAGATTAACAATTGCTTCAAAGAGTCACAAACAGTAGGAATAGTGAAGAATAGTCTAACAGCAGCATGAAACATTTAAAGAATAGCATATGAACAGTATTAACATCACAGTCAGATTAAAATTGTAGAATAGATAAAACAAGTAACAAGTACGGTGCAATTATCAGGCCTAAATCCACTAACCACATCCTAGCTACCTAACCACCTAAAATCCACTACAAACATGCATCTCTATCTAGCCTATTCGGATCAAAAATTGGAAAACAAACTGAAGAATTGCAAGGAGGGATCGCAGTAAGGCGGAACCTGGTGCGTGTACGAAAAATGGATAGGACAGAGGGAAGGTAGTGGAGATGTGGCGGCACCGGGGGAAGCACGACGGCGCGGCGGTGATGAGTGGCTTTTTGATGGTATAGAATTTCACAAATGAATTCTCGTTGCAGTATAATTTCTAAACCAAACAATAATTCTTTCATACAAAAAGTTGTTTGTCACTAGTACAAACCCCTAAAATTTATAAACCAAAGTATTGAACCTCGGGTCGTTCTCCCTAGGAATTACAATAAAGTGTCTTGTTATTGGTTGTGAGTTATTTTAAAGTTTTTGAGATTTTAGACAAGAAATATAAATGGCAAAGGAAATAAACTAACAACTAACAAAGCTCTTGACAAGATATGAGTACTAAAAGTCCTATCCTAGTTATCCTCCTCAATTGTGATAACAAATTGTCCATTACTCCCACTTAGTTAACCTCTAACCATGGAGGAAAGTCAAGTGGATGAATCAATTTGATTCCTCAAGTCCTAATCAACTCCTAAATGAAAGACTAGCTTTAGAGGCATTCAAATCAATTAGCAACTTCTAATTATCAATCAACAAAGGAATTAGATAACTCAAGAGTCACTAATTAATCTACCTAGGCCAAGAGGAACAAAACCTACACTAAAATCCAACCAAGCATTTCATCAAACACTTGGAAGGTACAAAAGAAAAGCATAGTAAATTGACAACAAGAATGAAATCTAACAACAATTATTGAAAGGAATTAACAACAACAATTAAAAGAAACACATTTATTATGAATTACCTTGATTGAATTGAAAGAGAGTAGAAGAAACAAAAGTAGATCTGCAACAAAACACAAGAACAACATAAAAGAGATTACAACAAAAGCATAGAAGAAGAATGAATGTAACTACAAGGAATTGAGAAGATAGAAGTAGAAGAAGATGAATCTAAATCTAGATCTAAGAACTAAACCTAATCATAATCCTAATCCTAGAGAGAAATGAGAGCTTCTCTCTCTAGAAACTACTTCTAACTACTACTAAAACTAAACTATGACTAATGATCAAAAGTATGTAAAGTATCTAAAGTATATTGATTCCCCTTCAATCCTTGGCTTAAATAGCATCAGAAATGAGTTGGATTGGGCCCACAAGGCTTCTAAAATCGCTGGCCACGAGTTGCATTAAGTGGATCATGTGCACCATCGGTATGTCCGCGTACTGTGCGCGTGTGCGCTTCTATTTGTGATGCAACTATGAGAAATCTTATATTGTTTCGAAGCCCCAGATGTTAGCTTTCCAACCCAACTAGAATCGCATCATTTGGATCTTTGTAGCTCAAGTTATGGTCGATTAAGTGCGAAGAGGTCAGTTTGACAGCTTTTGCAATTCCAACATTTCTTCATGAGTTCTCCATTTCTACATGCTCTTTTCTTCATTCCCTTGGTCCAATCCTTGCCTCCTAAATCTGAAATCACTTAGCAAACATATCAAGGCATCTAATGGAATCAAGGTAAATTAAATTTAGCTATTTTAAGACCAAAAAAGCATGTTTTCACTCTTAAGCACAATTAAAGGAGAAGTTATAAAACCATGCTATTTCAATGGATAAATGTTGGTAAAAGATTATAAAATCCTCTAAATCAAGTACAAGATAAACCCTACAAATGGGGTTTATCAACCTCCCCACACTTAAACCAAGCATGTCCTCATGCTTAAACCAAGAATGAAGTAAAGGGCATGACATTTATTCAATGGAAACTAACTAAATGCAATCTACCTATATGCAACTATCTATATGAATGCAATTGCTTGGTCAAAATAAATCAATTTCCAAGAACCATATATGCACAAGGCCTAGGACTAGCAAGTCTAATCCACAATTGAATTGAGTTATTAAATGTTTTTACAAACTTGCATGAAAAGTGATATTTATGGATGGAAGCATGTAATTGAGCATCAAACCCTCACCGGATGTATTTGCACTCTATTTGCTCAAGTGTTTAGCGTTGATTCACTATTTTCTCTCCTAATCATGCTTCCAAGATTTGTTCTTCTTCTAACAATCGACATATATTTCATGCATGCATACAAGTATCATGAGGTCTTTTCTTTGGTTGTAATGGGGCTAGGGTCAAGGTAGGATGCATATATGGTTAAGTGAGCTTGGAATTTGAATCTTTGATAAGCTTAGACTTCCCACCTAACCTATATAATGACCTATACAATTAAGTACTAATCTAACTATCCATTCCTCACTTTTTCACATACTCATGCATTTCTTTTCTTGATCACAACACATATGCATTGACTTTTATTGTGCTTCACTTTGGGGCATTTTGTCCCCTTTTTATTGTTTTTCTTCTTTTTCTTTCTTTTTCTATTTTTTTTTCTTTTCTTTTCTTCTTCACATTTATTATATTTTTTTCTTTTTCTTTTGTTTTTCTCATTTTTTTCTTTCAAGAATATCAATGCATAAGGTCTTACATTTAACTAACACATGAGTATGTACCCAATTCCCAAATATAGAGATACAAAATACACCATTTTATCCGAACTAATGTCCCAAGTTTCTCCACTCTTGAATGATACTCACACACACTAGCCTAAGCTAATCAAAGATCCAAATTAAGGACATTTATTGTTTTTCACTTTAGGCTTGTAATGTGCTAAATTAAGAACAAGTGGGTTAATCGTAGGCGCAAATTGGCTAACAATGGAAGATACAAGGTAAGGCTTTTTGGGTAAGTAAGCTAAATGAAATGATGGCCTCAATCATATAAATGCATGAATACACAAAATAATGAAAATAGAGAATTAAACAAATCAAAGATCACAATCATAGAAAGAGAATAATGCGGCACAAGAAGGAAAAATAAGTGGTTATAGGATGTAACCACACTATTAGGCTCAAATCTCACAAGCTTGTGTTCTTAGCTCAAAACATAATCCACAAGATATATAATTCAAGCAAGTTCTATGAAAAGTTTTCACTCAAATCAATTGGTGCCCTATAGATAGAAATCCTTGGAAAATTTCATTATTTTGACTAAGCTTATTGTGTATACATATGCAAAAATAAGAAAATTCAAGTAAAAACCTAAAATCCTAGAATGAAATGCAAAAGTGTTGAGATTAAAAATTTGTCACCCAAAATTGCCGACTGGTCGGACGACCTCCCCACACTTAAAAGTTTGCACCGTCCTCGGTGCAGTCAAAGATGAGCAAGGGGGTTCGGCGAATGTCCGGATTGCTGCGTGGTCATAATCTTACTTCCATGTTTGCTTATAGTGCATTCATCATGAAAAACAAAAATATAACACCATAAGATGAGAAGATATAAAAGCAAGGAAGCATACATTGTTGGAATGAGGTAAATCACTGGAATTGAGTGAGTGAATTAGTGTGACTTTAATGTCCAATGAGTGTGTGAATTCTAAATTGTGCAGTTTAGAACACACATTAGCATAAAAGTTATGTTACAAAAGAAGTATGCACTTCACTTATCCTAGTGTGCTTGAGATGCTCTAAGTGAACTTGTAAGGTAAAACAAGCATTAAAGAAGCATGAAAGCATTCAAGCTAAAGCATATGGATGTATATAATCATGAAACACCATGCACTAAGGTAAATGCACTACATCATCCATCAATAGGTTGCCTAATCACAGAATAAGGCTCAAATCACATGGTGGCCAAATCATGTAATTCAAAAAGAGTTACAAGTTTGAAGGCAATTCTCATCACTTGGTATTCGCAAAGATAAGCATGAAAACTCAAAACCAAGTAGCAAAATATAACCTCAATCATGGAATCCAACAAAGATTATCTAAAAACATTCATGCTAAAATAGCATTTAGGCAATAAGGGGAAGCAATGTATAGTAAACAAAGTCAATAATCCAACACTTATAATGAAAAGAGAGAAAATAAAATGAAAACTAAACTAAAACTAACGAATTAACTAACCGACTAACTAATTAACTAACTAAAATAAATGGTTACCAATGGTGTTTGGGAGTGTTGGATGAAGGGTAGGAGAGGGAAAGAAGAAAGGAGGAGGAAAGAAATGGAAAGAGGAGAAGAAAAGAAGTGGATTGAAGGAAGGGCATCCACGCGTACGCACGCATGGTTGCGCGCGCGTGGATGGCTTATTTCGAGATTGACGCGTATGCGTCATGTGCGCGTGCGCGCGAGTGGGGTTGTGCCAAAGGCACAACGTAGGCGCAGAGCAGGCATAATTCTCGGGTCAAGGTATGGAAGGTGGAACTTCTCAATCCACGCGTACGCGTGCATGGCGCGCACACGTTGATGGTCCAAAACGCTTGATGCACGTGTACGTGTGTACTGCGCGCACGCGTGAATGGTGCTCTGTTTTCAAAAAAATTTCTATATTTTTTTTGCACCAATCCAAGCATTCTAAACCTCCAAACAGCTACCAAAACACCCTAAAACCTTATTTAACATGATAAAATACTAATTAAACTCAACAAACTAATCAAAACATGAAATTAAACTACTTTTACCAATATGTACAAAAAGAGAAAATGAAAAGAAGTTACCATGGTGGGGTGTCTCCCACCTAACATTTTTGTTTATTGTCCTTAAGTTGGACTCATGGGGAGCTCCTCTCAAGGTGGCTTGTGCTTGAATTCATCTTGGACTTCCACCAATGCTTGGTTCTCCATTGTGCCCCATTCTTCATGGATTGAGCCAAGTGTTGATGGAGTTCTTCACAAGCTTGGGGCTCCCATTGTCGATCCTCTTCTTGTAATCCGGGATCCCACACTTTATTTTCACACCTGTCTTGAAGTTGATCATCATTATTAGTCCATCCGGGTGGTAGGCATGATGAATTCTCAATATGATACCAAACTTTCCTTTCTGACCCATTCAATTGAGCACTTGTCCAACCCTTGCATCTAAGTTTTGAAGTGTCAACCAAAATGAGCCTTGATTTGAAACGCCAACCACGAAACATCTTTTGCTTACGCTTCATCCAAAAAGCATCCTAAGTTGACCATCCATTTGAAGCAAGCCATACTTAAGTGGGACAATAAAGCTAATAGAAATGAATTTTACCCACTCAAGTGAAGGAGTAGATGACAACCTAGGCAAAGATGCTTCCAATGATCTTGACAAAGCATAACCAACCCTCGTTCTTCTATGTCTAGGGAATTTCACCTCTTCACAAGATCTCTTAATCTCAATCCTTTGTTCAACAATTTTATCTAAACATTTTCCCTTACTCAAATCATAATATGGAGGGTGAGAAAAATTTACCTCCTCAACGCTTTCAACTCCAGTGGGAGAGTGTTCTTCATGCTCAAAGGATTTTTCACCACTAAGACTTGATGCTTGCTCTCCATTGTCATGGGAACTCAATTCTTGTTCTATCACATCCAAGTCTTCGTATGGAATATGCATTGGAGGTTGTGCACATCCCTCCTCAACATCAATTTCAATCTTCTTAGAGGGGTCTTCTTCAACTCTAGGTTCCCATGGGGGTTTCGCATCTCCTAAGTCTTCAACCATTTCTTCCTTTTCTTTGATAATCCTAGCTTCCTCCAATTGTTCCAACAAATAGCAACTTCCCTCATTTCCCACCGGAGTTTCTAATCTCTCCTTCATGCTATGTTCTTCATTCGATTCTCCATATGTAGCCATGGGAGTTCCTTGAATGTTCAAGCATTGGGAGGCTAATTGATTTGTTACCGCATCCAAGGTGGCCATGAAATTTTGCACATCCGTTTTCATCTCTTCTTGCCCTTGAACAAGAACACCAAGGGTCTCATCCATTAGAGATTGGGGTGGGTGGAATGGTTCATCAAATTGAGGGGAGGGTTCATAGTAGGAAGGTGGTTCTTCTTGGTAGAGTTGTGGTGGTTCAATATTTTCCACTCTTTCTACTTGTTGCACAACACACTCCATGGTTGCTTGAAATTGATCCAATGCTTCCTTGAGACGATCCCTTGACTCTTGGTCCGCTTGAATATCATGAGTAGGATCATAGGGCTCTTGGATTGAAGGATATGAGTATTCTTCCATGGGAGGTTGTGGTGGAAAGTAGTATTCATCTTGTGGTTGAAATTTTTCATATATTGGAGGTGGTTCATCTTGGTAATAATATGGCGGAGGTGGCTCTTGAAAATATTGATGTTGGAATGGTGGTGGCTCTATATGTGGTTCATATGGCTCATATGGTTGTTGGTAGGATGGATATGGATTAGGGTCATATGAAGGTGGTTGGTAAGAAGGGGCTTGTGAGTATGGTTGAGAGTTATGTTGAGGATATGGTTCATAGGCATATGGTGGTGGTTCTTGAAAGTCACAAGGTGGTTCACCATAGCCATTGGATTGATATGCATCATAGAATGGCTCTTCTTCATAGTGCATTGGTGGAGGTTGTTGCCAAGAGGATTGATCATATGCAAATGGCTCCTCCCACCTTTGGTTATCCCATCCTTGATACACATTCTCATTATAGTTCTCATCACCTACAACATAGTTGTAACTACACTCATAGCCAAAGTGAGAATTCATGATGAAAAGAGAAAATAAGAAATAAAAGCTAATAAGAAATAATGAAACAAAATCCTAAAGCTAGCAAAAAAGTCAAGCTATTCACAATATTTACACATATACAATAACCAATAACACAACACCGTTGTAATTCCCCAGCAACGGCGCCATTTTGATGAGTGGGTTTTTGATGGTATAGAATTTCACAAATGAATTCTCGTTGTAAGTATAGTTTCTAAACCAATCAATAATCCTTTCATACAAAAAGTTGTTTGTCACTAGTACAATTGATGCATTCGCATATTTACCATTTTACTTAGTTAGTTTAGTTAGTTTTAGCTTTGCTTTATTCATTTTCTTTGAAATAAATAGACAAATTTGTGAACTTTTCCTCCATGCATTCATGAACCAAGAATTTAGTGAAATTTGACATAATCCATGCAAATGATTCAAGAAGCTTATATGCAAATTAAGGTGAATGATTTCCTTGAAATTTAATGCATGAGATGGCAAAACTTTGAGAAAAGCTCTTTGGTTTATGATAGGTGATGAAGCAAGAAGACAATGATGCAAGGAAATCTTGGAGCAAGAAGGAGATGTATGTTGCCAACTTGATCCTCAACGCCCAATTGATGCAACCAGGATGAGAGAGCACGTTGGCAACTTGGTTTCCAAGTTGCCAACGCCCAAAGTGGTGCTGCCAGGAGGTGTAGCACGTTGGCAACTTGGAAACCAAGTTGGCAACGTGCTAGTGCACAATCAGCGGAAATTGCAGCCTGACCTTCCCCTCTTCAAGGATGAATATCTTGAACCACAAGGATCCAATTGGCATGATTCCAATTGCGTTGAAAAGCTGACATCAAGAGCTTTCCAACGATATACAATAGTCCATAATGTGGCAAGGAATGGAAGCTCAAATCAGAGGGAAACTTAAGCCCCAAATGCAAGGAAATGAAGCATTGCAAGTTGCCAACTTGAAGACCAAGTTGGCAACGCCAGAGCCACCAGGGGAGGATGTCACCACGTTGCCAACGCCAACACCAAGTTGGCAACGCCAAGAGCCACCAGGGAAGGATGTCACCACGTTGCCAACGCCAACACCAAGTTGGCAACGCCCAGGCAAGCAAAGAGCTGAGCCAAGGAGAGCTCGAGGGCGTTGCCAACGCGGGAATGAAGAGGCGTTATTCAAGGCAACGCACACAAGCAAACTTGGCCCAAGAGGAGGAGAAGCTGGCGTTGCCAACGCCAAGTTATGAAGGCGTGTTCCTTGGCAACGTAGCAAGCAACTTTGGCATCAAATGGGGAGCTCGAGCACGTTGTTGAGCTAGGAACCATGGGCGTGTTTCTTGGCAACGCATGCAAGCTAGGAATATGGGCACACGAGGGCGTTGCTAACTTGGAAATGAACTGGCGTGTTCTTCAATAACGCCAGGGACACAATCTTGGGCACCAACCACGTTGCCAACTTGGGATTGCATGGGCGTGTTCATCAACAACTCCAACAAACCTGGCAGCCTGACCTTGCTCTCTTCCATGGAGTATATCTTGAGTTGTAGACCTTCAAATGATGCACTCTCAACGGCATTGAAAAGTAGACATCCAGAGCTTTCCAACCATATATCATAGTATGGGGTTGACATTCGTTTAAAGCTTCAAAAGCGGGCTTCAATTAGAGCTTCAGAATCTGAAGGCGTTGGCAACGTGGAAATACAAAGGCGTTTTTGCCAAAAACGCCTGCGATTTTAGCAGCCTGACCATGTCCCCTTCAATGGAGCATAACTTGAGCTACAGAGATCCAAATTGAGTGATTCCAGTTGCGTTGGAAAGCTGACATTCAGAGCTTTCCAACCATATATAATAGTCTATAGTGAAGCATGAAATGGAAGCTTGAATCAGAGTCATCTTTAGGTCCCAAAAACAAGAAAATGAGGTTGAAATTTGAGGAAGCTAGAAACTAGCCCTGGAGGGGGGCACGAGCACGTTGCCAACGTGCTAGCAAGGGTGCGTTTTTGGCAACAACGCCAGCCCCATGTCTCAGCCTTGGGAGGCTTGGCACGTTGCCAACTTGGGAGAATGGGTGCGTTTTTGGCAACAACTTGGCAGCTTGACCTTACCTTCTTTGAGGAAGCATAACTTGAGCTAGGAAAGTCCAAATGAGGTGATTCCAGTGACATTGGAAAGAAGACATCAAGAGCTTTTCAATGATGTATGATAGTCCATATTGAAGCAAAGGATAGATACTCAAATTCTGGGCAACATTAGGCATGAGAGAAGAGTCAATAAGAAGAAGAGCAAGTTGTTAGCAACAACTTGGGCCAACAACGCCCAAGTCTCAAAGCTCACTTCCAGGAAAGTCACTTGCACGTTGCCAACGTACATTATGCCTAGAGTTATTGACAACAACGCCCCTCAATGGGCCAGAATTGTTACCAACTTGCTCTGCTTCCTCTATTCCTCACAAAGGCCAGAAACTTCATCAATTGAACCAGAAATTCAACAAAGAGAAAGCCCACATTGCTAGCCCAATTCAAGATCTTTGAAAGAGTTTTAGGAGTAATATAAATAGAAGAGATTGGTGTACTTGGGGGGGACTTTTACATACTTTTTGACACTTAGAACTTTTTGAGACTTTTAGCACTTTTACTTGTTAGCACTTCCGGGAGGATACCCGGAGAGCACTTTTTCTTCTTGGAACTTCTCTTCTTCATTTTCTTAATCTTTAAGCATTTACTTATTCTTCTTCATCTTTCTTTACATTTAGTTTAATTTTTGTTTTATGGCAATTGTTGTTGAAATTAGAGCAATGACTCACTAAACCCCACTTTCATTAGGGGGAGGAGCTCTGTTGGTTGGAATGAATTGGTGAACCCATCTTCTCCTTCTCAATTTTAGTGGTTGATCTAAAGAGGGAACTCTTGTTCTTCAAAGATTCAACCACCATCGAGAGAGGGGTTAATCTATATGAATTATGTGGTGAATTTGATGAATGAGCCACATAATTCAGTTTAGAGTTCATCCTTTCATGATTTCCTTAATCAATATACCTTGGTTAGTATGTGAGATGTAACTCTCCTTGGTTGAGATTATGGGAATTGTGTGGCTGGATTAGATTTGAGCTTCATCTCTTCTCATGAACAATTAGATCACGAGAGTGGCAATTGGTTATGTTGAGAGAGATTGAATCACCAAGAGATTGGGATTCAATCACCCACTTGCCATGGATCTATACCCATGATTGAGGAAGATTTGACTAACATCAATTCATGAAAACTAGCATCTCTGATCCCTAATGATCCTCTCTATCATTAACTCTCATTTCTCTTGTTCTTAGTGTTTGAAAACCCATTGCCCAATTCCCTTCTACATTCTTGCAATTTATTATTCTTGTCATTTACATTCTGTTTCTTTATTTCTTACTCTCTTTCTTTTTAGAATTCAGCACTTTATTTTATTGCAATTTACTTTTGATGTCATTTAAGTTTCTTGCAATTTAAGTTTCCGTTATTTACTTTCATTTTATTTCTATCTTCTAGTTCTTTACATTCTGTGTCATTTACATTATTGCAATTATGTTCAAAAATCAAAATGCTCATGAAATCAAAACTTTGTTTGCTTGACTAAATCTACCATTTAACTAAAATTGCTTAATCTACCAATCTCCGTGGGATCGACCTCACTCTTTGTGAGTTTTATTACTTGATACGACCCGGTATACTTGCCGGTTGTACGTGAAATCCAAATTTTTACGTATCAAGTTTTTGACACCAAACTTAAACCTTGCTTGTCCTCAAGCAAGAAAAGAATCATGCAATAGAGATTTCTTTTAATTGGAATGAGTTGAGGAATAGCTTGTAATACCTTGGTGAGTGAAGTGATTAAGTGATAGTGGGATGAACTCTGAATTATGTGTTCATGCAAGGGTCCCAGTGCTTATTAGTCCTTACATTTTGGAAGTCTTAGATCTTAGGACTTTTATTCAAATGATATCATGGAAATCTCTCTATAGGTAATCACCTTGAAACAGCTGCTCATAGTTTATGTGCCTTGGCCTTGACTCTAAGTGTCATGTCTCAAAGCGGCTCTTTAGATAAGCTTTCAATCAATACTCCCAAACCAGTTGGTTTTAAGGTATTAGGTGTTGAAACACCCCTTAGGATTTACTTGCTCAAGCCTCTCTCTTTGACACAATTCCACCACAAGCATTTAACTAGGATAGTAACTCTTTGAGTTCTCATTTCCTTCTTTTTCTTCCTAGTAATTGATGCTTAGAGCCTTTTGCCATGTTCTTTTATTTTTTTTTTACTTTCTTTTGTTGCTGCTTCTTGGATCAATAAGTGTTTGAGAATCTCCATAATACTTCTTTGAACTCTATTTCCTGCCTATGAGCTCCCATGCAAGTTTTCACAAACATGCAACCTCAATACACAATCATACAACTAGAACCACCACTTCTCTTAATCTTTTGCTTGCCTCAAAATAGATTTTTGACTCCTCAATCATTCTTTTCGAAGAAATGTTCTCTGTTTGCATTTTCATAGGTATTGAGTGCAAGCAATTTCAAGAGTATGGTGTTATGATATATCAGACATCTTAGTTATTGAACTACAAAGAAGTTATACTAAGCAGAAAAACAGGGGTACATATCACTTTCAATCATAGTAGTTTGAATACAAGACAATCACTCAACAATACAACCTTTTGGAGTTTATTTGCTTTACTCCTTATCATCATCATTGTTGGTCTTTATATCCCTCTTTGTCTCTTTGGTTGATGATGCTTGATCCTTTTCAAGATTGAAGTGATCGCCTACAATGAACTTTGAAAGTTGCTTGTCCCCAAGCACTTGAGAGATGGTTAGCATGCATGTATGCTTGTGATATTCTAGACATAAGTTGGTGTGGGGACACCAAACTTAGTTCCTTGCTTACTTTTATATGCAGTGGAATGAATACATGCAAGAAACATCAAGTGCTTCTATTAAGGAAATAAAATCTAAATTAAAAGTAGCAATTGTTAAGTAGTTTTTCTGATTGTTTGGAGCTAATGACTAATCATGCAAAGGGTTAAAATGTGTCTTTAATGAAACTTTTTGGTGGAACACCAAACTTAGCACCTCACATTCACCTTTGAATTCTGTTGGTGTGTAACACCAAACTTAGCTCCTTGCAATGCAGATAAATATACTTAACTCTTTTATTGAGTTAACTAAGAAAAGAAAACTACCTTTGGTTGGGTTGCCTCCCAACAAGCACTTTTTTATCGTCATTAGCTTGACGGTTGTCCCTCTTTAGGGCGGATGATGATCATAGTGCCTTAATCCTTCCCCTCTCACCGTGAGCTTCCTTCCAGTATCATTCTTGATGATTTCCACGTGTTCAAGTGAGAGGATTTTGTTCACTGTGTAGTATCCAGAAAAGTGTGGAGATGTCTCTATTGGTTGGTAAGTTAGCATCACTTTATCCCCTGGTGAGAAGTCTTCAGTGGAGATCTTCTTGTTTCTCCATCCTCTTGGCATTTTCTTCTTGGGACTCTCTTCTTTTCCAGGAGATAGTTCAGGTTTTGGGGTCTCAATTTTTGGACGGTCCTTGCTATGAATCTTAAATGCTGACTTTGATTGCAGCTTCTCCTCTATTCTTTGAGCTTGTTTCAGCACCTCCACCTCTTCATTTTCTTTCCAGCATGAGCTTGGAAGTGCCTCATCAGGTGCCTCTTTCAAGTTTGGATCTATGGAATCAATCTTCATACACTCTTCCTCTTGGGTGGAGTCTTGCAAATTCTTGAAGACATGGAACACTATATGCTCATCATGCACCCTTAGCATTAATTCTCCTTTTTCGACATCTATCAATGCCCTGGCAGTAGCTAAAAAGGGCCTCCCTAGAATAATGGGGGTGTTGTCATCTTCCTCTATGTCTAGGATGACAAAGTCAACTGGGAGGAAAAATTTGTCCACCTTTACTAATACATTCTCTACAACCCCGAGTGCTTGCTGAATAGATTTATCCGCCATTTGAAGGGCTATCTTTGTAGGTTTCAATTCATGAATCTGAAGCTTCCTCATCAAAGATAGAGGCATCAGATTTATACTTGCACCAAGGTCACAAAATGCTCTCTCAATCATCATGTTGCCTATTGTGCAGGGGATGTGAAAGCTCCCTGGGTCTTTCATCTTCTTTGGCAACTTTTTCTGGATGATGGCACTACACTCCCTGGTCATCACAACCGTTTGTCCCTCTTTCAAGGATCTTTTCTTTGTCAACAATTCCTTCATGAACTTAGCATATAGGGGCATCTGTTCAAGTGCTTCAATGAAGGGGATGTTGATGTGTAGTGTTTTGAATATTTCCAAGAATTTGGAATATTGCTTCTCTTTGTTTTCTCCTTTAAACCTTTGAGGGTATGGGAGCATTGGTTGGTATGCTTTCACTGCCTCCTTCTTAACTAATTTATCACTTTGTGTATCAGTTTCTTGCTCCTGCTTTTGTTCCTTCACCTCTTCTTTTAAGCCTTCTTTGATGTGCTCTTCCTGAGTAATGGCTTCTGTCTCCACTTTCTTCCCACTTCTTAAGGTGATTGCTTTACACTCCTCCCATTTTATGGCTTTTTCTGTGTCTCTTGGGTTGGGTATCGTATCACTTGGAAGAACATTGGTTGGCCGTTCAGCTTGTTTGGCTAGTTGTCCCACTTGTCGCTCAATATTCTTTATGGTGGCCTCATGTTCCTTTTGTCCCTTGATTAAGGTTTGAGTGCTTTGAGTAAGTGCTTGTGTGGTTTGATTAAGTGCTTGCAAGGTAGCTTCAAGACTGGAGATTCTGGTCTCATGATGGTCAAGAGGGGATATGATGGGGGCTGAATGTTGTTGTTGGAAGTTATTGGGAGGATTAGTGTGGTAATTTTGTGAGTTGGATGTTGGTGCAGGAAAGTTGTTTTGGTGAGTTTGTGAATTATTATGATGGGGTGGTTGATATGTGTTTTGTGTTTTTCTATATTGGTTAGTGTTGTTGGCATGGTGATTTTGGTTATTTGTGTTACGGGTTTGATGGTGGTTGCTATTCCTTTGCCAATGATTTTCACCCCACTTTAGATTGGGATGATTTTTCCAAGATGGGTTGTATGTATCACCATGAAATTCATCCTGAGAATTTGAAGTATTCTGCATGTACTGGACTTGTTCATGTGGTTGTTCAACATTGGTCCCTTCACCTTGGTTCCATTCAAGCAATGGTTGATTTGTTGTGTTCACTGCTGCAAGTTGCAAACCATCCATTCTCTTTGTTATCATCTCCATTTGTTGTTGGATTTGTTGGTGCATTAACTTGTTTTGTGCCAAGATAGCATCAACACCTTCAAGCTCCATTACACCTTTCTTTGGGGTCGGATTGTGCTGCCTCTCTGATGAGTAATAATATTGATTGTTTGCCACAATCTCAATGAGGTCTTGGGCCTCCTCGGCAGTTTTCATCATGTTGAGTGATCCTCTTGATGAGTAGTCTAGTCCCTTCCTTGCTTCGAAGCTTAAGCCTTCATAGAAATTTTGGAGCTTAACCCAATCACTAAACATGTCAGGGGGGCATCTTCTCATTAGTGCTTTATACCTTTCCCAGGCTTCATACAATGACTCCCCTTCCATTTGCCTAAAAGTCTGGACCTCTGTCTTCAACTTGATGATCTTTTGAGGTGGGTAGAACTTTGCTAGAAATTTGCTCATCACCTCATTCCAATCATTGAGGCTTTCCTTGGGGAATGATTCTAGCCATTGAGTGGCTTTATCCCTCAAAGAGAACGGAAATAGCAACAACTTGTAGACATCTGGATGCACTCCATTTATCTTCACTGTATTGCATATCCTCAGAAAAACAGAGAGATGTTGATTTGGGTCTTCAAGAGGTCCCCCTCCATAAGAGCAATTGTTCTGTACCAAAGTGATGAGCTGAGGTTTTAACTCAAAGTTATTGGCCTGAACATTTGGTGTAGCAATACTGCTCCCACAATGTCTTGGATCAGGGATAGTGTACGAGGATAACACCCTTCTAGCTTGTCCACCATTATTGTTGACCCCTCCAGGAGGATTTTGCATCTCATCCTCCATGACTTGATCTTCTCCCTCTGATTCCTCTGACCCTTCTTCACCAACTATGAACTTTCCTCTTTCTGCTCTCCTTATCCTTCGGAGGGTTCTCTCGTCCTCAATATTACGTCTACTAGCTCCTGACATACACAAACAAACCAAAATCACAAGTGAGACACTCTAGATCTAGAGTGAAATTGGGGTTAGTGAAACAAAGTATCAAACAGTTAGTGGGCTTAACAAAAACACAAAGAAAAATGCTTAATCTAAACCACCTTTCACTTAATCATTGTCAATCTTTCCAATCCCCGGCAACGGCGCCAAAAACTTGATACGTAAAAATTTGGATTTCACGTACAACCGGCAAGTATACCGGGTCGTATCAAGTAATAAAACTCACAAAGAGTGAGGTCGATCCCACGGAGATTGGTAGATTAAGCAATTTTAGTTAAATGGTAGATTTAGTCAAGCAAACAAAGTTTTGATTTCATGAGCATTTTGATTTTTGAACATAATTGCAATAATGTAAATGACACAGAATGTAAAGAACTAGAAGATAGAAATAAAATGAAAGTAAATAACGGAAACTTAAATTGCAAGAAACTTAAATGACATCAAAAGTAAATTGCAATAAAATAAAGTGCTGAATTCTAAAAAGCAAGAGAGTAAGAAATAAAGAAACAGAATGTAAATAAAGTTGCCAAGGAACACGCCTTCATAACTTGGCGTTGGCAACGCCAGCTTCTCCTCCTCTTGGGCCAAGTTTGCTTGTGTGCGTTGCCTTGAATAACGCCTCTTCATTCCCGCGTTGGCAACGCCCTCGAGCTCTCCTTGGCTCAGCTCTTTGCTTGCCTGGGCGTTGCCAACTTGGTGTTGGCGTTGGCAACGTGGTGACATCCTTCCCTGGTGGCTCTTGGCGTTGCCAACTTGGTGTTGGCGTTGGCAACGTGGTGACATCCTCCCCTGGTGGCTCTGGCGTTGCCAACTTGGTCTTCAAGTTGGCAACTTGCAATGCTTCATTTCCTTGCATTTGGGGCTTAAGTTTCCCTCTGATTTGAGCTTCCATTCCTTGCCACATTATGGACTATTGTATATCGTTGGAAAGCTCTTGATGTCAGCTTCTCAACGCAATTGGAATCATGCCAATTGGATCCTTGTGGTTCAAGATATTCATCCTTGAAGAGGGGAAGGTCAGGCTGCAATTTCCGCTGATTGTGCACTAGCACGTTGCCAACTTGGTTTCCAAGTTGCCAACGTGCTACACCTCCTGGCAGCACCACTTTGGGCGTTGGCAACTTGGAAACCAAGTTGCCAACGTGCTCTCTCATCCTGGTTGCACCCTAAAATTTATAAACTGAAGTATTGAACCTCGGGTCGTTCTCCCTTGGAATTACAACAAAGTGTCTTGTTATTGGTTGTGAGTTATTTTGGGGTTTTTGAGATTTTAGACAAGAAATATAAATGGCAAAGGAAATAAACTAACAACTAACAAAGCTCTTGGCAAGATATGAGTACCAGAAGTCCTATCCTAGTTATCCTCCTCAATTGTGATAACAAATTGTCCATTACTCCCACTTAGTTAACCTCTAACCATGGAGGAAAGCCAAGTGGATGAATCAATTTGATTCCTCAAGTCCTAATCAACTCCTAAAGGAAACACTAGCTTTAGAGGCATTCAAATCAATTAGCAACTTCTAATTATCAATCAACAAAGGAATTAGATAACTCAAGAGTCACTAATTACTCTAACTAGGCCAAGAGGAACAAAACCTACACTAAAATCCAACCAAGCATTTTATCAAACACTTGGAAGGCACAAAAGAAAAGCATAGTAAATTGACAACAAGAATGAACTCTAACAAGAATTATTGAAAGGAATTAACAACAACAATCAAAAGAAACACATTTATTATGAATTACCTTGATTGAATTGAAAGAGAGTAGAAGAAACAAAAGTAGATCTACAACAAAACACAAGAACAACATAAAAGAGATTGCAACAAAAGAATAGGAAGAATGAATGTAACTACAAGGAATTGAGAAGATAGAAGTAGAAGAAGATGAATCTAAATCTAGATCTAAGAACTAAACCTAATCCTAATCCTAATCCTAGAGAGAAGTGAGAGCTTCTCTCTCTAGAAACTACTTCTAACTACTACTAAAACTAAACTATGGCTAATGATTAAAAGTATGTAAAGTATCTAAAGTATATTGATTCTCGTTCAATCCTTGGCTTAAATAGCATCAGAAATGAGTTGGATTGGACCCACAAGACTTCTAAAATCGCTGGCCACGAGTTGCATTAAGTGGATCATGTGCCACCATCGGTGCGTCCGCGTACCGTGCGCGTGTGCGCCCCTATGCGCGATGCAACTATGGCAAATCTTATATCGTTTCGAAGCCCCGGATGTTAGCTTTCCAACCCAACTAGAACTGTATCATTTGGATCTTGGTAGCTCAAGTTATGGTCGATTAAGTGCGAAGAGGTCGGTTTGACAGCTTTTGCGATTCCTACATTTCTTCATGAGTTCTCCATTTCTACATGCTCTTTTCTTCATTCCCTTAGTCCAATCCTTGCCTCCTAAATCTGAAATCACTTAGCAAACATATCAAGGCATCTAATAGAATCAAGGTGAATTAAATTTAGCTATTTTAAGACCTAAAAAGCATGTTTTCACTCTTAAGCACAATTAAAGGAGAAGTTATAAAATCATGCTATTTCAATGGATAAATGTGGGTAGAAGGTTATAAAATCCCCTAAATCAAGCACAAGATAAACCTTACAAATGGGGTTTATCAGGCGGCAGCAGGGCGGTGGCAGGGTTGCAGGAGGGGTTGAATGGGGAGGGTTGGGGGGTATGGTTGAGAAGAGGGGGTGAGGGTTGGGGTGGTGGCCGGCGGAGGTGGCTGTGGCGGTCCGAGGCTGGCCGCGGGTAGGGGGAGTGGTAGAGGGGATAGAGAGGGGAAAAAGAAGGAGGTGAGGGGAGGGGTGGTTGTTGCACTTGGGTTTGGGCGGTGGTGGTGTGGCGGCGGCCGTGGTGGTCGGGGGTGGTTGTTGGTGGTGGCTAGGGGTGAGTGAGGGAGATGGAGAGATGCAGAGTAGAGGAAGGGGGGTTGGGGTTTGGGGGCGCGATGGGTAGGGTTTCACGTGATTAGGGGTTAGTGATCACAAATCCACGCGAATGCGTGGAGGACGTGATCACGTGAGTAGGGTGAAATATGGTTCACGCGGATGCGTGGTCGATGCAATTGTGTGTATTGGTTAATAGATAGGTGACGCGAACACGTGAAGCACGCGAACGCGTCACTGGAATTTGTGCTAGACGCACGCTTCCAGCGTTGTTTCAGCGCAACTCTCTGTCTCCTTTTAGGGGGTCATGATATCCATGCGACGCGATCGCGTCGCTCACGCTTTCACGTGGGATGGGTGTTGTGCAGTGATGCGTTTGCGTCAGGGACGCGTACGCATGGGTCGTTTTGTGCTAAACGCACACCAGCCGCACAATTCCAGCCCAATTTTCTGGGCGTTGAATCTTTACACCGATGTCCAGATCACGCATTCGAGTGAGTGACGCGGACACGTGGGAGGCATTTTCCATAACTGACGCAATCGCGTGGGGCACATGGTCGCGTGGAACTATTTGTGCCTAAGGCACGCCTCCAGCCTCGCTTTAGCGTGACTCCCTGTTCACTTTCTTTTTCTTTTAATGCACTTGTGACGCAGACGCGTCGCGTGCTCTTTCTCTCTCTTTTTTTATACAGTATACAGAATGCAAAATGCAATGAATATCATGCAAAAATTTCAGGTTCAAAAAAAAATTCAAAAACAGAGTAGAATAGAGAGGGAACGATCATACCATGGTGGGTTGTCTCCCACCTCGCACTTTTAGTTAAAGTCCTTAAGTTGGACATTTGATGAGCTTCCTGCTATGGTGGCTTGTGCTTGAATTCGTCCAAAAATCTCCACCAGTGTTTGGAATGCCAGCATCCTCTGGGGTCCCATACAAGGCATGTAGAGCTTTTGATCAGTTTCAAATAGGTTTCCAGGCTCCCGGGGTGTTGAATGTCAAAACAGATTCCAGGATTCCAAACCCTACTTTTACACCCATCTTTATCTTGATCTGCATTCTTTTAGTTGGGTGATGAGTAATCTGAATTCTCACTGCAGTGACCAAACCGCTTCCGAGATCCTTTCAATTGAGCATGACACCAATCCTCGCACCTCAAATTGAAGTGTGAAACCTCATTGAATCTCACATAACAGCTCTGATTGCGAGTCATATTCCTTTTACTCTTAAAGCCTCAGAGAGCTCTAAGCTGGCCATCTGTCTCAAGTAAACCATATTCAAGTGGAAAAGTAAAGATGAAAGTCAAGGATTTTACCCACTTGAAGTCTGTATTGGGCGTTAATGGCCTTGGGATAGGTGTTTCCAGTGGTTCTGCAAGCTCTACTCCCTTGTGGTCTTCTGTGAATTCCTCCACTTCTTTGAAAATTTCTTCCATTTCAACCATGTCTTGATCAAAGTCACTGATATCTTCCTTATCACTTGAGTCATAATTAGTAGGTTGAGAAAAGTCTACCTTTGCATCATCTTCGTATTCACTTGGGGAAGATTCTCCTATATCAAAGAATTCATTTGCGGATGCAAGTTCATTACTAAGAGAATTTGACTTGTGATCATCATCATCAAGGAAACATGTGTCTTGGGTTATTCCGTCCAATTCCTCATAAGATATCTGCCTTGGAGGTCGTGCACTATCCTCCTTAGCATCAATTGTAACATCTTCGACGGAATTCTCCACAACTCTGGGTTCCTGCGAAGGTTTGGCATCTCCTAAATCTTCAACCAACTCTTCTTCTTCTACCATGACAGCGTCCTCTACTTGTTCCAGTACGAAGTTACGCTCTATGTTGTCCACTGGAGTTTCTAGTGTTTCCTTCATGCTGCGTTCTTCATTAGATTCCCTATATGTAACTATGGGAGTTCCTTGAGTGTTCGAACGTCTGAAAGATAATTGATTTATTGCTTGCTCCAGTTGATGAAGGGTTGTATGAAATTGGTCTACTAATTCTTCGAAGTGAACCTGTGATTCTTGGCTTGATGGATATGGACATGGTGCATAGAGGAGTGGTGTTTCTTGGGAGTAATTGGATTGGTGTTGGGGTGGATAAGGATCATATGGTGGCGAATGGCGAAAAGAAGCTTGTGAGTATGGTAGTTCGAAGCTATGTTGAGAGGATGGTCTCTGGGCATAGGGTGGGGCTTGTTGGTAGCTACAAGGGAGTCCACCATATCTATAGGCTTGGTATACATTGTAGAATGGTCATTGTCCATGATATCTAGGAGGGTATTGTTGCCTAATGGGTTGATCAGATCCTCTGGGCTCCATCCATCTTTGATTACTTAGGCCTTAATGCATAGTCCTGTTATAGCTTCCATTCATTTCAACAAAAGTAGAACCAAACTCAAAGCGAGAGGGGTGATAATTCATAGTAGTTATCAGAAATAAGAAGGGAAAACAAAAACAAATAACCAAGTAAAAAAAATATTTATAATAACCAATAATAAGGCACACGTTTGCAATTCTCCAGCAACGGCGCCATTTTGAAGAGAGAACTTTTGCGTGGTCTAGAATTCAGAATAAATTCCCGTTGCAAGTATAGCTTCTAAACCAACAAAATTCCTTTCTTACAAACATTTTGGTTGTCACAAGTAACAAACCCAATAAAATTTATAAACCGAAGTATTCAAACCTCGGGTCGTCTTCTCAAGGAATTGCTGGGAAGTATGATTTATTATTGGTTATGGAAAATACTGTTTAGGTTTGAAAAGGTTTTGGATGAGAGAAATGGTTTGTAAAAATTAATAAATTAATAATGAAGAAATCTCTTGGCAAGGTATGAAAACTGGAAGTCCTATCCTAGTTATCCTTCTCAATGGTAATGAGAATTATGTTTTTGCTCCCACTAAGTCAACCTCTAACTATGAAAGTCAGTTAAGTAGACAAATTAATTTAATACCTAAAGTCCTAGTCAACTCCTAAGGAAAGACTAGAGTTATAGGAATCAAAATCAATCAGCAAAGATAACAATTATCAATCACGATGAGTTTGACAACTCAAGAGTTACCAATTAATCAACCAAATCCACAAGGGAAAGATCTAAATTATTTATATAAATAGGAGAAGGTAATCATGAGTCTGAAATACCTCAAATTGTATTTAAATAAAGATGTCAATTCTAACATGGGCAAGTTCATAAATTATATTGAAAAGATAAATAAAAAGAACATTGAACCTGTAATTGAAGAAGATGAAAATATTCCTAATCCTAATAAAATCCTATGAAAGAGGAGAGAACCTTTCTCTCTAAAAACTACATCTAAATTATGAAAAGTGTCAGTTATCATCCTCCTCCTATGAATGGATGGATTCCCCCATTTATAATCCTTCAATCTGTGTTCTCTGGGCTTGGATCTGGGCCAAAAGGGGCCCAGAAGTCGCTGGGAACGACTTCTTCAAATTCTGCAGATCGCGCATGTCATGCGTCTGCATAGGTCACGCGGTCACGTCATCTGGAGTATTGCTCTTCCACGCGGTCGCCTCAACCATGCGCTCGTGTCAGTTGTGTTTCGCAAGTCGCACGTTCGCGTCGTCCATGTGGACGCGTCACTGCCAGTTTCTCCAAGGACTCCAATTTGTGCTTTCCTTCTATTTTTGTATGTTTTCTTTTCATCCTTTAAGTCATTCCTGCCTTATAAAACCTGAAAGTACTCAACATACAAATCACGGCATCGAATGGTAATAAAGGATAATTAAATTTGATTATTTTAAAGCATAAGAAACATGTTTTCTCATATATCATATCTCAAGGAAGGAATTGTAAAATCATGCAAATTCATATGAATAATTAAGTGACGAGTTGACAAATCATTTAATTTAAGTACAAGATTTATCATGAAATAGTGGTTTATCACCCGACACACCATCTGAGGCATCTGAGGAGCTGGCGAGCGATCATGAGCAGGAGGCACCTACCTGGGCTGAGCAGGCAGCACCTGAGCACACTCCACTACACCATGAGGAGCACTACCAGATGCAGGCCGCAGCTTCGAAGATTCCTCTATAGACTGAGCCACCCCGTCAGCAGACAGACCCCCTTCCACTCCCAGAGACACCAGCAGCTCCTCCTTCCGGAGATGACACTTCTTCACACCCAGTTTGAGTGAACATCGAGGACGATGCTATTATTTAAGTGTGAGGAGGTCGCCATCTCTAGCATATATTTTTGGTGAACCACTACAGACTCTTATCTTATTTTGTTCATTTTCTGTATTTTATTTGCACATTTTTCTCTTTTTTTTTATTTTGCTGTATTTTTGCATTTTGCACTTTGGGCTGTATAATATCTTAGATATTTTTAGCTTAATTTGCACTTTTAGTTTACTAGTTTAGTATAGTCTACCCCTTTTAGCATATAATAGTTTGGTTTAATTGAAAATAAAAAGGAGTAAACTAGAGACTTTAGCATAACAGAATAAAACAATCCACACACCTTGTATATATAGCATTACATGTTAGTTAGTTAACAACATTTGTTCAAGGAGAAACACTAAGATTTTAAGGGGCACCTTAAGATTTACATTGAGTTGAACGGAAACTCTTAATTTCTACTTGCATGACATACATAACTGATATATGAATTATGAGCTTGAGAACATACAGCCCGTGAGTTTTGAGCTTAATTGTATGGTTACATCAAACCATAAATTTTATTCATGTGTGTTTCACACTTCTTTTCTATGCTTGCAATCTTTATTTTGTTTTAATCTATATGTCCAATTATAGAATATAGATGCATACCAAGAGATGATTGAGGCCATTATTTGTATTTATGCCCACTAGTCCCAAATAAACCTACCTTTTATGTCATCCTTGTTAGCCCCCTTGAGCCTTTTAAACCCCCTTCCACTTCATAACTACATTACTAGCCTTAAGCAGAAAAATAAAGTAAAAATCCCAAGTCAAATCCTTGGTTAGCTTAAGATAGATATTGTGTATAAATTGAGTGTGGGGAATTTTATGGGAATATGGGATGATAGAAAAAGTAGGGATTTGTATTAAATAAGATGTTTCAAAAATTTGGGAAGCATGCTCATGTGAAGCCAGAACAATTAAATTACCATGTGCATTAAAAAAATTATTATTTAAATAAGGGGATATAAAAAAATTACCCCAATGCAAAATAAAAAGAACGAATGAACATGGGACAAAATTTAAAAATAAATTTTGGTGCATGAGCACGTAACACAAGGTGAAAAAGTTTGGGTAGCTAGGTAAAGCATTTTAAATTATATAGAATTTATATATGTTGGGTAAGATCTTAGACTAATCAAGGATTCACTTTGTTAGCTCACTTAGCCTTATATATACATCCTTACCCTTACCTCAACCCCATTACAACCTGAGAAAAGACCTCATGATTTTTGGTATGTCTATATTCAATATTTGTTGATTAGTTAGATGAAAAACAAAGTTATAGAAAGCATGACTAGAAAAGAAGAGAGTGATTAACGCCAAACACTTAGTGACTAGAGAGTAAACACACAATCCAGTGGGGGTTCAATAGCTCATTCTCATATGTCCATGTTTAATTATTAATTGTCTTGCAAGTTGTGGACTATCTTAACTCAACTCAGTTGTAATTGTGCTTTAATATGATTTGGCCCTAATTGTACATATATGATCCCTTGAAGATATGAATTAATTTAACTACACGTAAGCTTTATATATAGGTGAATAATAACTATAACTGCATGACTCATTTAGGTAGTTGCATAGATTGCATTACATAAGATTCTACCATTTTACCTAATCTTTTCTCTTGGATTCAGCATGAGGACATGCTATTGTTTAAGTGTGGGGAGGTTGATAAACCACTATTTTATGATATATCTTATGCTTTAATTGAATGATTTTATCAGCTCTTCACCCACTTATTCATGTGAATTTGCATGATTTTACAATTCCTTCATTGTTTTATGATATATGAGAAAACATATTTCCCATGCTCTAAAAATATTAAATTTAATTATCCTTTATTACCATTTGATGCTGTGATTTGTGTGTTGAGTACTTTCAGGTTTTATAGGGCAAAAATGACTTAAAGGATGGAAAGGAAACATACAAAAATGGAAGGAAAGCACAAAATGGAGTTTTTGAAGAAATTGGCAACGACGTGAACGCGTGGATGATGCACGAAAACTTGTCTCTCAACAAATTTCCCTTCGGCAAGTATACCAAATTGTCGTAAAGTAAAAACTCACAATAGAGAGAGGTTGAATCCCACAGGGATTGATTGGTCAAGCAACTTTAGTTGGAAGAATGTGCTAGTTGAGCTACGCAGAATTTAGTTGAGATTTGCAAGAAATTAAATGGCGGAAAAATAATTGCAGAAAATAAAATGTAGAATCTTAAATGGGGATTTGGAAAGATGAACATGGAAATAAATGGCAGAAAGTAAAGAGAATGGGTAAGATCAGAGATGGGGATTCATTGGGCTTAGGAGATGTTGCATTCTCCGGATCAAGTTCATTCTCATCTCTTCCTCAATCAATGCATTCATTGATCTCCTTGGCAATCTTAAGTGATTGGATTCCAATTCCTTGGCGATCCAATCTCTCTAAACTTGAACAATTGCCCAATTCCTTGATTTAATTGCTCATGGAAAGAGATGAAGTATGGTCATTGATTATACCACATGTATTTCCAAATCAAAGTGTTGGGAGGATTACATGACACTATATCCGCCCAAACCCTAATTTGGTCCAACATGAGAAAGCATTTCTAGCATGATCTTCTCATCCCTTTTCCAAGGCTCAAAGGAGATCCAATTTTGGAGAGTTTCTTTTCCAAGAAAACTAACCAATTAGATTAAGATTGAAAGCTTTCTAGCAAATCAAGAGAAAAGAAAGCAGAAGAAGAATGAAAACTATAATTGATCCATCAAATTACAACAGAGCTCCCTAACCCAATGAAAGGGGTTTAGTTGTCCATAGCTCTGGAAATGGAAATGGAAATGAAAAAGGGTAGAACAGAATACATTCAGAAAGTAAATATACAGAGTGTAGTTTCCCAAAAGTGCCAAGCTCCCTTACAGTTCAAAACTATCCCTATATATACTACTCTTCTTGATCTTCTAGTAAGTTCTTCATGTCTTGGATATGGGCCTTAGATCTTGAGTTAAAGCAGTTACAATCTTCAGTGGGCTTAGCTTTATTTGCAGAAGAGTGTGAGTTAGGCATGGGCGTTAGTTAGGACGTTAGTGGCTGGTGCACGAAATTGTGATCATCAATGGCGCCATCAACATGGTACGCTCAATTGCAATCTCAATTATTTATCACAACTTCTCATAACTAACCAGCAAGTGCACTGGGTCGTCCAAGTAATAAACCTTACGCGAGTAAGGGTCGATCCCACGGAGATTGTTGGTATGAAGCAAGCTATGGTCACCTTGTAAATCTTAGTCAGGTAAACTCAAATGGTTATGGATGATGTATGAATAAAACATAAAGATAAAGATAGAGATACTTATGTAATGCATTGGTGAGAATTTCAGATAAGCGTATGGAGATGCTTTGTCCCTTCCGTCTCTCTGCTTTCCTACTGTCTTCATCCAATCCTTCTTACTCCTTTCCATGGCAAGCTGTATGTAGGGTTTCACCGTTGTTAGTGGCTACCTCCCATCCTCTCAGTGAAAATGTTCAACGCACCCTGTCACGGCACGGCTATTCAGTTGTCGGTTCTCGATCATGTCGGAATAGAATCCAGTGATTCTTTTGCGTCTGTCACTAACGCCCCACAATCGTGAGTTTGAAGCTCGTCACAGTCATTCAATCATTGAATCCTACTCAGAATACCACAGACAAGCTTTAGACCTTCCGGATTCTCTTGAATGCCGCCATCAATTCTAGCTTATACCACGAAGATTCCGATTAAGGGATCCAAGAGATAAACATTCAAGCATTGTTTGCTTGTAGAACAGAGGTGGTTGTCAGGCACTCGTTCATAAGTGAGAATGATGATGAGTGTCACATAATCATCACATTCATCATGTTCTTGGGTGCAAATGAATATCTTAGAACAAGAACAAGCTGAATTGAATAGAAGAACAATAGTAATTGCATTAATACTCGAGGTACAGCAGAGCTCCACACCTTAATCTATGGTGTGTAGAAACTCCACCGTTGAAAATACATAAGAACAAGGTCTAGGCATGGCCGAGAGGCCAGCCCCCAAAACGTGATCAAAAGATTCAAAGATCTAAAGATGAAAATACAATAGCAAAAGGTCCTACTTATAGAGAACTAGTAGCTTAGGGTTTACAAATATGAGTAAATGACATAAAAATCCACTTCTGGGCCCACTTGGTGTGTGCTTGGGCTGAGCATTGATACATTTTCGTGTAGAGACTTCTCTTGGAGTTAAACGCCAGCTTTTGTGCCAGTTTGGGCATTTAACTCCCATTTTTGTGCCAGTTCCGGCGTTTAACGCCGGGCAGTTTTGAGCAGATTTGGAATGCCGGTTTGGGCCATCAAATCTCGGGCAAAGTATGAACTATTATATATTTCTGGAAAGCCCAGGATGTCTACTTTCCAACGCTATTGAGAGACCGATAATTGGGCTTCTGTAGCTCCAGAAAATCCACTTCGAGTGCAGGAAGGTCAGAATCCAACAGCATCTGCAGTCCTTTTCAGCCTCTGAATCAGATTTTTACTCAGGTCCCTCAATTTCAGCCAGAATATACCTGAAATCACAGAAAAACACACAAACTCATAGTAAAGTCCAGAAAAGTGAATTTTAACTAAAAACTAATAAAAATATACTAAAAACTAACTAAAACATACTAAAAACATACTAAAAACAATGCCAAAAAGCGTATAAATTATCCGCTCATCACAACACCAAACTTAAATTGTTGCTTGTCCCCAAGCAACTGAAAATCAAATAAGATAAAAAGAAGAGAATATGCAATAAACTCCAAAAACATCTATGAAGATCAGTATTAATTAGATGAGCGGGGCTTTAGCTTTTTGCCTCTGAATAGTTTTGGCATCTCACTCTATTCTTTGAAATTCAGAATGATTGGCTTCTATAAGAACTCAGAATCCAGATAGTGTTATTGATTCTCCTAGTTAAGTATGATGATTCTTGAACACAGCTACTTTATGAGTCTTGGTCGTGGCCCAAAGCACTCTGTCTTCCAGTATTACCACCGGATACATACATGCCACAGACACATAACTGGGTGAACCTTTTCAGATTGTGACTCATCTTTGCTAGAGTCCCCAATTAGAGGTGTCCAGGGTTCTTAAGCACACTCTTTTTGCTTTGGATCACAACTTTATTTTTTTTTCTTTTCTCTTTTTTTTTCGTTTTCTCTTTTTTTTCTTCTTTTTTTTTGTATTCATTTATTTTTCTTGCTTCAAGAATCATTTTTATGATTTTTCATATCCTCAGTAACATGTCTCCTTTTTCATCATTCTTTCAAGAGCCAACATTCATGAACAACAAATTCAAAAGATTTATGCACTGTTTAAGCATACATTCAGAAACCAAAATATTGCCCCCACATCAAAATAATTAATCTGTTATAAAATTTAAAATTCATGCAATTCTTCTCTTTTTCATTTAAGAACATTTTTTCATTCAAGAAAGGTGATGGATTCATAGGACATTCATAACTTTAAGGCATAGACACTAAGACACTAATGATCATAAGACATAAACATGGATAAACATAAGCATAAAATTCAAAAAACATGAAAATAAAGAACAAGGAGATTAAAGAACGGGTCCACCTAAGTGATGGCGGCTTGTTCTTCCTCTTGAAGATCTTATGGAGTGCTTGAGCTCCTCAATGTCTCTTCCTTGCCTTTGTTGCTCCTCTCTCATGATTCTTTGATCTTCTCTAATTTCATGGAGGAGGATGGAATGTTCTTGGTGCTCCACCCTTAGTTGTCCCATGTTGGAACTCAATTCTCCTAGGGAGGTATTGATTTGCTCCTAATAGTTTTGTAGAGGAAAGTGCATCCCTTGAGGCATCTCAGGGATTTCATGATGAGAGGGGTCTCTTGTTTGCTCTATCCTTTTCTTAGTGATGGGCTTGTCCTCATCAATGAGGGTGTCTCCCTCTATGTCAACTCCAACTGAATAACAGAGGTGACAAATGAGATGAGAAAAGGCTAACCTTGCCAAGGTAGAGGACTTGTCCGCCACCTTATAAAGTTCTTGGGCTATAACCTCATGAACTTCTATTTCTTCTCTAATCATGATGCTATGAATCATGATGGCCCGGTCTATAGTAACTTCGGACCGGTTGCTAGTCGGAATGATTGAGCGTTGGATAAACTCCAACCATCCTCTAGCCACGGGCTTGAGGTCATGCCTTCTCAGTTGAACCAGCTTTCCTCTTGAATCTCTCTTCCATTGAGCGCCCTCTTCACAAATGACTGTGAGGACTTGGTCCAACCTTTGATCAAAGTTGACCCTTCTAGTGTATGGGTGTTCATCTCCTTGCATCATGGGCAAGTTGAATGCCAACCTTACATTTTCCGGACTAAAATCCAAGTATTTCCCCCGAACCATTGTAAGCCAATTCTTTGCGTCCGGGTTCACACTTTGATCATGGTTCTTGGTGATCCATGCATTGGCATATAACTCTTGAACCATTAAGATTCCGACTTGTTGAATGGGGTTGGTAAGAACTTCCCAACCTCTTCTTCGAATCTCATGTCTGATCTCCGGATATTCACTCTTTTTGAGTTTAAAAGGGACCTCGGGGATCACCTTCTTCAAGGCCACAATTTCATAGAAGTGGTCTTGATGCACCCTTGAGATGAATCTCTCCATCTTCTATGACCCGGAGGTGGAAGCTTTTGCCTTCCCTTTCCTCTTTCTAGAGGTTTCTCCAGCCTTGGATGCCATAAATGGTTATGGAAAAATAAAAAGCAATGCTTTTACCACACCAAACTTAAGAGGTTTGCTCGTTCTCGAGCAAAAAAAGAAAGAAGAGAGTAGAAGAAGGAGAAATGAAGGAGATGGAGTTGGCTTTGTGGTTCGGCAAAGGGGGAGAAGTAGTGTTTAGGTTGTGTGAAAATGAAGGAGTGAAGATGGGTTTATATAGGAGTGGAGAGAGGGGTAGGGTTCGGCTATGGGAGGGTGGGTTTGGGAGGGAAAGTGGTTTGAATTTGAATGGTGAGGTAGGTGGGGTTTTATGAAGGATGGATGTGAGTGGTGAAGAGAAAGATGGGATTTGATAGGTGAAGGGTTTTTGGGGAAGAGGTGTTGAGGTGATTGGTGAATGGGTGAAGAAAAGAGAGAGTGGTAGGGTAGGTGGGGATCCTGTGGGGTCCACAGATCCTGAGGTGTCAAGGAAAAGTCATCCCTGCACCAAGTGGCGAGCAAAAATGCTCTTTATGCCAATTCTGGCGTTAAACGCCGGGCTGGTGCCCATTTCTGGCGTTTAACGCCAACTTCTTGCCCTTTCCTGGCGTTTAACGCCAGTCTGGTGCCCCTTTTTGGCGTTAAACGCCCAGAATGGTGCCAGACTGGGCGTTAAACGCCCATTTGTTGCCCTTACTGGCGTTTAAACGCCAGCAAGGTCTTCCTCCAGGGTGTGCTATTTTTCTTTCTGTTTTTCATTCTGTTTTTGCTTTTTCAATTGATTTTGTGACTTCCCATGATCATCAACCTACAGAAAATATAAAATAACAAAGGAAAAATAGATAAATATAATATTGGGTTGCCTCCTAACAAGCGCTTCTTTAATGTCAGTAGCTTGACAGTGGGCTCTCACAAAGCCTCACATATGCTCAGAGCAATGTTGGAACCTCCCAACACCAAACTTAGAGTTTGAATGTGGGGGTTCAACACCAAACTTAGAAGTTAGTTGTGGCCTCCCAACACCAAACTTAGAGTTTGACTGTGGGGGCTCTGTTTGGCTCTATTTTGAGGGAAGCTCTTCATGCTTCCTCTCCATGTTTACAGAGGGATATCCTTGAGCCTTAAACACAAGGGATTCTTCATTCACTTGAATGATCAATTCTCCTTTGTCAACATCAATCACAGCCTTTGCTGTGGCTAGGAAGGGTCTGCCAAGGATGATGGATTCACTCATGCACTTCCCAGTCTCTAGGACTATGAAATCAGCAAGGATGTAATGGTCTTCAATCTTTACCAGAACATCCTCTACAAGCCCATAAGCTTGTTTTCTTGAATTGTCTGCCATCTCTAGTGAGATTCTTACAGCTTGTACCTCAAAGATCCCTAGCTTCTCCATTACAGAGAGAGGCATGAGGTTTATGCTTGATTCTAGGTCACACAGAGCCTTCTTGAAGGTCATGGTGCCTATTGTACAAGGTATTGAGAACTTCCCAGGATCTTGTCTCTTTTGAGGTAGTTTCTGCCTAGACAAGTCATCCAATTCTTTGGTGAGCAAAGGGGGTTCATCCTCCCAAGTCTCATTACCAAATAACTTGTCATTTAGCTTCATGATTGCTCCAAGGTATTTAGCAACTTGCTCTTCGGTGACATACTCATCCTCTTCAGAGGAAGAATACTCATCAGAGCTCATGAATGCCAGAAGTAAGTCCAATGGAATCTCTATGGTCTCATTATGAGCCTCAGATTCCCATGGTTCCTCATTAAGGAACTCATTGGAGGCCAGTGGACGTCCATTGAGGTCTTCCTCAGTGGCGTTCACTACCTCTCCCTCCTTTCCAAATTCGGCCATGTTGATGGCCTTGCACTCTCCTTTTGGATTTTCTTCTGTATTGTTTAGAAGAGTACTAGGAGGGAGTTCAGTAATTTTCTTACTCAGCTGACCCACTTGTGCCTCCAAGTTTCTAATGGAGGACCTTGTTTCAGTCATGAAACTCTGGGTGGTTTTGATTAGATCAGAGACCATGGTTGCTAAGTCAGAGTGGCTCTGCTTAGAATTCTCTGTCTGTTGCTGAGAAGATGATGGAAAAGGCATGCCATTGCTAAACCTGTTTCTACCACCATTATTGTTGTTGAAACCTTGTTGAGGTCTCTGTTGATCCTTCCATGAAAGATTTGGATGATTTCTCCATGAAGGATTATAGGTGTTTCCATAGGGTTCTCCCATGTAATTCACCTCTTCCATTGAAGGGTTCTCAGGATCATAAGCTTCTTCTTCAGATGAAGCGTCCTTAGTACTGCCTGGTGCAACTTGCATTCCAGACAGACTTTGAGAAATCATATTGACTTCCTGAGTCAATATTTTGTTCTGAGCCAATATGGCATTCAGAGTATCAATCTCAAGAACTCCTTTCTTCTGATTCGTCCCATTGTTCACAGGATTCCTTTCAGAAGTGTACATGAATTGGTTATTTGCAACCATTTCAATGAGTTCTTGAGCTTCTGCAGGAGTCTTCTTCAGATGAAGATATCCTCCAGCAGAGCTATCCAAAGACATCTTGGACAGTTCAGACAGACCATCATAGAAAATACTTATGATGCTCCATTCAGAAAGCATGTCAGAGGGACACTTTCTGATCAATTGTTTGTATCTTTCCCAAGCTTCATAGAGGGATTCTCCTTCCTTCTGTCAGAAGGTTTGGACTTCCACTCTAAGCTTACTCAATTTTTGAGGTGGAAAGAACTTTGCCAAGAAGGCATTGACTAGCTTTTCCCAAGAGTTCAGGCTTTCTTCAGGTTGTGAGTCCAACCATATCCTAGCTCTGTCTCTTACAGCAAAAGGGAATAGCATAAGTCTGTAGACTTCAGAGTCAACCCCATTAGTCTTGACAGTGTCACAGATTTGCAAGAACTCAGCTAAAAACTGATGAGGATCTTCCAATGGAAGTCCATGGAACTTGCAATTCTGTTGCATCAGAGAAACTAATTGAGACTTAAGCTCAAAGTTGTTTGCTCCAATGGCAGGGATAGAGATGCTTTTCCCATAGAAGTCGGGAGTAGGTGCAGTAAAGTCACCCAGCACCTTCCTTGCATTGTTGGCATTGTTGTTGTTTTCGGCTGCCATGGGTTCTTCTTCTTTGAAGATTTCTGTTAGGTCCTCTACAGAGAGTTGTGCCTTAGCTTCTCTTAGTTTTTGCTTCAAGGTCCTTTCAGGTTCAGGGTCAGCCTCAACAAGAATGCTTTTGTCTTTGATCCTGCTCATATGAAAGAGAAGAAAACAAGAAAACATGGAATCCTCTATGTCACAGTATAGAGATTCCTTGAGGTGTCAGAGGAAAAGAAAAATAGAAGGGGTAGAAAATTTGAACTTATCAAGAAAGATGGAGTTCGAATTGTGCATTAAGGATGAGTGTTAGTCCATAAATAGAAGGATGTGAAAAGAGGGGAAGAAATTTTTGAAAATAAATTAAAAGGATTTTAAAAACATTTTGAAAAATACTAATTGATTTTTGAAAACTAAGAGTGGAAAAGAAATCAAGTGATTTTTGAAAAAGATTTTGAAATAAGAAATTAAAAAGATATGATTGAAAACTATTTTAAAAAAGATGTGATTTAAGAAGATATGATTGAAAAAGATATAATTTTAAAAAGACATGATTGAGAAGATATGATTTGAAAAACAATTTAAACGAATTTGATTTTGAAAATTAACGACTTGGCTAACAAGAAAAGATATGATTCAAACATTAAACCTTTCTCAACAGAAAAGGAAACATACTTGAAATGTTGAATCAAATCATTAATTGATAGCAAGTATTTTTGAAAATGGAAAGAAATTGATTTTGAAAAAGATTTGATTGAAAAGATTTGATTTGAAAAAGATTTGATTTTGAAAAATGTTGAAAACTTGAAAAAAAATTTGGATTGAAAACAGAATCTTCCCTCTTGTGCCATCCTGGTGTTAAACGCCCAGAATGGTGCACATTCTGGCGTTTAACGCCCAAAGCACTACCCTTTTGGGCGTTAAACGCCCAGCCAGGCACCCTGGCTGGCGTTAAACGCCAGTTTGTCTTCCTCACTGGGCATTTTGAACGCCCAGCTTTTTTTGTGTAATTCCTCTGCAGTATGTTCTGAATCTTCAATTCTCTGTATTATTGACTTGAAAAGACATAAATTAAAAATTTTTTGGATTTTTAATAATGAGGAATAATCAAAATACAACTGAAATCAAATAAACAATGCATGCAAGACACCAAACTTAAAAGTTTGTATACTATTGACACTACAAAATGAGAATGCACATGAGAAACACAAAACACTCAAGACAAGAGAATTTAAAGATCAGAGCAATGAAATCATCAAGAACATCTTGAAGATCACTTAAGACACATGAATGAATGCAAAAAGAACAGAAACATGCAATTGACACCAAACTTAACATGAGACACTAGACTCAACAAGAAACATACAATATTTTTGGTTTTTTATGATTTTGTAATTTTTTTTGGATTTTTCGAAAATTAAGTGGAAAAGAGAATAAAGGTATCAAAATTCTTAATGAGAATTCCAGGAATCATACAATGTTAGTCTAAAGCTTCAGTCTAAAGGAATTAGACATGGCTAGCCAAGCTTCAGCAGGACATTTCATTCAAGATCTAAATTGATAAAAATCAATCAGCTTTGGTGATGATAAGAACATCACCTTGAAACACTAGAATTCATTCTTAAGAACTCTGAAGAAAAATGCCTAATCTAAGCAACAAGATGAATCGTCAGTTGTCCAAACTCGAACAATCCCCGGCAACGGCGCCAAAAACTTGGTGCACGAAATTGTGATCATCAATGGCGCCATCAACATGGTACGCTCAATTGCAATCTCAATTATTTATCACAACTTCGCACAACTAACCAGCAAGTGCACTGGGTCGTCCAAGTAATAAACCTTACGCGAGTAAGGGTCGATCCCACGGAGATTGTTGGTATGAAGTAAGCTATGGTCACCTTGTAAATCTTAGTCAGGCAAACTCAAATGGTTATGGATGATGTATGAATAAAACATAAAGATAAAGATAGAGATACTTATGTAATTCATTGGTGAGAATTTCAGATAAGCGTATGGAGATGCTTTGTCCCTTCCGTCTCTCTACTATCCTACTGTCTTCATCCAATCCTTCTTACTCCTTTCCATGGCAAGCTGTATGTAGGGTTTCACTGTTGTCAGTGGCTACCTCCCATCCTCTCAGTGAAAATGTTCAACGCACCCTATCACGGCACGGCTATTCAGCTGTCGGTTCTCGATCATGTCGGAATAGAATCCAGTGATTCTTTTGCGTCTGTCACTAACGCCCCACAATCGCGAGTTTGAAGCTCGTCACAGTCATTCAATCATTGAATCCTACTCAGAATACCACAGACAAGATTTAGACCTTCCGGATTCTCTTGAATGCCGCCATCAATTCTAGCTTATACCACAAAGATTCCGATTAAGGGATCCGAGAGATAAACATTCAAGCCTTGTTTGCTTGTAGAACAGAAGTGGTTGTCAGGCACTCGTTCATAAGTGAGAATGATGATGAGTGTCACATAATCATCACATTCATCATGTTCTTGGGTGCAAATGAATATCTTAGAACAAAACAAGCTGAATTGAATAGAAGAACAATAGTAATTGCATTAATACTCGAGGTACAGCAGAGCTCCACACCTTAATCTATGGTGTGTAGAAACTCCACCGTTGAAAATACATAAGAACAAGGTCTAGGCATGGCCGAGAGGCCAGCCCCCAAAACGTGATCAAAAGATTCAAAGATCTAAAGATGAAAATACAATAGCAAAAGGTCCTACTTATAGAGAACTAGTAGCTTAGGGTTTACAAATATGAGTAAATGACATAAAAATCCACTTCCGGGCCCACTTGGTGTGTGCTTGGGCTGAGAATTGAAGCATTTTCATGTAGAGACGTCTCTTGGAGTTAAACGCCAGCTTTTGTGCCAGTTTGGGCGTTTAACTCCCATTCTTGTGCCAGTTCCGGCGTTTAACGCCGGACAGTTTTGAGCTGATTTGCAATGCTGGTTTGGGCCATCAAATCTCAGGCAAAGTGTAGACTCTTATATATTGCTGGAAAGCCCAGGATGTCTACTTTCCAACGCCATTGAGAACGCGCCAATTGGGCTTCTGTAGCTCCAGAAAATCCACTTCGAGTGCAGGGAGGTCAGAATCCAACAACATATGCGTCCTTTTCAGCCTCTGAATCAGATTTTTGCTCAAGTCCCTCAATTTCAGCCAGAATATACCTAAAATCACAAAAAAACACACAAAATCATAGTAAAATCCAGAAAAGTGAATTTTAACTAAAAACTAATAAAAATATACTAAAAACTAACTAAAACATACTAAAAATATACTAAAAACAATGCCAAAAAGCGTATAAATTATCCGCTCATCAGTGGCGTTAATGTTAAGGGAGGATGTGGGTTCGAGAACGTTAGTGACAATCACCTTTTTCACTAACATTCCAACCCAAAATGATCAACGTTACCTTCAACGTTAGTGTAACTAAAGTGGCTTTTAACGTGGGCATGCCTAAGCTTCGAGAGCGTTAGTGATACTTACCTTTGTCACTAACGCTTCAAACGCCCCTTCTTCCCACGTTAGAGTTCACGTTAATTGGATTAACGTGACTACTAACGTGGTGGTGATAGCCATCTCCAAGTTAGTGACAAAGGTGAGTGTCACTAATGTTGGCCTATAATGCTCGGCTCCACGTTACTCTTCACGTTAGTGGTCTTAACGTGACTACTAATATGGGCAATGTTGGCTTAGTACAACGTTAGTGACAAAGGTGAGTGTCACTAAGTTTGGCACTTTCTTCTTCCTCCATGTTAAAGTTCACATTAACTAAGTTAACGTGACTCTTAACGTGGCCAATTGTGCCAATTTGGAGCGTTAGTGGCATTCACCTTTACCACTAATGCTGGAGCTCCCTTTTCCTCCATGTTAACTACCATGTTAATATAGTTAACGTGGCAACTAACATGGGCTATGATGGCTTCAAAGGCGTTATTGGCGATCACTTTTCTCGTTAACGCTACAAGCTTCTTCCCATTCCACGTTAGTGGTCATGTTGACTAGGTTAACGTGGCTACTAACATGGCTCTTCCTTGCTTCCTTTATCCTGAATTCAAGCAAATAAAGTGCATCAAAGCTCTATTCCAAGTTATGAGATCATGCATTATCCAATTTGCCATTTAATTCTTGCATAATCCTCATGAAATCATGTAAAATTCACAATAATTGCTTGAATCAAGGTGTGAGTGTATTTTCATCCAAAACTTGCCTATTTACTAAGAAAATGCATGAAACTACCCTAAAACAGTAAAGAAAAAGTCAGTGAAATTGGCCAAGATGCCCTGGCATCACAACACCAAAATTAAAGCTTGCTTGTCCCTAAGCAAGTATTGAAACATGGGAAAGAAAAGAATGAAAGAATAAGAATAACAAGTAATCATTATAGAAGTCAAATTCCTGGTTTATGGGGTTTCATGCATAGCAAATTAGGTTCATTTCTTTACTGGTTTTTAGGCCTTTATCATGCGCTTGAACACTCACTTGATTGCATCCTTTAAGACTTCCTAGTTTTATTGCATTCTTCTTAGGCTAAGTGCTCTATAAGAGGGCGACTCTTTATGATAAGCTTTCAGCCAACACTCCCAAACCAGTTGGTTCAAGGTGCTAGGTGTTGAGACACCCCTAAGGACTTACTCCCTCAAGTCTCTTTCCCCCACACATACACACCACAGACACATGGTTTGATATTTTTCTTTCTTGAGACCTTGGTGTCCAGCACCTCTTTGGGTTACTAAGAGCTCTGTAGCGAGGGTTACTCTTGATAGTAGACTTTCAGCTGATAATCCCGGATTAGTTAACCCAAGTTGCCAAGTGATAAGGTACCCCTAAGAGCTTATTCATCCAAGCATATCCCTTGCACATGAACACCACAGACACATGTCTCAATATTCAAACCCTTGGTGCCTAGCATTATCTCTTATTATTTTTCTTTATTTTTCAAAATCTTATTGTTATTTCGCTTCTCTTATTGGGATCTTATTGTTTGGTTAGTCTTATAGAATGTGCTTCATGCATGTGTTTTAGAGCACATAGTTGCCTATATACCTTATAGGTGAACCAACTTAGATGATCAATGACCATACCACAAACTTAAGAATTTACTTCATAAGATAACTTCACTCTTGTTTTTCATAACATTTTCTTTTTAATTGACTTAAAGGACCAGCATACAAGTAAGCAAGATGATAATGTAGCAGGGACATTAGACTAGTAAGCATAGACCTAAGTAATGAAAACTTAAAGGCAGAATTAAAAATCCTAAACTACTATGGAAGCATGTTCTATTTCATACATAATTTTCCTTATTTAAAACTTGAAAAGCAATGGAACAAGAGGGAACTCCACCACCTTTTACTCATGGGAATGCTCATGTTCTTTTCCTTTGCTTCCTTTGTCTTCTTTTTGTCCACTTGTATTTCCTTGCATTCGTGCCATTCTGGCTTTTTTCCAATCTTCCAGTGCCTTCCTTACTGATTAATGACTTTCTTCTGCTCATGCTCTTTCCTCTCGTGCTAATTTTTCATGAACATCTTCGTATCTTGTGACCCCCAGATGTAAATTGGGCAACTATCCGACTAAGTATCTGAGCCTGGTTTGAGTGTTTATATTATATCCAGTCTCGCTCATATACACCCCCTTTGAGAATGCTCTGTACTCATCGAAGAGATCTGCCTGTTCTCTTTGTTTCCGATGCATATCATGAATGTGTGCACCTTGATGTGCTTGGATGTTGATTAACTTTTGGATGGCTTCTTGTTGTTGGTCTTAGTTTTGGTTTAAGTTGTGGAGGGATTCACTCCACTATCTCCCTTGCTCCAATTACTGCTCCATCAATTGTTTTTGCCACTCCACTTGTTGATTCATCCATCTAGAGAGTGATTCTTCTTGGTGGTCCATTATTTGCATTTGAAGCTCCTTATGTGCCCCTTGATTCTCCATGTATTGCCTAGATAAGCCATCAATAGCTTCTTGTAATTGATACATGTCTAAAGTGGCTGGGGCTTGTTCCTCCAGATTTTGTCCTTCTTCCACTTGATGGGCTGGCCTCTTTCTTAGTCTTCGTTGAGGTAGGGGAGGTACAATGGCATGCATCCGTCGAAGAGTAATTGGGATGCCGACTTTTATCCACTCGGGGTTTCCATCTTCGAACACCACCCTAGCCCTTGCGCAAAGACGAAAAATGGTGCTGGGGTAGCCTAACCTCCCTCCAGAATCACTTTTCTCAGCGAACGTCCGAATGCCTTGGGCTATGAGTTCGTGAACCTTGATCTTTCCTCCCTTCATTATGCATTGCACCATTGTTGCCCTCTTAAGGTTTACCTCTGAGTTGTTTCCAGCCGGGAGAATAGATCTCCTTATAATTTCGAACCACCCCTTAGCCTCACGAAGAAGGTCTCCTCTTTTTATAAACCTAGGTTTCCTATGGGAATCTCTTTCCCAATCTGCTCCTTGCACGCAGATGTCTTTCACAATCTGGTCATAATCGGGACAGCTATCTATCCTGGATTGATAGCTTTCTTCCGCAAATGGCATGCTTTGTAGCTTTAATACCCTCATTACGCTCATGGGATTGAAATCCACCATCACCCCTCTTACGAAGCTTATGTAGGATTCATCTGCCTTATCATGCCTAACCACATTTGCATAGAACTCTCGTACAAGAGTTGCGTTCACTCTTGTGACCGGATCAGTGAGGAGTTCCCATCTTCTCTTTTCCACCTTCTTTGTGATTTCCGGGCACTCAATTTTCGTAACTTGAAAGCCTAGCTCATAGATGATCTCTTTCTCAGCCATCCACCCATATTGTAATGCATGATGAAAGGTTCTAAATTTCTTCTCATCAAAAGTGGGTTGCTCCATAGGCTCCTTCCCTTTTCTTCTTTTAGAGCTTGATGATGCCATGAATAACCCTTTTGATTTCGGATTGGTAGGATAGTGGATGATTATAGCTAAAAAAATGTAGTTATGGGAGTGTGTGAGAAAGCTGTTGATGGGAGAAGAAGTGTTGAGTGTGTATTTCGGAAGTGAGGAATTGGATTTGAAGGGTGTAAAGTGAAGTGATGGATATATATAGGAGGGTGGTAGGTGATTGAAGGGTGTGAATTGGTGGTACAGCTTAATAGTGGACGGTTGGGGTTTTGCATTAGATGGGCACAAGGATCACCATTTTTATGAGTTGATTGTTGCGGTCTTCAAGGCTATCCTGCTCCCAATGTTGCATGACAACACTTCCCAAGGTACTCCCTTTGAAGACAAGTGTGTAGCTCCTTTGGTGAAGTGGCCGAACCCCCTTCAATTGGTTGTCCCATCAAGTTCCTCCAATATTCCTTCCCAATTCCTTGCAAGACAAAAGAAAAGAAGAATTAATTTAAATTATGGCGGTAAAAGAAATTTGGAGGCTAGCCACCCCCCATTTTTTTGTTGTTGCTTTTGACTAACTAAGAGCCATTCATGAATGCAACCAACTGACCAATCAGATACCCATGCATGCAACGTTGGTGACACCAAACTTGTTTGTGATCATATGGTGCAACAAGATTCGATAAGAATCTCATATTATGGAGTGTGTTCAAGCCTTCTTGGTGTGCCTTGAACACCAAACTTATCATGTACTGTATGCTGCATGTATGGATTCTTATAGTGTTTGTCGAAGTTGGTTTAGAATTCATGAATTTTATCTTATTAACTACTATTAAGGATTAAAAAGGAAAAAGGAATAAAACATGGGTTGCCTCCCATGAAGTGCTTCTTTAGCATCATTAGCTTAACGTTTGGCCTTTGTCAGGGTGGTTGGTGGTGCTTCAAATCTTCCCCTCTTGCAGTGAATCTATCTCCATTGGCTTTGTTAAGAAGCTCCACATGTTCTAAAGACAAGATTTTGTTGATGGTGTACACTTGAGGCAGCTGAGATGGAATGGTGGGGAGATGAGGTGGGATAAATGGAAGATAGGCAGAGATTACTTCATCCCCTGGAGAGAAATCCTCTGTAGGGATTTTCTTATTTCTACATCCCCTTGGGGCCTTTTTCCTTATGTTCCTTGATGTCACCTTGCTCCTTGTGGTTTCTTCTTTCAGAAGGGTTTTGTTGCTTGTCTCATATGATTCCTGTGGGTCTAGTTCCTCTTGGATTACACTTGGCTGTTGTTCTTTCCGACCACATTGCTTGTCAACCATAGGGGGGTCTCAGGTGTGGTGCTTGTCTCTTCCATAAGCTCCTTATTGTGCTCTTCCTTTGACTCATTGTTATCATGATCTGCTTCTTGTGAGGGTTTGAAAATGTTGAAGGTGAGCTGTTCATCGTGTATCCTCAATACTAGCTCTCCTCACTCTACATCTATAAGCGCCCTGGCTGTGGCTAAGAACGGCCTCCCCTGGATGATTGGATGGATGGGATTCTCGTCCACCTCTAGGATAACAAAGTCTGTAGGCAGGAAGTAGTTCCCAACCTTTACTAATACGTTTTCAACCACTCCTATCGCCTATTTTTGAGTTTTGTCAGCCAATTTGATGATTACATCAGTGGGTGTTAGCTCATTGATTTGAAGCTTTTTCATGAGGGACAGAGGCATTGAGTTGATACTTGCTCCCAGATCACAGAGCCCTTTATCAATCATTGTCTCTCCTATAGCACAGGGAATGTGAAAACTCCCTGGATCCTTCTTCTTTGTAGGTGGCTCTGTTTGAATAAGAGCACTGCACTCTCTGTTCATCTTTTATTGTTTGCCCACCCTTCAATGAACTCTTTTTGGCCAGCAACTCCTTTATTTACTTGATGTAGGAGGGCATTTGCTAGAGGGCCTTAATGAATGGTATATGTACATCAAGAGATGCAAACATGTCGAGGAACCTTGAATACATTCTCCTTGCTACACAACCTTTGAGCCTTTGGGGATAGGGTACATATGGGTTCAGGGTCTCCCTTTTCTTTAGCTCCTCCCTGTGTGTGGGATGGGGTGCATGGTTTCTTTCTTTATGATTTTCCCTTGGAATGTCTTAGAGATGTTCTGGTTGTGTGTACACTTCCTCCACACTCCTCTCATCACTTATAGTGATCATCTTGTATTCTTCCCACCTTACTTTCTCTGTTTCTCCTCTTGGGTTCTTCTTTGTGTCACTTGGGAAGCTATCAGTGGGTTTGGGAAACTGTTGAGATAGATACCCCACTTGATATTCCAGCCTCTTGATGGTGTCCCCCTAGTTTTTGATGTTGGCTCGTACTTCATCCTTGAACACTCTGTTGTCTTAGACTTCTTTACAGATGTCTTCAAGTAGAGTCTCAATTCTAGAAAGTCTGTCCTCGATTAGTGATGGTGGGTTGAGGTTAGGTGGTTGAGAAGAGTGATTCAGTGGGTGTTGATAGGATCTCTGTGAGGTATATTGGTGAGTTGCATTGTTATTAGGATTGTGGTTGTGACGTCTCTGGTCTTAGCCTTGGTCTTGTTGATTTTTCCACCCAAAGTTAGGGTGATTTCTTCAACCAGAATTATAAGTTTTAGAGTATGGATCATGGATCTGTCTAGGTGAGTTTCCAACATAGTTGGCTTGTTCCCAGTCACCTTCTTCTCCTGCATTTACTCCTTCTTGAGCTGGTGATGAAGTGATGACTGCTGTAACTTGGTTTTCTTCCACCTTCTTGGTAAGATCTGCTAACTGCTTGGTGATCATCTTGTTTTGAGCCAGCAGTGCATCCATGTGGTTCAGCTCTATTACTCCTCGAGTGTTGCTTCTTTCAGAAGCATATAAGTAGTCATTCTCAGTGACAGTGTCAATGACATCTATGGCTTCTTGAATGGTTTTCTTCTTGTTTAGAGAGCCCCCTGATGAATGGTCTACGACCTTTTTTGACTCATAAGAAAGACCTTCATAGAAGATGTGTAGTTGAACTCATTCATTGAACATGTCTGGTGGGCATCTTCTTGTTAAGTCCTTAAACCTCTCTCATGCCTCAAAGAGAGTCTCACCATCTTGTTGCCTGAAAGTTTGCACCTCAGCTCTCAGCCTGTTGATTCTTTGAGGGGGTAGAATCTTGCCAAAAACTTGTTTACCACCTCTTCCTAATTTGTTAAGCTCTCATTTGGGAAGGACTCCAGCCACTTAGATGCTTTGTCCCTGATTGAAAAAGGGAACAAAAGCAATCTATAGACATTCGGATGAACGCCATTAGACTTCACAGTGTCACATATTCTTAGGAAGGTGATTAGATGTTGATTGGGGTCTTCTTGGGCACTTCCTCCAAATGAGCAATTGTTTTGAACAAGGGTGATGAGCTGGGATTTCAATTCAAAGTTATTGGCATGTATGGTTGGCTTTTGGATGCTACTTCCATAATTTCCTGGGTTGGGATTGATGTAAGAGCCTAATACTCTTCTTTCCTGCCCAGCATGATTCACAGGGCCTTCTCTGGCATGGTTGTGAGCTTTTTCTTCATGGTTGTTTTCCATGTTCTCCTCCATGTTTGTTTCAAAGTACTCTTCCTCTTCCTCATCACCAAAAACTCTTTTCCCTCTTGCTTCCCTCCTTAATCTATGGAGGGTTCTCTCAGGTTCGGAATCAAAGGGAGTTGAAGTCCCGCTTCTTCTCCCTGTCATACAACAAACAGAGAAAACAGCAGAAAATAGAATGGAGTGATTATTTTTGTTAGAGTGATTGTTAGTGTGAGTGGTGCAAATTATCAAACAGTTAGTGGGTTAGTAAGCAGAATTGTAAGTAAATTCAAAGAGAAAGAAAACAACAACGGGATAGGGGATGAGGAAAAAAATTAACTGAAACTAAGAGTAATTGACTAGGAAAATTAAACAATAAAAAGAAAATGCTCAATCTAGTGAACTTCCAACTTAATCATTGTCGATATAAAATCAATCCCCGACAACGGTGCCATAAACTTGATGCACGAAAACTTGTCTCTCAACAAATTTCCCTTCGGCAAGTATACCGAATTGTCGTCAAGTAAAAACTCACAATAGAGTAAGGTCGAATACCACAGGGATTGATTGGTCAAGCAACTTTAGTTGGAAGAATGTGCTAGTTGAGCTAGACAGGATGTAGTTGAGATTTGCAGGAAATTAAATGGCAGAAAAGTAATTCCAGAAAATAAAGTGCAGAATCTTAAATGGGGATTTGGGAAGATGAACATGGAAATAAATGGCAGAAAGTAAAGAGAATGGGTAAGATTAGAGATGGGGATTCATTGGTCTTAGGAGATGTTGCATTCTCCGGATCAAGTTCATTCTCATCTCTTCCTCAATCAATGCATCCATTGATCTCGTTGGCAATCTTAAGTGATTGGATCCCAATTCCTTGGCGATCCAATCTCTCTAAACTTGAACAATTGTCCAATTCCTTGATTTAATTGCTCAAGGGAAGAGATGAAGTATGGTCACTGATTATACCACATGTATTTCCAAATTAAAGTGTTGGGAGGATTACATGTCAGTATATCCGCCCAAACTCCAATTTGGTCCAACATGAGAAAGCATTTCTAGCATGATCTCCTCATCCCTTTTCCAAGGTTCAAAGGAGATCCAATTATGGAGAGTTTCTTTTCCAAGGCAACTAACCAATTAGATTAAGATCAAAAGCTTTCTAGTAAATCAAGAGAAAAGAAAGAGGAAGAAGAATGAAAACTATAATTGATCCATCAAATTACAACAAAAGCTCCCTAACCCAATGAAAGGGGTTTAGTTGTTCATAGCTCTGGAAATGGAAATGGAAATGAAAAAGGGTAGAATAGAATACATGCAGAAAGAAAATATACAGAGTGTAGTTCCCCAAAAGTGCCAAGCTCCCTTACAGTTCAAAACTACCCCTAAAGATACTACTCTTCTTGATCTTCTAGTGAGTTCTTCAAGTCTTGGATATGGGCCTTATATCTTGAGTTGAAGCAGTTACAATCTTCAGTGGGCTCAACTTTGTTTGCAGAAGAGTGTGAGTTAGGCATGGGCGTTAGTTAGGACGTTAGTGGCGTTAAGGTTAAGTGAGGATGTGGGTTCGAGAACATTATGACAATCACCTTTTCCACTAACGTTCCAACCCAAAATGATCAAAGTTAACTTCAACATTTGTTGTAATAACGTGACCACTAACGTTGCCACTTGGTCCTTCGCAAACGTTATTTGGAATCACCTTTTCCAATAACGTTGCCTTGTGCCCCCTTTCCCCATGTTAGTGTAACAAACGTGGCTTTTAAGGTGGGCATGCCTAAGCTTCGAGAGCGTTAGTGACACTTACCTTTGTCACTAACGCTTCAAACGCCCCTTCTTTCCATGTTAGAGTTCACGTTAATTGGCGTAACGTGACTACTAACGTGGTGGTGATAGCCATCTCCAATGTTAGTGACAAAGGTGAGTGTCACTAACGTTGGCCTATCATGCTTGGCTCCACATTACTCTTCACGTTAGTGGTCTTAACATAACCATTAACGTAGGCAATGTTGGCTTAGTCCAACATTAGTGACAAAGGTGAGTGTCACTAACGTTGGCACTTTCTTCTTCCTCCACGTTAGAGTTCACGTTAACTAAGTTAACGTGACTCTTAACGTGACCAATTGTGCCAATTTGTAGCGTTAGTGGCATTCAACTTTACCACTAACGCTGGAGCTCCCTTTTCCTCCACGTTAACTACCACGTTAATGTAGTTAACGTGGCAATTAACGTAGGCTATGATGGCTTCGAAGGCGTTATTGGTGATCACTTTTCTCATTAACGCTACAAGCTTCTTCCCATTCCACGTTAGTGGTCACATTAACTAGATTAACGTGGCTACTAACATGGCTCTTCCTTGCTTCCTTTGTCCTGAATTCAAGCAAATAAAGTGCATTAAAGCTCTATTCCAAGTTATGAGATCATGCATTATCCAATTTGCCATTTAATTCTTGCATAATCCTCATGAAATCATGTAAAATTCACAATAATTGCTTGAATCAAGTTGTGAGTGTATTTTCATCCAAAACTTGCCTATTTACTAAGAAAATGCATGAAACTACCCTAAAGCAGTAAAGAAAAGGTCAGTGAAACTGGCCAAGATGCCCTGGCATCAGTGGATGACGCAGACGCGTGCTTAAGCACAAAGAGCATCGATGCGAGTGCATGGATGACGCGAACATGTCACTCGCGAAACACAACTGACGCAGACGCGTGACTGACGCGATCGCGTGGAAGACCAACATTCCAGATGACGCGACCGTGTGACGTGCGTGCCTGCAGAAGTTGCAGCAGTCGGCCCCAGCGACTTTTGGACCCTTTTTGGTCCAGATCCAAGCCCAGAGAACACAGATTAAAGGCTATAAATTGGGAGAATCTATTCATTCATCATGATGAGATAATAATACATAGTTTTAGAATTAGATGTAGTTTTTAGAGAGAGAGGTTCTCTCCTTTCTCTTAGGATTAGGATTTATCTTAGGATTTCTCTTAGTCATTAGGATTGTTTCTTCATATCAGGTTCAATAATCTATGTTTCTCTTCTACTTTTATTTACTCTGATGCTTTTATGTGTATTTGATTTATGTTTCCCAATTGGCTTATGAACCATTCATGTTATGATTTTCTTAGTTAATATAATTTGAGGTATTTCAGACTCATGATTGTTTTGCTCTATTTATGATTTCTTCTCCCTTTTGGCTTTGGTTAGTTAATTGGTGATACTTGAGTTATCAAACTCAACAGTGGTTGAAATTGGCAATTGCTAATTTATTTGGATCGCTCTAAAAGTTGACTGAAACTCGAGGATCAATTTAATTAGTCTACTTGACTTTCCTTTATTTAATAAGGGATAATTAAGTGGGATTAAAACCCAATTCTCAGCACACCTGATAAGGATAACTAGGATAGAAATTCCAATTTTCATACCTTGCCAAGATATTTATAGTAATTGATTTATTAACTCCTGCAATCTATTTTTTTCTCTTGTTCAAACCCTTTTCAAAACCCAAAATTACTATTTTCCATAACCAATAATAAAACACACCTCCCTGCAATTCCTTAAGAAGACGAACTGAGGTTTGAATACTTCGGTTTATAAATTTTATTGGGTTTGTTACTCGTGACAACCAAACGTTTGTAAGAAAGAAATTCTTGTCGGTCTAGAAGCTATACTTACAACGGGAATTTATTTGTGAAAATTCTAGACCGCACGAGAGTTTCGTTCTTCAGTTTACAAACTGCAATCCTGAGTAGTTTTGGCATCTCACTCTCCTTTGAATCAGAAAGATGGCATTGTCATTCGGAATTAGAATCTGGATAGTATTATGAATTCTCTAGTCTTTTATACTTCGGTTTAATCCTTGAACACAGTAAATTCCCTTTTATTCTCTTTTCTTTGGTGCATTGCACCTTGAACCTATCCGTGACTTTAAATATTTTCTGTCAAGTTTCACTTGACACAAAAACACCACAAGCACTTCACTGGAGAACCCTCTTTAAGTTCTAATTTTTCTTTCAATTACTCCCAGATAGTAGTACTCAAAGCCTTTGGTATACTCTGTTAAATGCATTTGATTTCGACTCTTAGTGCTTTATCTCAAGGATTACTTGACACATTCACACCACAAGCATATGACTAGGGAAACAACTCTTTGAGCTTTTAATCATGTCTGACCTCCCTAGTCATTGATGCTTAGAGCCTTGGACCTTGCTTTTATTTTTTTTTCTTTTGCCATTTCTTTTGCTTCAAGGATTAAGCTTTCACTAACTTCAGAGAATTCATAATAAGTCTCTAAATTACTGTTCCTCATACATCAACATCCTTTAATTCAAATTCAGATATGCACTGTTCATATCATTCATTCAGAATAACAATTAATACCAGCACAATTAAATAAATAAGACTATTCTTTGTTATGAACTCTATTTTTCATGCAATACATCTTTTTCTTCTTTTTCTTTTGGATTCAAGCTCAGTGAGCAATACATGAGACACTTCTCAGAATTAAAACTAAATAACAAAATAAGAATAACAAATTAAAATAGAACCTAGGAATTGAAATAATAAAGGATCATGCAATAACTAAAAAAAAATAGCAGAAAACAGGAACATATCAAAGTAAGAACGGGAGGGAATATAGAATGAAAGGACCTCAACCACCTTAGTTATCTTAGTGGCCGTCTCATTTTTCAGGCTGTGCTCCTCCGTAAAGATGATTCACCTCCTTTTGGTGCCATTAAAATAAACAGAAAAACCAAAAGCGAAGCAATAACACCAAATTTAAAAGTTTGCTTGTCCTCAAGCAAAGAAAAACTAAAAACAGAGAGAAACATAAAAAGACGCATAGAAGAACAAAAACAAATATTATCGCAAAAGAAGAATAAAATGATAAAAGGACAAGAGAGGGTAAAATAATTAAAATATATATATTTTTGTTGTTGTTTTGTAATTTTTTTCTTTATATATATATATATATATATATATATATATAGAGGGGTAGGGGGGAAGGGGGAGGGGGGACATATATATATGTATAAATATAAGGGGGAGGCGTATATATATGGAATAGGAGGGGGCGGGTTATATATATATATATATAAAAGGGGGAGGCGTATATATATGGAATGGGAGGGGGGTTATATATATATATATATAAAAGGGTGTTATGGACGGAATATATAGAAAGGGAAAAAGGGAACGTGGGATCCCGAAGGGGAATATATAGTGAATGAAATAAAGGGAAGTGGATCTATTCAGGGGTGGGGACTAATGCTATTGATTTGGTTCAAAAATCATTGATTTGGTGTGGAATTAGAACCAAATAGGAAGCTGGCACCTAATTTTAAGATTTCTGGCTCCTAACTTCATTTTGATGGGTGGAAGTAAGGCCTGCGCCTAACTTGAGTGCACTTGCGCTTATCTTGAAGCCTCCCGAGTGTATCAACGACCCTGGCGCCTTACTTGATCCTTTGTGGCGCCCAACTTGCCTTGAGTTCTCACACCTTGCACCTAACTTGAGAGGGCTCAAGTTAGGTGTGGACTAGGCAGAGAAAAATCCTCCTTGCACGCGTCTTGTGGTGTCTAACTTGAGAAACTTTAAGTTAGGCGCCAACCCCCGGAGAGTGATGCCTCCTTGTACCCAGCATGTGGCACCTGACTTGAGATTTTCAAGTTAGGCGTCACCAAAATCTGAATCAATATCCTCCCGGGTGTTTGAAACTCTGTATTTATGAACCTGTTTCTATTTCAATGACTCAGATTCAACTTTCAATTCTTAGAAATTATGTAGAAGCAGGACAAAGAGAAATTGTAGATCAAGAGTGAAACAGAATTCCTTCAATTCTCAATCCACAATTCAAAATCAAAAAGGAAAACTAAAAGAGAGAGCTCTCTACTACTACTCTTAATGCTCCCTAGTGGAGCTCGCCTACCAATGCTCTCTATTAGAGCCAACTCCCCTAACAAAGATGAAAATGGTGCCTTATATAGGCTTTTTACAAAATGATATTGAAATGAAAAACAAATTAAATGAAAATCTTAATTCTAGCTTATTCTTGTGCCTTTGAGTGATGATGTGGGCTTTGCTTGCTTTGGATTTGAGGAGAAATGGGTTTGGTTGGCCTTGATTCAATTTGGAGAGAAATTGAATTTAAATGGAATTTTTATTCAATTTTTGGGCCCATGGGTGTTGCTCCCAGGTCAATGCTCTGCTCTCACCAAGAGTGGAGCATCCAAGCCTTGCCAAGTCTTATGCATGCAACATTGCTCCCTGGCCGTGTCATGTAATGCTCAGCTCTTCAATGTAGCACTCAGCTCTCCAAGTGAGCGCAGAATCCTTGCTTCCTTGGTGAGGTATCCGTGTTCAAGCCTTGGGGGTTGCATTCTTGCCCAATTTCCTTGCATTTTTTTGGGAGAGAGCATGACAATGCTCTCCAAGAGAGCGCTATGCTCTCCAAGTGAGCGCCACTTTGCTTCGGAGTGAGGCTCTAGCTTTGAGCATTGGTGGAAGCATTGGCTGATTTTTTTGCTTGTTTTTTGCCCTTAAAGATATATTTCATTCGTGCCTCAATTTCATGCCAAATATGGATTGCCATACATTGTTGGAAAGCTCTGACTGTGAGCTTTCCAACGCAACTAGAAGCACATCAATCGGACATATGTAGCTCAAGTTATAGCCCTTTGAAAGAGGCATGGTCATGCTGTGAGCGCCCAGATTTTAACTTAGCCAAAATTTTGCTTCCAAGCTTATCTTTGCATCAGGGTAATGCTCTGCTCTTGGCAAGAAGGGAGCATTGTATGCTGATTGCCTATTCTCTTTTAATTTTGTCATGGGCCACGCTTTTAAAAGCATGGCCTAAGCCTCCAAAGTGTGCTCCAACTTCAAAGTGTTTCCCAAAGCTCTTTTTTTCTCCTTTTTAGCTTATTTTGTGCTTCTTTGCTTCTTTTTCTTCTTATTTCCTACAAAATTTATAAAATCAAATGATCAAGGAAATATACCATTTAAGTACAAAAGCATTCATTATTCAAGCACAAATCATCAATTTCTTGTATGAATAAGCATAGAAAAACATGACATGGTGACATGTCATCAAGTATGATACTCAAAATAAGGCATATAATACCTCAAGCTGTCATATATGTCAATTGCATTTGTAATAGCATTATCATCGTGAGTGACTCTTGTACAAAAGCTTACTCCCTTCCTGTCCAAAAACTGCATTCAATATAAGCATTATAAACTATGATTAGTAAATTCCTAAGAGAAAAACTAGAAAAACAGTATGTACAACCAATACAATTGGCAGCCATGAACAAGATGCTGTGTATAGTCTATTGGATCTAATGAGATTGTACTTTCTGCCTTGCAAATTATAATTTGAGATTTAAAAAAATATTTGACACAACCAGATCTTAGTTCTATTATTAGATCATTATTTTTTTAGTTAAAACTTAATTCATCCATCCTAAATTCCTAGTTATACTTTCTTCATAAGAGTGATTTTGTTTTTTTAGACTTGACAAGAAAGAAAGCAAGTATTAAGTATACTATGCACATTCTCTTCATGTCTCAGTTTTCTCTTCAACTTATCAACCTATCAAGTTTGAAAACATTAATTTACTCTATGTATTGAAAATTTATTTCACTAATAAATTATCACATACATCTTGTATCAACACCATTTTCCTTTCTCGATTCGATTGACGCCCATTTTTCTGTGCAGGAATTGCTTTGCTCCCTCTACTTTCCATCTTGTCCTCTTTTGCACATTCAAAGATAGAATCTTTGAAAAGCAGCAAAAAGAAAAAATTAGCTAGAGTCTCTGATATGTTTCTTATGACAAGTAAAAGAACCAAGCTTCCACTTTCCAGATTTAGATAATATTTAAAAGAGGAAGAGAAATTCTATCTGCCTACTACAGTTAAAGTAGTTTAAGCATTAAAATCAAAACTCTTTTAGTGTATAGTGTATAACTAATTCTATCTTGCAAATTGACTAAACAATAGAATAATTAACACCCTACGAGATAAAAAACAACCAAGGTAAAAAGCAAAAATGAAAAATGATTAAAGCTTATTCAAAATTAAAATACCTTATCAAGGTAAGGCTATTCAAGAAACTTGTTCAGCCAATCAATCTTCAGCAAAAACACGAAAACAAGAAACATTGCCTCAACAAAAACCTAAATCCCAAAAAATTCAACAAAAATGAAACTAGTCAATGCATTCAGGAACCTTGATTTCACAAACAAGTTTATAAGAACACAAAAAAAGAACTGTACCTGTTACAAATTCTTATCATAGAATAGGAAATAGAATTAGAGTTAGCGATGGAACATAGGATAATATAATTAGAGTTAGCGATACAATTGAATGAAAGAAAACAGTGATGAAAGATTGAAGAGAGAAACGCAGCAACACACGGAGAAGACCAACCACTAGTGGCGAGATCGAAGAGAGAAACGCACATTACGATTCGAAAGGGAGCAACACGAACAAGGTCAACGGAAGGGGTGTGACGGAGAAGAACCAGGAAGGGGTACGACAGAGCCTCAGTGCGATGGAAGTTCAGTACAATGGAGGTTCGGTGCAATGGCGGTGCAAGGCTGATAGCGCCACCGATGGAGCATTTAGAGGGATGAGTGTAGAGGCACGGAAGTGGAAACTGAAACGGAGAGAAGAACGTGAACCACAAAACTTTATTTTAATATTTTCGACGGAAAATTTTAAATTACAAATAGATTTTCATCTTTAATAATTTAATAAAATTGCAGCGTTTTGTCCATTTAATTATAGACGGATTTTCCGTCTGTAACCATTTCCAACGAAAAAAATTAATTTTTCTGACAAAATTATCGACGGATTCTCTTTTCCATCTATAATTTATGCTAATTCATTTTTTTGTTTTCCGACAAAAAATCCCTCTCAAATTCTGTTTGTATTTCTGTGGGATAAAATCCGTCGGAAATATCCGTCTGTAATAACTAGTTTTCTAGTAGTGAGTAGGGAAACTCCTTATCTATCCTTTTAATTTTTGTAAATTCACCTTAGAGTGCACAAAAAAAACTCTTATTTAATTTTGTTTATGCAATTATTCTATCTTAAAGTCAGTGTTTGCAAAAAAAGAGTAAAAAAACGATTGAGTATTATGATAGTGATTATGAAAAAGAGCTTTTCATTCCAGATTCGAGGACGAATCTTTTTGAAGAGGGAGACGATGATACGTGCTCAGGAAGGCAATTTCGTCATGTTAGAGACAAGGGGGCAGAATGGTAATCCTGTGATATTCAAGGATTTGAATACTAGAAGAATTATACCATGCCGATCTTGGACATCAAAAAAAATAAAAGTTCATCTCAAAAACAGTGGTGCTGAAATGGCGGTAGCTCATAAGGCTCTTTGGGCTAACTCAGGAAAGCATGAAGCCCAATAAGACTTTCCAAATTCAAGTTGGAGGCATAATTTATCATTAATTTTCAAATTTTAGGCCTTTTTCTTGGTTTGTTTTGCCGTTAGAGTTTGTTAGAAGATTTTTTTAGCTCTGATTTGCTTAGTAGTATTTTTAGAAATTTTAAATTTAAATTAAATCTGATATAATCTATTAAGATCAAATATAATTTAAATTTTAAAATCTTATCTTATCTTTTTGTTAGTTTGTTAGGGGCCTATTTAAACACCTTTGGTGAGACCATTAACATAACTTTTGATGAAAATTTTTTTTTAGTGCTTTATACATGTTTTTTTAGTGTGATTAAGTGAGGTGAGTGATTTGCTTCATGATAAACCATTATTTTATGCTCAATTAAGTGGTTTCTATCAAGTCTTTGGTCACTTATTCATCTAAACTTCATGGTTTTACAATTCCTTCTTTATTCCTTAATATATGTGAAAATATGTTTCCAAGACCATAAAATTACTAATTTTAATTATCCTTTATTACCATTCGATGCCATGATCCGTGTGTTGAGTACTTTCAGGCTTTATAGGGCAGGAATGGCTTAGCGAACAGAAAGGAAACATACAAAAGTGGAAGGAACACGCGAAAATGAAGTTTTGAAGGAAATGGCAGCGACGCGCACGCATGGACGACGCGGACGCGTGACTTGCGCAGAGCACAAGCGACGCGCACGCGTGGACGACGCGGACACATGCCTAGCGCAAAGCACGAGCGACGCGTACGCGTGAATGATGGGTACGCGTGACAAAGAAAACTTCCAAATGACGCGTACGCGTGACCCACGCGCACGCATGACGGACGCCACGTGCAGAAAATTGCAGAAAATGCCCCCAGTGATTATAAAGTGGGAGAATCCATTCATTCAAGGAATAACATGGATACAACATTCAAATTCACAATTTTAGGTTTTAGATGTAGTTTTTAGAGAGAGAGGCTCTTTCCTCTCTCTTAGGTTTTATGATTAGGATTTCTCTTAGGTTAAGTTTACTTCTTCTCCAAATTCCAGGTTCAATGTTCCTTTAATTTGTGTTTCTCTTCTACTTTTATTTACTCTAATGCTTTTACTTGTTAATTACTTATGTTGCCAAATTGGCTTATGAACTCTTCATGTTAGATTTGAATATTATATTTAATGCAATTTGAGGTATTTCAGATTTATGATTACTTTCTTCTATTTATGATATAAATAATTTAGACTTTCCACTTTTGGCTTTGGTCAAGTAATTGGTAACACTTGAGTTGTCAAACTCAGCGGTTGATTGAGAATTGGAAATTGCTGATTGATTTGGATCCTTCTAAAGATAGTCTTTCCATAGGAGTTGACTAGGACTTGAGGAATCAAGTTGATTAGTCCACTTGACTTTCCTTTATTTAGTAAGGGTTAACTAAGTGGGAGCAACAAACAATTCTCATCACACCTGATAAGGATAACTAGGATGGGATTTCCAGTTTTCATACCTTGCCAAGAGTTTTTATAATTATTAATTTATTTTTCTTGCCATTTAAATTACTCGTTCTCTATTTCAAAAACCCAAAAATATACCTTTTTTTCCATAACCAATAATAAATCATACTTCCCTGCAATTCCTTGAGATACGACCCAAGGTTTAAATACTTCGGTTATAAATTTTATTGGGTTTGCTTAAGTGACAACCAAAACTTTTGTCCGAAAGGATTCTTTGTTGGTTTAGAAACTATACTTACAATGCGATTATATTTCTATAAATTCTATACTAGCAAGAATCTAATCGTCAAAATGGCGCCGTTGCCGGGGAATTGCAACTGTGTGCCTTAGTTTTGGTTATTGTAAATATTTTTCTTTTTCTTATTTATTTATTTTTGTTTTTATTTTTGTTTTTAATTTTTATTAGCTACTATGAGTTCTCACCCCTCTGGCTTTAAGTTTGGTTCCAACATTGTTGCAAGGATTGGAAGCTATAATAGGAACATGCATCAAGGTCGAAACAATCAAAGATGGATGGAGCCACAAGGATCTGATCAACCCTTTCGACAACAACACTTTCCAAAGTACCATGGACACCGACCATTCTACAATGCATACCAAGACAATAGTAATGGTGGACCCCTTCGTGACATACTACCTCCACCCAATTACTGTAGTCAAGAGCCATTCTGAGGAGTGTACCAAGATGATATATATAGTGGACCCCCTTGTAGTTACCAACATGCCCCGACATATGTTTATGAACCCCCTCCTAAACATAACTCTGAACTACCATACTCACAAGCCAACTACAACCATTCACCTCCTTATGACCCTAACCCTTATCCACACCAATTCCAATCCAATTACTCCCAAGAACCACCACTGCCCTATGCACCATGTCCATATCCATTGACCCAAGAATCAAAGGAGCGTCTCAAGGAAACAGTGAAAAAATTTCATGCAACCTTTCATCAATTGGAGCAAGCGATTAATCGATTACCTTCCCGACGTTCGGACAGTCAAGGAACCCCCATGGCTTCATGTGGACAATCTAATGAATAACATAGCATGAAGGAGATACTGGAAACTCCGACGGACAGTAAAGAGCATGACTTTGTACTCGAACAAGTGGAGGAAGCCAAAATTACCAACGAAGAAGAATTGGTTGAAGAATTAGGAGATGCTGAGCCTCCATGGGAATCCAAAATTGTGGAGAATTCCGTCAATAAATTTGTCATTGATGCTACGGAGGATAGTGCACAACCCCCAAAGCAGGTATCCTATGAAGAACTAAACGGAACAACTCAAGAAGCGAGTTTCCTTGATAATGATAATCATGAATCAAGTTCTCCTAGTAATGAACTTGCATTTGCAAGTGAATTCTTTGAGATAGAAGAATCTTCCCCAAGTGAATACGAAGATGATATTGAGGTAGATTTTTCCTAACCTCCAACTTATGACTTGAGTGATGAGGAAAAAATCAAAGACTTGGATCAAGACGTGGTTGCAGTTGAAGAAGTTTGCAAAGAAGTGGAAGAATTCACAGAAGAACACAAGGGAGTAGAGCTTGCAAGACCACTGGAAACACCTACCCCAAGGCCATTACCACCCAATACAAACTTCATGTGAGTAAAATCCTTAGCCTTTATCTTTACTTTTCCACTTGAATATGGTTTGCTTGAAACAGATGGCCAGCTTAGAGCTCTTTTGCGGCTTCAAGAGTAAGAGGGAAATGGTTCGTACCCAGAGCTAGTATGCAAGATTCAATGAGGTTCCACACTTCAATTTGAAGTGCAAAGATTGGTATCAAGTTCAATTGAATGGGTCTAGGATATTGTTTGGCCGCTTCAGTGAGAATTCAGACTGCTTGCCACCCGGATGGAACAATATTGCTCAACAAGAAGACGAGTGCAAAGGCAAGATTTGGGACCCCGGAATTCAGCCAAGCAATCAATACTCTTGGGGCCTTGTCACTTGCTTTAACTTGCTTGAAGGCTTTTTGCGCCTAGTTTGGGATCCCGGAGGCTATTGGAATTGCAAACAGTGGTAGAGATTTCTGGATGAGTTCAAGCATAAGCCACCATAACAAGAAACTCATCAACTGTCCAACTTAAGGACTTTAACTAAAAGTGCTAGGTGGGAGACAACCCACCATGGTATGATCGTTCCTTTTTCAATTTTAATTTCATTTCATTTTGTTTGTTTTTTTTAAGTTTTATTTTATTTTATTGAACTTGGAATTATTCATAACATCCACATCAGCTGCGTCATTTCCACCCACCCCTACCCACGCGTTAGCGTCAATGACGCTTTCGCGACGTTGCACTTTCGCCCCATCCATGCTCTCGCGTAATCTATGCGTTTGCGTGGATTTGAATCCACTTAACCCATTCCACTCGAAATCCTAACTCCCAGCATCAACATTTTCCCTCCACCTTCCCCTCTGCACTCTCCTCTCCTACATTACCCCTAGAGCCGCCGCAACCCACCACCACCTCCCACCGGAGCAACCGCCGCCCGTCCCCCTCACCCCTCTTTCTTCTCCTCTTTTCTTTCTCCTCTTTCCCCCTTTCTCTTCCTTTTCTCCCCACTGCCCCTGCCTCCACCACGACTGAACTAGCGCCGCCGCCACCACCGGCCACCACGAGCCCCACAACCCTCACCATCATCGCCCCCTTCTTCTCTTCTCCCCTCCATAACCCTCTTTCTTTCCCTACCCACCGAATCGCCGCCCTGCCTCCAACAAGGACCGTTTCCCCTACCGCCTCCCAGTGCCGCCACCATCACCACACCACCGCCATCTCTCTGCATCATATTTCTGTTACTGCGCCCACCATGTTCCGCTGCACACTGATTCCTTTCCTAGTCCGTTAATTAGTTGCATATTTTTTCATATTCTATTCAAATTAGGATGTGGTTAGTGGATTTAGGCCTGATAATTGCGCCGTTCTTGCTACTTGTTTTCTCCGTTTCGCAATTTTGAAACTGTTGTGATGATAATGCTGTTCATATGCTGTTCTTTACTGTTTAATGCTGTTGTTATACTATTCAACCTGAATTGCATTCCTTGCTACAAATTGAGTTTGTTTATCCTGAATTCATGTGCCTTATTATTGGTTACTCTTTTCTGCATTACTTTATCATCATATAAACTACTTTCTATTGCTATTTATTACCCAGGAACGTCCAATTTTTAGCCGAAGTGCTGCCCGATTTTTTTCACAACTTGTTTCACTAATCTCTCATTCATAATTGGCTTTGGCATTTTCAAATTTTGCACTAATTGGTTTCAACCGAGCCAATTCATGGATAAATGGGCAAGCATTCTCATTCTTTCTGGTTCCCTTATTAGCTAACTCGCATTATTGATAATTTTATTTTCATTTTGCATTTCTTTTATTTATATGATTTATCATCAATAAACTGCAATCTCTGCTTGAATGTGAGTTACTTATTATTCAAGTTTGTGCAATTTTTATTAACTAGGGACCACATCACCATGCCACTTACTTTAACTTCACTTTTTAACTCTTAACTGCACTAACTTTCTAACTTCCCTTTTTGTTTTCAACTAACTACTTTCAAACCATTTCAAGGCATGATTATTGTTGTTCCTGATTAACAAGAATTTCGCATATCATAGATTTTGGATTGTGAATTTTAATCTCTGACTTTTAACTTGTATACAGTCCAAAATTTTACATATATTTAACTCACTACATGTTTATATTTCTCTTTTAACCCCTATTTTGCCCCTCTATGCTTATATTGCTTGAATCCTATTTGCCTTCCTATTTTTCTGCTTTGAGTTGATAAATTGTATCTTGAAACTTCTATTTTTCAGGATGTCTGATCCAAAGGGAAAAGGCAAACCTACAGCAGGCACGGGTAAAAGAAAGAGAGGAGAATCATCTACCGCCCTGTTAGATATCCTGCGTGATGATTCCTAGCGTGAAAAGAACTTCTCTCCGCAGGAAAAAGCAGATCAACTAGTGCCTACCACTGATCTGATCAAGTTCGCAAATCGTTACTGTGAACTCAAATATGATGTCTTTAGGACTAAAAGGCACCTATACTTGGAAAAGACCCTCTGTATTCCAGCTGAATTACAATCGCACACTACAGAACAGATAAAACAGAGAGGCTGGTTCTTTCTGGAGAGGGACTTGATGAAAGTTAATGCATCCTAGGTCCGTGAATTCTATTGTAACTATTACAAGACAACCTTGTATGCAGTATAGCTCAGAGGCAAACAGATTCTAGTCATTAAGGAGGCAATTGAAGATATCCTCCAGTTCATGCCTAAATTTGATCAGCCAGATGGTTATCAGAAGGCTGAGGAAGAGATCAGATTTATGCGATGTGATTGGGACGCAGTGAAGCGAACCATATCCATTGACCCAGCTGCCCCAAGGGTTATGGGTAAGTCAACAGTAAACCCAAAAGGCATAAAAATCATTTATCTGAATGATGAGGCTCGCCTATGGCAGCAAATTCTGAGCAACTATGTAATGCCAAGCACTGACGAGACGGAGGTGCCAGCTGCCATGATTACTCTTATCTAGTGCGTGATGGAAGGCAAGGACCTGTACCTTCCTCGGTTCATCACGCATTCCATGGCTAAAGTCCATGTTAGAGGCACTCTGCCCTTCCCTTATTTGATTGCTCAGATGGGCCGCTGAGCCGAGGTGCCCTGGGAGCTTGCGGATGAAAAGCCACCTGCAGCCAACTACAAGAAGATTATCCCACACAGCATGATGTTCAAGGCTTTGGGCTACAGACCACCCTTTCTCACTGCCTCCGTAGAGGCAGCCACATCTTCTGCCGCCCCTTCAGCTCCTACTACACCAGTCACCACCACAACACCTCCACCTGCTTCAGAGCCCGTCTACCACCTTTTGCACTGCCTATTCGAGTGCCTAAACCAGTGGAACGCCACAACCAGCAGCGATATGAGTAGTCTGAGCGTCACAGCAAGCGCTGCTATGGGCATTTGAAGTTAATGATCCAGTCCGGCCACCATGACATCCCCTCCGAGCCTGACACACCATCAGATCCATTTGAGGAGGAGGCGGATGACCAGGAGGAATAGGCACGAGCCGACGCTGAGCAGGCAGGACCCGATCAGACTGCACCACACCATAAGGAGCCTGAGCAGATCCAGCCAACCGATCCATAGGTCCCTCTACAGACAGAGCCTCCACTACAGCAAGCAGACCTTCAGGCCACCACAGAGACACCTACAGCACACCCTTCCGGAGGTGACACTTCTTCACACCCTGCTTGATTGAGCATCGAGGACGATGCTATTATTTAAGTGTGGGAAGGTCACCATCTCTGGCGAATTTAATTTTGGTGAACTACTTTCAAACCCTTTTTATCTTATTTTGTTTATTTTCTGTATTTTTATCTTGTTTAACTCTCAGTACTTGCACATTTTCTTTTGCTGTATTTCTGATTACTTTATTACATTTTGCATTTTGGGCTGTATATATATCTTAGATATTTAGCTTAATTTGCACTCTTAGCTTATTAGTTGTGATATAGAAAATATTGATTATTTAGTTAGTTTACCCTTTTAGCATATGATAATTTGGTTTAATTGAGAACAAAGAGTAAACTAGAAACTTTAATTTTTTAGAATCACAACAATCCACACACCATATATATATATATATATATATATATATATATATATATATATATATATATATATGTTGGCAAATTGACAACATTTTTCAAGGAAAATACTTATTTTTATAAGAGCCATTCAAAGATTCACATTGAGTTGAATGGAAACTCTTAATTTCTACTTGCATGATATACATAATTGATATATGGTTTTTGAGCCAAAGAACACACAACCCGTGAGTTTTTGAGCTTAATTGCATGGCTATATTATTTAACCATAGTTCTCATTCCTGTGTGTTTCACCCTTCTTCTCTATACTTGCAGACTTTACTTTGTTTCATTCTATATGTCCAATATTCAATGTATTTACATGCATGCATATGATTGAGGCCATTGTTTGTTTTTTTCTCACTTATCCCAAATAGCCTACCCTTTTAAATCACCCTTGTTAGCAACCTTAAGCCTTTGTATCCCCATTTATTCTGAATATTACCACATCACTAGCCTTAAGTAGAAAAACAAATTAAATATCCCAAACTGAATCTTTGGTTAGCTTAAGATAGAGATTGTGTATCAATTATGTGTGGAGAACCGTGGAAACATGGGTTGATAGGAGGGTATTGAATTGGTAAATTATTTTGAAATTTGGGTGCATGCTCATATAAGACCAAAATAATTAAAATACCATGTGCATTGATAGGTTGTGTTTATTTTTTCCAAAAAAAAAATTCCTATGATTAATGAAATAAATAAGGGGACAAAATTACCCCAATATTAAATTTAGTGAAAGATCAATGCACATGTGATAAATTCTAAAATAAGTTGGTACATGAGTATGTGATACAAAAGTGGGAAAATTGGGTAGCTAGGCATAATTTTAAAAATTATATAGCGTGTGTATATGTTAGGTGAGATCTTAGATTAATCAAGGATTCAATTTACAGCTCACTTAGCCTTATATATACATCCTCACCTTTACCTTAGCCTCATTACAACCTTGAAAAGTCCTCATGATGTGCATGTGTACATTAAAATCTGAGTGATTAGAGTGTAAACACAAATCCAGTGAGGGTTCAATAGCTTAATTCCATATATCCATGTTTAATCATTGCTTGTCTTGCAAGTTTATGAATTCTTTTGATTAGCTCAACTCAATTGTGAATATATCTTAATATGGTTCAACCTTTGTTGTGCATATATGATTCCTTGAAAAATTTGACTCAATTTTTCCACATGTAAGCTCTATGTGTACATAAGTGGATAGTAATTTGAATTGCATGATTCATTTAGGTAGCTTGCATTTAGATAGATTGTATTGCATAGATTCCACCATTCTACCTTAACCCCTTTATAGTTTCTCTTGAATTAAGCATGAGGACATGCTAATGCTTAAATGTGGGGAGGTTGATAAACCACTATTTTATGATATTTCTTATGCTCAATTAAGTGGTTAAGTGGTTTCTATCAAGTCTTTGCGCACTTATTCATCTAAACTGCATGGTTTTACAATTCCTTCCTTATTCCTTAATATATGTGAAAATATGTTTCCTAGACCAAAAAAATTACTAATTTTAATTATCCTTTACTACCATTCGATGCCGTGATCCGTGTGTTGAGTACTTTCAGACTTTATAGGGCAGGAATGGCTTAGCGAACAGAAAGGAAACATACAAAAGTGGAAGGAACGCACAGAAATGAAGTTTTGAAGGAAATGGCAGCGACGTGCACACATGGACGACGCGGACGCGTGACTCGCACAGAGCCCAAGCGACGCGCACGCGTGGGTGACGCGGACGCATGCCTAGCGCAAAGCACGAGTGATGAGCGGATAATTTATACGCTTTTTGGCATTATTTTTAGATAGTTTTTAGTAGAATCTAGCTACTTTTTAGTATATTTTTATTAGTTTTTAAGAAAAATTCACATTTCTGGACTTTATTATGAGTTTATGTGTTTTTCTGTGATTTTAGGTATTTTCTGGCTGAAATTGAGGGACCTGAGCAAAACTCTTATTCAGAGGCTAAAAAAGGACTACTGATGTTGTTGGATTTTGACCTCCTTGCACTCGAAATAGACTTTTTGGAGCTACAGAAATCCAAATGGCACGCTCTCAATTGCTTTATAAATTAGACATCCAGGGCTTTCTAGCAATATATAATAGTCCATACTTTGCTCGAGTTTTGACGACGCAAATGGGCGTTCAAACGCCAACTCCCTGCCCTATTCTGGCGTTAAATGCCTGAAACAGGTTACAAACTAGAGTTAAACGCCCAAAACAGGCTACAAACTGCCGTTTAACTCCAAGAGAAGTCTCTACACATGAAAGCTTCAATGCTCAGCCCAAGCACACACCATGTGGGCCCGAAAGTGGATTTTTCCATCATTTACTTATCTCTGTAAACCTTAGTAACTAGTTTATTATAAATAGGACTTTTTACTATTGTATATGCGGGGATCTTTGATCAATTTTTTGCTATCTTAGACATTGGGGGCTGGCCTCACGGCCATGCCTGGACCATCATCACTTATGTATTTTCAACGGTGGAGTTTCTACATACCAAAGATTAAGGTGTGGAGCTCTGCTGTTCCTCGAGTATTAATGCAATTACTACTATTTTCTATTCAATTCATGCTTATTCTTGTTCTAAGATATCTATTTGCACATAAGAACATGATGAATGTGATGATTATGTGACACTCATGACCATTCTCAACTTATGAACGCGTGCCTGACAAACACTTCCGTTCTAGATGAAAACAAGCTTGAATGCATATCGCTTGGATTCCTGGTCCATGCATTTGATTGCCTCTCCTGACAATAGAGCCTTCAATTCCTTGAGATTAGAGTCTTCGTGGTATAAGCTAGAACCAATTGGCAGCATTCTTGAGATTCGGAAAGTCTAAACCTTGTCTGTGGTAATCCGAGTAGGATCTAGGATGGGATGACTGTGATGAGCTTCAAACTCATGACTGTTGGGCATAGTGATAGACACAAAAGGATCACTAGATCCTAGTCCAACACAAGTGAAAACTGACAGATGATTAGTCCTACGTAACCCGTAGCTGGACCATTTTCACTGAGAAGACGGGAGGTAGCCATTGACAACGGTGATACCTGAACATACAGCTTGCCATAGAAAGAAGTATGAAGGATTGGATGAAGGCAGTAGGAAAGCAGAAATTCAAAAGGAACAACGCATCTCCATATGTTTATCTGAAATTCCCACCAATGAATTACATAAGTATCTCTATCTTTATTTTATGTTTATTTATCTTTTAATTATGAAAACTCCATAACCATTTGAATCCGCCTGACTGAGATTTACAAGATGACCATATCTTGCTTCAAGCTGACAATCTCCGTGGGATCGACCCTTACTCATGCAAGGTTTATTACTTAGACAACCCAGTGCACTTGCTGGTTAGTTGTGCGAAGTTGTGAAAAAGAGTTAAGATTACAATTGTGCGTACTAAGTTGTTGGCGCCATTGAGATCACAATTTCGTGCACCAAGTTTTTGGCACCGTACACCTACTTCAAACCTTCATGAAAATTACAATTGCAATTTTGTAATTCCGCACAACTAAACAGCAAGTGCACTGGATCGTCCAAGTAATACCTTACGTGAGTAAGGGTCGATCCCACGGAGATTGTCAGCTTGAAGCAAGCTATGGTTATCTTATAACTCTTAGTCAGGATATCAATAAGGGTTCTTAGTTTAATTGAGAAAATTAAAAGAACATGAAATAAATACTTGTTATGCATTAATGGAGAATGTGTTGGAGTTTTGGAGATGCTCTGCCTTCTAAATTTCTGCTTTCCTACTATCTTCTTCTTCACGCATGCAAGGCTTCTTCCATGGCATGCTGTATGTTGGTGGATCACCGTTGTCAATGGCTACCATCCGTCTTCTCAGTGAAAATGGTCCATGTGCATGGCTAATCATCTGTCGGTTCTCACTTGTGTTGGAATAGGATCTAGTGATTCTTTTGCGTCTGTCACTACACCCAACATTCATAAGTTTGAAGCTCTTCACAGTCATCCCATCCCAGATCCTACTCGGAATACCACAGACAAAGTTTAGACTTTCCAGATCTCAAGAAGACTACCAATTGATTCTAGCTTATACCACGAAGACTATGGACTCATTGATTGAATGCTTTGTTGTCAGGAGATGCAGTCAAACTCATGAACCAGAAACCCAAGAAATGAACACTCAATCGAAGGTAGAACGGAATTGGTTGTCAGGCACATGTTCATAGGTTGAGAATGGTGATGAGTGTCATGAATCATCATATTCATCATGTTTAAGTGCGAGTGAATATCTTAGAATAGAATCAAGCGTGATTGAATAGAAACAAGAGTAATTGCATTAATCCATTGAGACACGGCAGAGCTCCTCACCCCCAACCATGGAGTTTAGAGACTCATGCCGTAGGAAATACAAGTTCAGATGTAAAATGTCATAAGGTACAAAATGAATCTCTAAAAGTAGTTTTTATACTAAACTAGTACCCTAGGTTTACAGAAAATGAGTAAACTAAGATAGATAGTGTAGAAATATACTTCCGGGGCCCACTTGGTATGTGTTTGGGCTGAGCAATGAAGCTTTCACATGTAGAGGCTATTCGTGGTGTTTAACTCCAGCTTTTGTGCCAGTTTGGGCGTTTAACTTTAGCTTGTATCCTGTTTCTGGCGTTTAACGCCAGAATAGGGTAGAAACTTCGTGTTAAATGCCAGTATGCGTCATCATAACTCGGGCAAAGTCTAAACTATTATATATTTCTGGAAAGATCTGGATGTCTAATTTCCAACGCAATTGAGAGTGCGCCAATTGGGCTTCTGTAGCTCTAGAAAATCCATTTCGAGTGTAGGAATGTTAGAATCCAATAGCATCTGCAGTCCTTTTTCAGCCTCTGAATAAGATATTTGCTCAAGTCGCTCAATTTCAGCCATAAAATACCTGAAATTATAGAAAAATGCACAAACTCATAGTAAAGTCCAGAAATGTGATTTTTGCATAAAAACTAATAAAAATATACTAAAAAGTAACTAGATCCTACTAAAAACTATATGAAAATACCCCCAAAAAGCGTATAAAATATCCGCTCATCACAACACCAAACCTAAATTGTTGCTTGTCCTCAAGCAACTAGATAAATAAAATAGGATAGAAAGAAAATCAAGAGGCAATAACTTCTCAGAGTGTTATATGAAGCTCAAATTCTCATTAGATGAGCGGGGCTAGTAGCTTTTTGGTTTCTGAACAGTTTTGGCATCTCAATTTATCCTCTAAAGTCTAGAATGATTGGCAACTATAGGAACTCAGAATTCAGATAATGTTATTGATTCTCCTAGTTTAGTATGTTGATTCTTAAACATAGCTACTTTATGAGTCTTGGCTGTGGCCCTAAGCACTTTGTTTTCCAGTTTTACCACTGGATACATAAATGCCACAGACACATAACTGGGTGAACCTTTTCAGATTGTGACTCAGCTTTGCTAAAGTTCCTAGTTAGAGGTGTCCAGAGTTCTTAAGCACACTCTTTTGCCGTGGATCACGACTTTAACCACTCGGTATCAAGCTTTACACTTGGACCTTCATGACACAAGCACATGGTTAGGGACAGCTTGATATAGCCGCTTACGCCAGGATTTTATTCCTTTAGGCCCTCCTATCCATTAATGCTCAAAGTCTTGGATCCTTTTTACCCTTGCATTTTGGTTTAAAGGGCTATTGGCTTTTTTCTTTTTCTTTCTTTTTTTTTCACTGCTTTTTCTTTCTTCAAGAATCAATTTCATGATCTTTCAGATCATCAATAACATTTTTCTTTGTTCATTATTCTTTCAAGAGCCAACAATTTTAACATTCACAAACTTCACTATCAAAATTATGCATTGTTCAAGCATTCATTCAGAAAACAAAAAAGTATTGCCACCACATATAAATAATTTGATTTTTTCTTATTAAGAACTCAAAAAACAAAATTGCCTCGTTATTCTAAAAAAATCTGCTATTTTATTCATGTTTAATGATGATAAAAAAATAGATTATAGCTTATTTGGAAATGATAAAAATAAAATTAAAATTAAAATTAAAAATACTAATTACTACTATTCATGTGACTCCTAAGGTAGATCTCTAATAGCGGAAGTTATCACAGAGTTAAGATTAGGACTCAACAATCTTTATTTTGGGAGATGGATGCTCCTTCAATCTGTGGGGTGTCTGGTCCTTCAAGAGACAGCTTCTGGCGTTTTAGCTCCTGTAGCTCACGCCCTTACTTCTCCTGTTCCTTAAGCAGTTTGCAAAGCATGCTATTTTGATTTTGCTATTCTTCCTTAAGTTGATCCATAGCTTCTTGCAGCTTGGTAACAGATGCTTCTAGGCAGGTCCAGTAGTCAATCTGTGGGATTTTTGGGAGGAACTCCTACGCCCTCTTCTTGATTGAGTTATCTTGCACTTGTTGTCCTTCCATTGACTTTTTTGTGATTGGGTGATTGACTGAGATATACTCATCTACTCCCATCTTTGCTCTAGCATTTTTACATAGCAGAGAAATCAAGCTTGGGTAGGCCAATTTGGCTTCAATGGAGTTCTTGTCTGCAATTGTGTAAAGCTCACAAGAAATCAGATGATAAACCTCCACTTCGTTTCCCAGCATAATGTAATGGACCATCACTGCTTTTTTGACAGTGACCTCAGAGCGATTGCTGGTGGGCAGTATGAAATGCCCAATTAAATCCAGCCAGCCTCTAGTAACTGGTTTGAGATCCCCTCTCTTGAGTTGATTTGGGACACTCTTTGTGTTGGTTATCCACTTGGCTCTAAGGATGCATATGTCCTCTAGAACTTGGTCCAAGCGCTTATCTACTCTCACCACTATTAAAGGATTCTGGATCATCTTGTAGTTGAGGTAGTCACGAAATTGTGATCATCAACAATGGCTCCAAAGGCTTGGTGCTCTCAAACGTGAATCACACTTTGTCACAACTTCGCACAACTAACCAGCAAGTGTACTGGGTCGTCCAAGTAATACCTTACGTTGAGCGCCAGTCGTCGTCAAATCTAGAATGAAGTATAAACCATTATATATTTCTGGAAATCTCTGGATGTCTACTTTCTAACGCCGTTGAGAGCGCGCCATTTAGAGTTCTGTAGCTCCAGAAAATCCATTTTGAGTGCAAGGAGGTCAGATTCCAACAGCATCAACAGTCCTTTGTCAGCCTCCTATCAGAGTTTTGCTCAGGTCCCTCAATTTCAGCCAGAAAATACCTGAAATCACAGAAAAACACACAAACTCATAGTAAAGTCCAGAAATGTGAATTTAGCATAAAAACTAATGAAAACATCCCTAAAAGTAACTAGATCATACTAAAAACTACCTAAAAACAATGCCAAAAAGCGTATAAATTATCCGCTCATCACAACACCAAACTTAAATTGTTGCTTGTCCCCAGGAAACTGAAAATCAATTAGGATAAAAAGAAGAGAATATACTATAAATCCCAAAATATCAATGAATATTAATTCTAATTAAATGAGCGGGACTCATAGCTTTTTGCTTCTGAACAGTTTTGGCATCTCACTTTTTCCTTTGAAGTTTAGAATGATTGGCTTCTATAGGAACTTAGAATTTTAGATAGTGTTATTGATTCTCCTAGTTATGTTTGTTGATTCTTGAACACAGCTACTTTTATGAGTCTTGGCCGTGGCCCTAAGCATTTTGTTTTCCAGTATTACCACTGGATACATAAAAGCCACAGACACATGACTGGGTGAACCTTTTCAGATTGTGACTCAGCTTTGCTAGAGTCCCCAGTTAGAGGTGTCCAGAGCTCTTAAGCACACTCTTTTTGCTTTTGATCACGACTTTAACCACTCAGTCTCAACCTTTTCACTTGGACCTGCATGTTACAAGCACATGGTTAGGGACAGCTTGATTTAGCCGCTTAGGCCTGGATTTTATTTCCTTGGGCGCTCCTATCCATTGATGCTCAAAGCCTTGGATCCTTATTACCATTTCCTTTTGGTTTTAAGGGCTATTGGCTTTTTCTGCTTGCTTTTTCTTTTTCTTTCTATTTTTTTTGCCAAAATTTTTTTTGCAAGTTTTTGCTTTTTCACTGCTTTTTCTTGCTTCAAGAATCAATTTCATGATTTTTCAGATTATCAATAGCATTTCTCTTTGTTTATCATTCTTTCAAGATCCAACAATTTTAACATTCATAAACAACAAGATCAAAATTATGCATTGTTCAAGCATTCATTCAGAAAACAAGAAGTATTGTCACCACATCAATATAATTAAACTAAATTCAAGGATAATTTTGAAATTCATGTACTTCTTGTTCTTTTGAATTAGAAACATAGCCTTAAGACATAGTTACTAAATACTAATGATCATGAAGTAGAGACACAAAACATAAACAAACATAAAGCATAAAAACAGAAAAATACAAAAAAATTAAGAACAAGGAATGAGTCCACCTTAGTGAGGGTGGTGCCTTTTGAAGGACCAATGGTGCTTTTTTAGCTCCTTTATGTCTCTTCCTTGCTTTCTGTTGCATGATCCCCAGTGATTTTGGTGTTCCTATCCTTAGTTGCTCCCAATAATTATGTGCAGGAACATGTATCCCCTGAGGAATCTCAAGGATTTCTTGATGAGGGAATTTCTCATGCTCTCTTGATGTGCAGTCAAATGCTCTTCTACTGAGTTATGGACCCTTGAGATGAATATCTCCATCTCCCATGACGCAGAGGTGGAAGATTTTGTCTTCTCTTTTCTCTTCTCTTTCTTTTCTCTCTCTCTTTTTTTTTTTGAGGTTTCTCTGGCCTTAGGTGCCATCAATGGTTATGGAAAAGCAAGAAAAGCAAAAAAGCTATGCTTTTACCACACAAAACTTAGAATGTTGCTCGCCCTCGAGCAAAAGAAGAAAGAATAGAAGAAAGAGAAGAAGATATGGGGGAGAGGGAGAGTTGTTTGGGGAAGAAGGGAGAAGGTGAGTTGAGGTAGGTGGGGATCCTGTGGGGTCCACAAATCCTGAGGTGTTAAGGATTTACATCCCTGCACCAATTAGGCATGTAAAATGCCTTTGCATACAATTCTGGCATTTAAACGCCGAGGTGATGCATGTTCTGGGCGTTCAACACCCATGTGCAACATGTTTCTAGCGTTGAATGCCAGTTCCATGCTTGTTTCTGGCGTTTAACACCAGCTCTATGCTCTGTTCTGGCGTTGAACACCAGCAGATGCTCCTTACTAGCGTTTAAACGCCAGTAGGTCCTTCCTCCAAGGTGTGATTTTTCTTCTGCTGTTTTTGATTCTGTTTTTAATTTTAATATTTTTTTCGTGACTCCACATGATCATGAACCTAATAAAACATAAAAGAACAATGAAAATAAAATAAAATTAGATAAATAAAAATTGGGTTGCCTCCCAATAAGCGCTTCTGTAATGTCAATAGCTTGACAATGGGCTCTCATGGAGCCTCACAGGTGATCAGGCCAATGTTGTATAGTCCCAACACCAAACTTAGAGTTTGGTTGTGGGGATTCAACACGAAACTTAGAGTTTGGTTGTGGCCTCCCAACACCAAACTTAGAGTTTGATTGTGGGGGCTCTGTTTGACTCTGTACTGAGAGAAGCTCTGCATGCTTACTCTCCCTTGTTACAGAAGGATAGTCGTGTGCCTTAAACACAAGGTAGTCCCCATTCAATTGAAGGAATAATTCTCCTCTGTTAACATCTATCACAACTTCTGCTGTGACTAGGAAAGATCTTCCAAGGATGATGCATTCATCCTCCTCCTTCCTAGTGTCTAAGATTATGAAATCAGCAGGGATGTAGAGGCCTTTAACCTTTACCAACACACCCTCTACTAATCCATAAGCTTGTCTTACTGACTTGTCTGCCAATTATAATGAGAATAAGGTAGGTTGTACCTTAATGATCCCCAGTTTCTCCATTACAGAGAGTGGCATAAGATTTATGCCTGACCTTAGGTCACACAGAGCTTTTTCAAAGGTCATGGTGCCTATGGTACATGGTATTAAGAATTTTCCAGGATCTTGTTTCTTTTGAGGTAAAGTTTGCTGAACCCATGTATCTAGTTCACTAATGAGCAAGGGAGGTTCATCTTCCCAAGTCTCATTACCAAACATCTTGGCATTCAGCTTCATGATGGCTCCTAGATATTGAGCAACTTGCTCTCCAGTTACATCTTCATCCTCTTCAGAGGAAGAATAGTCTTCAGAGCTCATGAATGGCAGAAGGAGATTTAATGGAATCTCTATGGTCTCTATATAAGCCTCAGATTCCTTTGGATCCTAAATAGGGAACTCCTTCCTGCTTGAGAGACGTCCTAGGAGGTCTTCCTCACTATGATTTTCGTCCTTCTCCTCCCTTGCGCATTCGGCCATATTGATTACATCAATGGCCTTGCACTCTCCTTTTGGATTCTCTTCTATATTGCTTGGGAGAATACTGGGAGGAGTTTCAGTGACTTTCTTACTCAGCTGGCCCACTTGTGCCTCCAAATTTCTGATGGAGGACCTTGTTTCACTCATGAAACTTAAGGTGGCCTTAGACAGATCAGAGACTAAATTTGCTAAATTAGAGGGGCTCTACTCAGAATTCTCTGTCTGTTGCTGAGAAGATGATGGAAAAGGCTTGTTATTGCTTAGCCTGTTTCTTCCACCATTATTAAGGCCTTGTTGAGGCTTTTGTTGATCCTTCCATGAGAAATTTTGATGATTTCTCCATGATGAATTATAGGTGTTCCTATAAGGTTCACCCATGTAATTTACCTCTGCTATTGCAGGGTTCTCAGGATCATAAGCTTCTTCAGAAGCTGCCTCTTTAGTACTGTTGGATGCATTTTGCCATCCATTCAGACTTTGAGAAATCATGTTGACTTGCTGAGTCAACACTTTGTTCTGAGCCAATATGGTATTCAGAGCATCAATTTCAAGAACTCCCTTCCTCTGAGGTGTCCCATTATTCACGAAATTCCTCTCAGAAGTGTACATGAATTGGTTATTTGCAACCATGTCAATAAGTTCTTGAGCTTCTGCAGGCGTTTTCTTTAAGTGGATGGATCCACCTGCAAAATGGTCCAATGACATTTTGGAAAACTCAGATAGACTATAATAGAATATATCTAATATGGTCCATTCTGAAAACATGTTAGAAGGACACTTTTTGGTCATCTGCTTGTATCTTTCCCAAGCTTCATAGAGGATTCACCATCTTTTTGCTTGAAGGTCTGAACATCCACTCTAAGCTTGCTCAACTTTTGAGGAGGAAAGAATTTATCCAAGAAGGCCGTGACCAACTTATCCCAGGAGTCCAGGCTATCTTTAGGTTGTGAGTACAACCATGTTCTAGCTCTGTGTCTTACAGTAAAAGGGAAAAGCATGAGCCTGTGGACTTCAGGATCTACTCCATTTATCTTAACAGTCTCACAAATATGCAAGAACTCTATTAAAAACTGATAAGGATCTTCAGATGGAAGTCCATAAAACTTGCAGTTTTGTTGCATCAAAGCAACTAATTGAGGTTTCAGCTCAAAATTGTTTGCTCCAATGGCAGGAATTGAGATGCTTATTCCATCAAACTTGGATGTTGGTTTAGTAAAATCACCAAGCATCCTCCTTGCATTATTGTTGTTGGGTTCGGCTGCCATCTCCTTCTCTTGTTCAAAAATTTTAGAAAGGTTGTCTCTGGATTGTTGTAATTTAGCTTCTCTTAGTTTCCTCTTCGGAGTCCTTTCAGGTTTAGGATCAGCTTCAACAAGAGTGCCTTTTTCCTTGTTCCTGCTCATATGAAAGAGAAGAGAACAAGAAAAGAAGAGGAATCCTCTATGTCACAGTAAAGAGGATCCTTATTATTAGTAGAAGAAGAAAGGAATAAAAGTGAAGAAGAACCCAAATACAAGGGTGAGGATAGAAGCAGTGATTGGAGATGAAGAGAGGTGAAGAGAAGTGTTAGTAATAATTAAATAAATAGAAGAAGATAAGAGAGAGAGAATTCTAAAATTAATTTTGAAAAGGTAGTTAGTGATTTTCAAAAATTAAAAGTGAAATAAAATTAAAATTAAAATTTGAAACAATTAATTAATTAAGAAGAATTCGAAAAAGAGGGAAGTGGTTTTCGAAAATTAGAGAGGGAAAAGTAGTTAGTTGGTTTTGAAAAAGATAAGAAACAAACAAAAAGTCAAATAGTTAGTTGAAGAAGATATTAAAATCAAATTTGAAAAGATAAGAAGATCAGAAGTTAGATAAGATATTTTGAAATCAAATTTTTGAAAAAGATAAAATTTTGAAAAAGATATGATAAAAAGATATGGTTGAAAAAGATTTCATTTTTAAAATTAAAATTAATTATTTAACTAACAAGAAACTAAAAGATATGATTCTAAAATTTAAAGATTGAACCTTTCTTAACAAGAAAGTAACAAACTTCAAATTTTTGAATCAATCACATTAATTGTTAGTGTAATTTCAAAAATTTGAAATAAAATTAAGAAAAAGTTTTTGAAAATAATTTTAAAATTTTTGAAATTAATAAGATAAAAATGAAAAAGATTTGATTTTTGAAAAAATTTTTGAAAAGATAGGATTTTTAAAATTGAAAATTTGACTTGACTTTTAAGAAACAACTAATTTTAAAAATTTTTTGACTAAGTCAACTCAAATTTTCAAAAATTATGAGAAAATTAAGGAAAAGATATTTTTTGATTTTTGATTTTTGAATGATGAGAGAGAAAAACAACAAAAATGACTCACAACATGAATATTATGAATCAAAACTCATGACGCATGCAAGAATACTATGAATGTCAAGATGAACACTAAGAACACTTTGAAGATCATGATGAACATCAAGAACATATTTTTGAAAAGAAATTTTTATGCAAAGAAAATATGCAAGACACCAAACTTAGAAATCTTTAATGCATGGACACTATGAATGCAAAAATGCATATGAAAAACAATAAAAGACACACAACAAGAAATCATCAAGATCAAACAAGAAGACTTACCAAGAACAACTTGAAGATCATGAAGAATACTATGAATGCATGGAATTTTTGAAAAAATAATGCATAAATTTTAAAAACATGCAATTGACACAAAACTTAAAAATTGACTCAAGACTCAAACAAGAAACAAAAAATATTTTTGATTTTTGTGATTTTATGATTTTTTTGTATTTTCTTTTGATTTTTTTCTAAAAACATTTAGGAAAAAAGAAAATAAGAAATTCAAAATTTTTAATAAGAATTCCAGGAATCTTTCAATATTTTTCTAAAGCCCCAATCCAAGGGTTGGGCATGGCTTAATAGCCAGCCAGCTTTAGAAGATATAAATCAGGCATGCAACAACTGATATTTCATCCAACTCCATATACATACCCGACCTATTGACAAGTGGAGGCCTCAATCCAAGGGGGTTTGGATATGGCTTTACAGCCAACCAGGCATCAACATGTTACTTGTGAAACTCTAGAATTTATTCTTAAAAATTTAGAATAATTTTCAAAAACAGATGAGAAATTTTTGAAAGATTTTTGAAAATTTTTTTTTGAAATTAAAACAAAAAGAAAATTACCTAATCTGAGCAACAAGATGAACCATCAGTTGTCCATACTCAAACAATCCCCGGCAACGGCGCCAAAAACTTGGTGCATGAAATTGTGATCATCAACAATGGCTCCAAAGGCTTGGTGCTCTCAAACGTGAATCACACTTTGTCACAACTCCGCACAACTAACCAGCAAGTGTACTGGGTCATCCAAGTAATACCTTACGTGAGTAAGGGTCGATCCCACAGAGATTGTTGATATGAAGCAAGCTATGGTCATCTTGTAAATCTCAGTCAGGCGGATAATAATTGATTATGGAATTTTGAAAATCAAATAATAGTAAATAAACAGAAAATACAGATAAAGTTACTCATGTAATCCAATGGTGGGAATTTCGGATAGGTGTTTGGAGGTGCTGTGTTCCGTCTGAATCTCTGCTTTCCTATTGTCTTTATCCAATCTTTGTCACTCCTTTCTATGGCAAGCTGTATGTAGGGCATCACCGTTGTCAATGGCTACATCCCATCCTGTCAGTGAAAATGGTCCAAATGCTCTGTCACAGCACGGCTAATCATCTGTCGGTTCTCAATCAAGTTGGAATAGAATCCCGTGATTCTTTTGCGTCTGTCACTAACGCCCAGCCTTTAGGAGTTTGAAGCTTGTCACAGTCATTCAATCCCGGAATCCTACTCGGAATACCACAGACAAGGTTAGACTTTCCGGATTCCCATGAATGCCGCCATCAATTCTAGCTTATAGCACGAAGATTCTGATTAAGGAATCCAAGAGATATGCGCCCGGTCTAAGGTAGAACGGAAGTGGTTGTCAGTCACGCGCGTTCATAGGTAAGAATGATGATGAGTGTCATGGATCATCACATTCATCAAGTTGAAGTGCAACGAATATCTTAGAACAGGAATGAATCGAATTGGATAGAAGATAGTAGTAATTGCATTAAAACTTGAGGTACAACAGAGCTCCATACCCTTAATCTATGGTGTGTAGAAACTCCACCGTTGAAAATATATAAGTGAAAGGTCCAGGCAAGGCCGAATGGCCAGCCCCCAAAATATGATGTGAAATTCAAATAATAGAAAAGGCACCAGAGATGTGGTCAAAAGACGACTAATACACTAGTAAAAAGTTCTATTTAAAATAAACTAGCTACTAGAGTTTACAGAAGTAAGTAATTGATGCATAAATTCACTTCCGGGTCCCACTTGGTGTGTGCTTTGGCCGAGCTTGATCTATCCACGAGCTGAGGCTTCTCTTGGAGTTGAACGCCAAGTTGTAACGTGTTTTGAGCGTTCAACTCTGGTTCGTGACGTGTTTCTGGCGTTTGACTCTAGAATGCAGCATGGAACTGGCGTTGAGCGCCAGTTTACATCGTCAAATCTAGAATGAAGTATAAACTATTATATATTTCTAGAAATCTCTGGATGTCTACTTTCTAACTCCGTTGAGAGTGCGCCATTTGGAGTTCTGTAGCTCCAGAAAATCCATTTTGAGTGCAAGGAGGTCAGATTCCAACAACATCAGCAGTCCTTTGTCAGCCTCCTATCAGAGTTTTGCTCAGGTCCCTCAATTTCAGCCAGAAAATACCTGAAATCACAGAAAAACACACAAACTCATATTAAAGTCCAGAAATGTGAATTTAGCATAAAACTAATGAAAACATCCCTAAAAGTAACTAGATCATACTAAAAACTACCTAAAAATAATGCCAAAAAGCGTATAAATTATCCGCTCATCAGGCAGCCTGAAGACCTCTCTTATTCTGTCTAGGTCAAAGTAAATAATCTTTCCCCTGACCATAGTTTGAAAGGTATAGAAGGCGGTTCCAGTCATCCTCTGCTTATCTGTTTGGCACAGATTTGAGTAGAATTCCTGAACCATGTTTCTACCCACCTTTGTCTCAGGATTAGTGGTGCACGAAATTGTGATCATCAATGGCGCCATCAACATGGTACGCTCAATTGCAATCTCAACTCTTTATCATAACTTCGCACAACTAACCAACAAGTGTACTGGGTCGTCCAAGTAATAAACCTTACGCGAGTAAGGGTCGATCCCACGGAGATTGTTGGTATGAAGCAAGCTATGGTCACCTTGTAAATCTTAGTCAGGCAAACTCAAATGGTTATGGATGATGTATGAATAAAACATAAAGATAGAGATAGAGATACTTATGTAATTCATTTGTGAGAATTTCAGATAAGCGTATGGAGATGCTTTGTCCCTTCTGTCTCTCTAATTTCCTACTGTCTTCATCCAATCCTTCTTACTCCTTTCCATGGCAAGCTGTATGTAGGGTTTCACTGTTGTCAGTGGCTACCTCCCATCCTCTCAGTGAAAATGTTCAATGCACCCTGTCACGGCACGGCTATTCAGCTGTCGGTTCTCGATCATGTCGGAATAGAATCCAGTGATTCTTTTGCGTCTGTCGCTAACGCCCCACAATCGCGAGTTTGAAGCTCGTCACAGTCATTCAATCATTGAATCCTACTCAGAATACCACAGACAAGGTTTAGACCTTCCAGATTCTCTTGAATGCCGCCATCAATTCTTGCTTATACCACGAAGATTCCGATTAAGGGATCCAAGAGATAAACATTCAAGCCTTGTTTGCTTGTAGAACAGAAGTGGTTGTCAGGCACTCGTTCATAAGTGAGAATGATGATGAGTGTCACATAATCATCACATTCATCATGTTCTTGGGTGCAAATGAATATCTTAGAACAAGAATAAGCTGAATTGAATAGAAGAACAATAGTAATTGCATTAATACTCGAGGTACAGCAGAGCTCCACACCTTAATCTATGGTGTGTAGAAACTCCACCGTTGAAAATACATAAGAACAAGGTCTAGGCATGGCCGTGAGGCCAGCCCCCATGATCTAAGATAGCATAAGAATAAAGATAGCTACCAAGATCTAAAATGATCCAAAGATCCAAAGATCTGAAGATGAAAATACAATAGCAAAAGGTCCTATTTGTAGAGAACTAGTAGCCTAGGGTTTACAAGGATGAGTAAATGACATAAAAATTCACTTCCGGGCCCACTTGGTGTGTGCTTGGGCTGAGCATTGAAGCATTTTCGTGTAGAGACTTCTCTTGGAGTTAAACGCCAGCTTTTGTGCCAGTTTGGGCGTTTAACTCCCATTCTTGTGCCAGTTTCGGCGTTTAACGCCGGGCAGTTTTGAGCTGATTTGGAACGCCAGTTTGGGCCATCAAATCTTTGGCAAAGTATGGACTATTATATATTGCTGGAAAGCCCAGGATGTCTACTTTCCAACTCAGTTGAGAGCGCGCAAATTGGGCTTCTGTAGCTCCAGAAAATTCACTTCGAGTGCAGGGAGGTCAAAATCCAACAGCATCTGCAGTCCTTTTCAGCCTCTGAATCAGATTTTTGCTCAGGTCCCTCAATTTCAGCCAGAAAATACCTGAAATCACAGAAAAACACACAAACTCATAGTAAATTCCAGAAAAGTGAATTTTAACTAAAAACTAATAGAAATATACTAAAAACTAACTAAAACATACTAAAAACATACTAAAAACAATGCCAAAAAGCGTACAAAGTATCCGCTCATCACAACACCAAACTTAAATTGTTGCTTGTCCCCAAGCAACTGGAAAGATAAAGAGAAGAGAATATGCAATGAATTCCAAAAACATCTATGAAGATCAGTATTAATAAGATGAGCGGGGCTTTTAGCTTTTTGCCTCTGAATAGTTTTGGCATCGCACTCTATCCTTTGAAATTCAGAATGATTGGCTTCTATAGGAACTCAGAATCCAGATAGTGTTGAACACAGCTACTTTATGAGTCTTGGCCGTGGCCCAAAGCACTCTGTCCTCCAGTATTACCACCGGATACATACATGCCACAGACACATAATTGGGTGAACCTTTTTAGATTGTGACTCAGCTTTGCTAGAGTCCCCAATTAGAGGTGTCCAGGGTTCTTAAGCATACTCTTTTTGCCTTGGATCACAACTTTATTCTTTTTCTTTTTCTCTCTCTTTTTTTCGAAATTTTTTTTGTATTCAGTGCTTTTTCTTGCTTCAAGAATCATTTTTATGATTTTTCAGATCCTCAGTAACATGTCTCCTTTTTCATCATTCTTTCAAGAGCCAACATTCATGAACAACAAATTCAAAAGATTTATGCACTGTTTAAGCATACATTCAGAAACCAAAATATTGCCACCACATCAAAATAATTAATCTGTTATAAAATTCAAAATTCATGCAATTCTTCTCTTTTTCAATTAAGAACATTTTTCATTTAAGAAAGGTGATGGATTCATAGGACATTCATAACTTTAAGGCATAGACATTAATGATCATAAGACACAAACATGGATAGACATAAGCATGATTTTTCGAAAAACAGAAAAATAAAGAACAAGGAGATTAAAGAACGGGTCCACCTTAGTGATGGCGGCTTGTTCTTCCTCTTGAACATCTTATGGAGTGCTTGAGCTCCTCAATGTCTCTTCCTTGCCTTTGTTGCTCCTCTCTCATGATTCTTTGATCTTCTCTAATTTCATGGAGGGAGAATGGAATGTTCTTGGTGCTCCACCCTTAGTTGTCCCATGTTAGAACTCAATTCTCCTAGGGAGGTGTTGATTTGCTCCCAATAGTTTTGTGGAGGAAAGTGCATCCCTTGAGGCATCTCAGGGATTTCATGATGAGAGGGGTCTCTTGTTTGCTCCATCCTTTTCTTAGTGATGGGCTTGTCCTCATCAATGAGGGTGTCTCCCTCTATGTCAACTCCAACTGAATAACAGTTGTGACAAATGAGATGAGGAAAGGCTAACCTTGCCAAGGTAGAGGACTTGTCCGCCACCTTATAAAGTTCTTGGGCTATAACCTCATGAACTTCTATTTCTTCTCCAATCATGATGCTATGAATCATGATGGCCCGGTCTATAGTAACTTCGGACTGGTTGCTAGTCGGAATGATTGAGCGTTGGATAAATTCCAACCATCCTCTAGCCACGGGCTTGAGGTCATGCCTTCTCAGTTGAACCGGCTTTCCTCTTGAATCTCTCTTCCATTGAGCGCCCTCTTCACAAATGACTGTGAGGACTTGGTCCAACCATTGATCAAAGTTGACCCTTCTAGTGTATGGGTGTTCATCTCCTTGCATCATGGGCAAGTTGAATGCCAACCTTTCATTTTCCGGACTAAAATCCAAGTATTTCCCCCAAACCATTGTAAGCCAATTCTTTGGGTCCGGGTTCACACTTTGATCATGGTTCTTGGTGATCCATGCATTGGCATATAACTCTTGAACCATTAAGATTCCGACTTGTTGAATGGGGTTGGTAAGAACTTCCCAACCTCTTCTTCGAATCTCATGTCGGATCTCCGGATATTCACTCTTTTTGAGTTTAAAAGGGACCTCGGGGATCACCTTCTTCAAGGCCACAACTTCATAGAAGTGGTCTTGATGCACCCTTGAGATGAATCTCTCCATCTCCCATGACTCGGAGGTGGAAGCTTTTGCCTTCCCTTTCCTCTTTCTAGAGGTTTCTCCTGCCTTGGATGCCATAAATGGTTATGGAAAAACAAAAAGCAATGCTTTTACCACACCAAACTTAAAAGGTTTGCTCGTCCTCGAGCAAAAGAAGAAAGAAGAGAGTAGAAGAAGAAGAAATGAAGGAGATGGAGATGGCTTTGTGGTTCGGCCAAAGGGGGAGAAGTAGTGTTTAGGTTGTGTGAAAATAAAGGAGTGAAGATGGGTTTATATAGGAGTGGAGAGAGGGGTAGGGTTCGGCTATGGGTGGGTGGGTTTGGGAGGGAAAGTGGTTTGAATTTGAATGGTGAGGTAGGTGGGGATTCTGTGGGGTCCACAGATCCTGAGGTGTCAAGAAAAAGTCATCCCTGCACCAAGTGGCGAGCAAAAATGCTCTCTGTGCCAATTCTGGCGTTAAACGCCGGGCTGGTGCCCATTTCTGGCGTTTAACGCCAACTTCTTGCCCTTTCCTGGCGTTTAACACCAGTCTGGTGCCCCTTTCTGGCGTTAAACGCCCAGAATGGTGCCAGACTGGGCGTTAAACGCCCATTTGCTGCCCTTACTGGCGTTTAAACGCCAGCAAGGTCTTCCTCCAAGGTGTGCTGTTTTTCTTTCTATTTTTCATTCTGTTTTTGCTTTTTCAATTGATTTTGTGACTTCCTATGATCATCAACCTACAGAAAACATAAAATAACAAAGGAAAAATAGATAAATATAACATTGTGTTGCCTCCCAACAAGCGCTTCTTTAATGTCAGTAGCTTGACAGTGGCCTCCCATGGAGCCTCACAGATGCTCAGAGCAATGTTGGAACCTCCCAACACCAAACTTAGAGTTTGAATGTGGGGGTTCAACACCAAACTTAGAAGTTGGTTGTGGCCTCCCAACATCAAACTTAGAGTTTGACTGTGGGGGCTCTATTTGGCTCTGTTTTGAGAGGAGCTCTTCATGCTTCCACTCCATGGTTACAGAGGGATATCCTTGAGCCTTAAACACAAGGGATTCTTCATTCACTTGAATGATCAATTCTCCTCTGTCCACATTAATCACAGCCTTTGCTGTGGCTAGGAAGGGTCTGCCAAGGATGATGGATTCATCCATGCACTTCCCAGTCTCTAGGACTATGAAATTAGCAGGGATGTAATGGTTTTCAACTTTTACCAGAACATCCTCTACAAGTCCATAAGCTTGTTTTCTTGAATTGTCTGCCATCTCTAGTGAGATTTTTGCAGCTTGTACCTCAAAGATTCCTAGCTTCTCCATTACAGAGAGAGGCATGAGGTTTTATGCTTGACCCTAGGTCACACAGAGCCCTCTTGAAGGTCATGGTGCCTACTGTACAAGGTATTAAGAACTTCCCAGGGTCCTGTCTCTTTTGAGGTAATTCCTGCCTAGACAAGTCATCCAGTTCTTTGGTGAGCAAAGGGGGTTCATCTTCCCAAGTCTCATTACCAAATAACTTGTCATTTAGCTTCATGATTGCTCCAAGGTATTTAGCAACTTGCTCTTCAGTGACATACTCATCCTTCTCAGAGGAAGAATACTCATCAGAGCTCATGAATGGCAGAAGTAAATCCAATGGAATCTCTATAGTATCAATGTGAGCCTCAGATTCCCATGGTTCCTCATTAGGGAACTCATTGGAGGCCAGTGGACGTCCATTGAGGTCTTCCTCAGTGGCGTTCATTGCCTCTCCCTCCTCTCCAAATTCGGCCATGTTGATGGCCTTGCACTCTCCTTTTGGATTTTCTTCTGTATTGCTTGGAAGAGTACTAGGAGGGAGTTCAGTAATTTTCTTACTCAGCTGACCCATTTGTGCCTCCAAGTTTCTAATGGAGGACCTTGTTTCAGTCATGAAACTCTGGGTGGTTTTGATTAGATCAGAGACCATGGTTGCTAAGTCAGAGTGGTTCTGCTTAGAATTCTCTGTCTGTTGCTGAGAAGATGATGGAAAAGGCTTCCCATTGCTAAACCTGTTTCTTCCACCATTATTATTGTTGAAACCTTGTTGAGGTCTCTATTGATCCTTCCATGAAAGATTTGGATGATTTCTCCATAAAGGATTATAGGTGTTTCCATAGGGTTCTCCCATGTAATTCACCTCTTCCATTGAAGGGTTCTCAGGATCATAAGCTTCTTCTTCAAATGAATCGTCCTTAGTACTGCCTAGTGCAACTTGCATTCCAAACAGACTTTGAGAAATCATATTCACTTGCTGAGTCAATATTTTGTTCTGAGCCAATATGGCATTCAGAGTATCAATCTCAAGAACTCCTTTCTTCTGATTTGTCCCATTGTTTACAGGATTCCTTTCAGAAGTGTACATGAATTGGTTATTTGCAACCATTTCAATCAGTTCTTGAGCTTCTGCAGGCGTCTTCTTCAGATGAAGAGAGCCTCCAGCAGAACTATCCAATGACATCTTGGACAGTTCAGACAGACCATCATAGAAGATACCTATGATGCTCCATTCAGAAAGCATGTTAGAAGGACACTTTCTGATCAATTGTTTGTATCTTTCCCAAGCTTCATAGAGGGATTCACCTTCCTTCTGTCTGAAGGTTTGGACTTCCACTCTAAGCTTACTCAATTTTTGAGGTGGAAAGAACTTTGCCAAAAAGGCATTGACTAGCTTTTCCCAAGAGTTCAGGCTTTCTTTAGGTTGTAAGTCCAATCATGTCCTAGCTCTGTCTCTTACAGCAAAAAGGAATAGCATAAGTCTGTAGACTTCAGGGTCAACCCCATTAGTCTTGACAGTGTCACAGATTTGCAAGAACTCAGCTAAAAACTGATGAGCATCTTCCAATGGAAGTCCATGGAACTTGCAATTATGTTGCATCAGAGAAACTAATTGAGGCTTGAGCTCAAAGTTGTTTGCTCCAATGGCAGGGATAGAGATGCTTTTCCCATAGAAGTCGGGAGTAGGTGCAGTAAAGTCACTCAGCACCTTCCTTGCATTTTTGGCATTGTTGTTGTTTTCGGCTACCATGGGTTCTTCTTCTTTGAAGATTTCTGTTAGGTCCTCTACAGAGAGTTGTGCCTTAGCTTCTCTTAGTTTTCGCTTCAAGGTCCTTTCAGGTTCAGGGTCAGCCTCAACAAGAATGCTTTTGTCTTTGCTCCTGCTCATATGAAAGAGAAGAAAACAAGAAAATATGGAATCCTCTATGTCACAGTATAGAGATTCCTTGAGGTGTCAGAGGAAAAGAAAAATGGAAGGAAGAGGTAGAAAATTCGAACTTATCAAGGAAAGATGGAGTTCGAATTGTGCATTGAGGAGTAGTGTTAGTCCATAAATGGAAGGATGTGAGAAGAGGGGAAGAAATTTTCAAAAATTAAGTAAGAGATTTAAAAAAAAAACATTTTGAAAAACACTAATTGATTTTCGAAAACCAAGAGTGGAAAAGAAATCAAGTGATTTTTGAAAAAGATTTTGAAATTAGAAATAAACAAGATGTGATTGAAAACTATTTTGAAAAAGATGTGATTAAAAAGATATGATTGAAAAGTTATAGTTTTAAAAAGATGTGATTGAGAAGATATGATTTGAAAAACAATTTAAAAAAGATTTGATTTTGAAAATTAATGACTTGGCTAACAGGAAAAGATATGATTCAAACATTAAACCTTTCTCAACAGAAAAGGCAACATACTTGAAATGTTGAATCAAATCATTAATTGATAGCAAGTATTTTTGAAATTGAAAAGAAATTGATTTTGAAAAAGATTTGATTGAAAAGATTTGATTTGAAAAAGATTTGATTTTGAAAAAATTTGAAAACTTGAAAAAAAAATTTGGATTGAAAACAGAATCTTCCCTCTTGTGCCATCCGGCGTTAAACGCCCAAAATGGTGCACATTTTGGCGTTTAACGCCCAAAGCACTACCCTTTTGGGCGTTAAACGCCCAGCCAGGCACCCTGGCTGGCGTTAAACGCCAGTTTGCCTTCCTCACTGGGCGTTTTGAACGCCTAGCTTTTTTTGTGTAATTCCTCTGCTGTATGTTCTGAATCTTCAATTCTCTGTATTATTGACTTGAAAAGACACAAATTAAAAATATTTTTTTGGATTTTTAATAATGAGGAATAATCAAAATGCAACTAAAATCCAATGCATGCAGGACACCAAACATAGAAGTTTGTATACTACTGACACTAACAAAATGAGAATGCATATGAGAAACAACAAAACACTCAAGTCAAGAGAATTTAAAGATCAGAGCAAGAAAATCATCAAGAATAACTTGAAGATCCTTAAGACACATTAGTGAATGCAAGAAGACAGAAACATGCAATATTTTTGGTTTTTATGATTTTGTAATTTTTTTGGTTTTTTCGAAAATTAAGTGGAAAAGAAAATAAAGATATCAAAATTCTTAATGAGAATTCCAGGAATCATGCAATGTTAGTCTAAAGCTTCAGTCTAAAGGAATTAGACATGGCTAGCCAAGCTTCAGCAGGACATTGCATTCAAGAGCTAAATTGATAAAGATCAATCAGCTTTGGTGATGATAAGAACATCACCTTGAAACACTAGAATTCATTCTTAAGAACTCTGAAGAAAAATGCCTAATCTAAGCAACAAGATGAACCGTCAGTTGTCCAAACTCAACAATCCCCGGCAACGGCGCCAAAAACTTGGTGCACGAAATTGTGATCATCAATGGCGCCATCAACATGGTACGCTCAATTGCAATCTCAACTCTTTATCACAACTTCGAACAACTAACCAGCAAGTGTACTGGGTCGTCCAAGTAATAAACCTTACGCGAGTAAGGGTCGATCCCACGGAGATTGTTGGTATGAAGCAAGCTATAGTCACCTTGTAAATCTTAGTCAGGCAAACTCAAATGGTTATGGATGATGTATGAATAAAACATAAAGATAGAGATAGAGATACTTATGTAATTCATTGGTGAGAATTTCAGATAAGCGTATGGAGATGCTTTGTCCCTTCCGTCTCTCTGCTTTCCTACTGTCTTCATCCAATCCTTCTTACTCCTTTCCATGGCAAGTTGTATTTAGGGTTTCACCGTTGTCAGTGGCTACCTCCCATCCTCTCAGTGAAAATGTTCAATGCACCCTGTCACGGCACGGCTATTCAACTGTCGGTTCTCGATCATGTCGGAATAGAATCCAGTGATTCTTTTGCGTCTGTCACTAACGCCCCACAATCGCGAGTTTGAAGCTCGTCACAGTCATTCAATCATTGAATCCTACTCAGAATACCACAAACAATGTTTAGACCTTACGGATTCTCTTGAATGCCGCCATCAATTCTAGCTTATACCACGAAGATTCCGATTAAGGGATCCAAGAGATAAACATTCAAGCCTTGTTTGCTTGTAGAACAGAAGTGGTTGTCAGGCACTCGTTCATAAGTGAGAATGATGATGAGTGTCACATAATCATCACATTCATCATGTTCTTGGGTGAAAATGAATATCTTAGAACAAGAATAAGCTGAATTGAATAGAAGAACAATAGTAATTGCATTAATACTCGAGGTACAGCAGAGCTCCACACCTTAATCTATGGTGTGTAGAAACTCCACCGTTGAAAATACATAAGAACAAGGTCTAGGCATGGCCGTGAGGCCAGCCCCCATGATCTAAGATAGCATATGAATAAAGATAGCTACCAAGATCTAAAATGATCCAAAGATTCAAAGATCTGAAGATGAAAATACAATAGCAAAAGGTCCTATTTGTAGAGAACTAGTAGCCTAGGTTTACAAGGATGAGTAAATGACATAAAAATCCACTTCTGGGCCCACTTGGTGTGTGCTTGGGCTGAGCATTGAAGCATTTTTGTGCCAGTTTGGGCGTTTAACTCCCATTCTTGTGCCAGTTCCGGCGTTTAACGCCAGGCAGTTTTGAGCTGATTTGGAACGCCAGTTTGGGCCATCAAAGCTTGGGCAAAGTATAGACTATTATATATTGGTGGAAAGCCCAGGATGTCTACTTTCTAACTCAGTTGAGAGGGTGCCAATTGGGCTTCTGTAGCTCCAGAAAATCCACTTCGAGTGCAGGGAGGTCAGAATCCAACAGCATCTGCAGTCCTTTTTAGCCTCTGAATCAGATTTTTGCTCAGGTCCCTCAATTTCAACCAGAAAATACCTGAAATCACAGAAAAACACACAAACTCATAGTAAAGTCCAGAAAAGTGAATTTTAACTAAAAACTAATAGAAATATACTAAAAACTAACTAAAACATACTAAAAACATACTAAAAACAATGCCAAAAAGCGTACAAATTATCCGCTCATCAATTAGCTAGAATTTCTTAGCCCCTATTTTTAATCTGCTCTTAAATCTCTGAATATTTGTCTTCTTTCAGATTGAATTTAACTTCTGGGATCACTGACTTTAGACCCATTATTTTGTGGTAATGGTCTGCATGTTCTTTGGTTAAGAACCTCTCTTGATTCCAAAGTGGTTTTGGAATGTTCTCTTTCTTGCCTCTTGGAGTGGTTTATTTTCCCTTAGGAGCCATGATCTTGGTGAATCATAGCCCAGTGATCATGAAAAGCACACCAAACTTAGAGGTTTGCTTGTCCTCAAGCGAAAGAAAGGAAAGGAGAGGAATAGAAGGAGAGACAAATTCGAATGATGGAGTATAGAGGGTGGCCGAATGTGAATTTAAAAAGGAGGGGGTGTGTTCGAAAATTTTTGAAAAAGATATGATAGAAGATATGATTTGTAAAAGAGATAATTATGATATGCAAAAGATATAATTTTAAAATTGAAAAGATAAGAGAGAGATTTGAAAAAGATTTGAAAAAGATAATATGATGGGTTGAAAAAGATTTGAAAAGAATTTAAAAAGATATAGGAGTTTTGAAAAAGATTGGAAAAGAAATTAAAAAGATACATGAATTTTGAAAAAGATTTGAAAAGAAGGTGAAGAAGGAAATTTTATTTTATTTTATTTTATTTTGAAATTGAAATTAAAAAATGAGAATTTGTAACACGTTCATGCAAGAAAGGATGGATGAAAACATGAAAAATTGAAAAAAAAATTGAGTTGGAAACAAAACTTCCTCCCCTCCACATTCCTGGCATTAAACGCCAAGAATGGCATCCATTCTGGCGTTTAACGCCCAATTGTTGCTTGTTTTGGGCATTTAATGCCCAACCAGGAGCCTTTGTCACTGGGCGTTTTTCTAAATGCCCAGGATGCTGTAGTTCTGGTGTTAAACGCCCAGAAAGGAATCTTCACTGGAGTTAAACTCCTAGAATGCACCATTCTAGGCGTTTAACGCCCAAAAGTGCCTCTTACTGGTGTTTTCGTGCCAGTGAGCTCCTTTTCTCTGCTTTCTGCTCTGAATCCTTCTGTAACTCATTGAACTCCTGTAATTGAGAATCAATGTTGAAGATAATTTATATCAAACTCCTATAATTATTATTTAAATAATAGATAAACCCTACTAATGGTTGGGTTGCCTCCCAGCAAGCGCTTCTTTATTGTCTTTAGCTGGACCTTACTGAGCTTTAATCCAGTCTTAGTTTTGAGCATTCTTGCTCAATGTTGCTTTCAAGATAATGTTTGACTCTTTGTCCATTAACAATGAACTTTTTGTCAGAATCGATATATCCCGAAGCTCTACATATCCATATGGTGACTGATGAGCGGATAATTTATACGCTTGTTGGCATTGTTTTTAGTATGTTTTTAGTATATTTTAGTTAGTTTTTATTATATTTTTTATTAGTTTTTAGTTAAAATTCACTTTTCTGGACTTTATTATGAGTTTGTGTGTTTTTCTGAGATTTCAGGTATTTTCTGGCTGAAATTGAGGGTCCTGAGCAAAAATCTGATTCAGAGGCTGAAAAGGACTGCAGATGCTGTTGAATTCTGACCTCCCTGCACTCGAAGCGGATTTTCTAGAGCTACAGAAGCCCAATTGACGCTCTCTCAACGGAGTTGGAAAGTAGACATTCTGGGCTTTCCAGAAATGTATAATAGTCCATAATTTGCCCGAGATTTGATGACCCAAACCGGCGTTGAAAATCAGCTTCAGAATTCCCAGCGTTTAACGCCGGAACTGGCATAAAAATTGGAGTTAAACGCCCAAACTGGCATAAAAGCTGGCGTTTAACACCAGAAAAAGTCTCTACACATGAAAGCTTCAATGCTCAGCCCAAGCACACACTAAGTGGACCCCGGAAGTGGATTTTTACGTCACTTACTCATTTCTGTATACCCTAGTTTACTAGTTCACTATTAATAGGACCTTTTGATATTGTATCTGGACCTCATGACACTTTACACGTTTCTCATTGTATCTTCTACAGCATGAGTCTCTAAACCCCATGGTTGGGGGTGAGGAGCTCTGCTGTGTCTTGATGGATTAATGCAATTACTACTGTTTTTCATTCAATCACGCTTGCTTCTATTCTAAGATATCACTTGTTCTTCAACCTGATGAACGTGATGATCCGTGACACTCATCATCATTCTCGCCTATGAACGTGTGCCTGACAACCACCTTCATTCTACTTTAGATTGAGTGAATATCTCTTGGATTCCTTAATCAGAATCTTCGTGGTATAAGCTAGAATTGATGGCGGCATTCAAGAGAATCCGGAAGGTCTAAACCTTGTCTGTGGTATTCTGAGTAGGATTCAAGGATTGAATGACTGTGACGAGCTTCAAACTCCTGAGGGCTGGGCGTTAGTGATAGACGCAAAAGAATCACTGGATTCTATTCCAACCCGATTGAGAACCGACAGATGATTAGCCGTGCTGTGACAGAGCGCGTTGAACATTTTCACTGAGAGGATGGGAGGTAGCCATTGACAACGGTGAAATCCTACATACAGCTTGCCATGGAAGGAGTCTTGCATGCTTGAAGAAGAAGACAGTAGGAAAGCAGAGATTCAGAAGATAGAGCATCTCCAAAACCTCAACCTGTTCTCTATTACTGCAAAACAAGTACTTAGTTCATGTTCTTTTGCTTTTTACAATCAACCCTGATAATTATTGATATCCTGACTAAGAGTTACAAGATAACCATAGCTTGCTTCAAGCTGACAATCTCCGTGGGATCGACCCTTACTCACGTAAGGTATTACTTGGACGACCCAGTTCACTTGCTGGTTAGTTGTGCGGGATTGCAAAAGCGTGATTGCAATTTCGTGCACCAAGTTTTTGGCGCCGTTGCCGGGGATTGTTCGAGTTTGGACAACTGACGGTTTATCTTGTTGCTTAGATTAGGACTGTTTTATTTTTTGTTGGTTTAGAGTCTTTTATTTGAGTTTAGTTTCATATTTTAAGTTTGGTGTCAATTGCATGCTTTTGTTTTCTTTTATTTTTCGAATTTGCATATCCTTAGTCCTTTCTTGATCCTTAAAAATTCTAAGTTTGGTGTCTTCTTTGTGTTTTCCTTTAAGTTTTCGAAAATTTGTGTCTGATTTTCTAAAAATTTTAAGTTTGGTGTCATTTTGTTGTTTTTCTCTTTCCTCATTTCAAAAAAATCAAATCTTTTTCAAAATAATTTTCAATCATATCTTTTCAATTGCTAATTCCAAAATCTTTTTAATTAACTAATTGATTTAGTTTTCAATTTGCTTTGATCTTATTTTCTTTTAGTTTTCGAAAATTTATTTTATTTTCCTTTTGTTTTATTTTATTTTTTCGGTCAACTAAAAAAATTTTTTTACTTTACTTGTGAATTCATATCATATTCCCTTTCTCCATCATGGACCTAAGTGGAATTGAACAGTCTAGAAGGACTCTGGGGTCATTGGTGCACGAAATTGTGATCAATACTTTTCACAACTCAAATAATCCCCGGTAATGAATCCAAAAACTTGGTATTCAATACCATGGCGTAAGCACAACTTCGCACAACTAACCAGCAAGTGTACTGGGTCGTTCAAGTAATAAACCTTACGCGAGTAAGGGTCGATCCCACAGAGATTGTTGGTATGAAGCAAGCTATGGTCACCTTGTAAATCTTAGTCAGGCAAACTCAAATGGATATGGGTGATATACGAATAAAACATAAAGATAAAGATAGAGATACTTATGTAATTCATTGGTTGGAATTTCAGATAAGCGTATGAAGATGCTTGTCCCTTCCGTCTCTCTGCTTTCCTACTGTCTTCATCCAATCCTTCTTACTCCTTTCCATGGCAAGCTCAAGCAAGGGTTTCACCGTTGTCAGTGGCTACCTCCCATCCTCTCAGTGGAAATGTTCAACGCACCCTGTCACGGCACGGCTATCCATCTGTCGGTTCTCGATCAGGCCGGAATAGAATCCAGTGATTCTTTTGCGTCTGTCACTAACGCCTCGCCCTCAGGAGTTTGAAGCACGTCACAGTCATTCAATCATTGAATCCTACTCAGAATACCACAGACAAGGTTAGACCTTCCGGATTCTCTTGAATGCCGCCATCAGTTCTAGCCTATACCACGAAGACTCTGATCTCACGGAATGGCTGGCTCGTTTGTCAGGTGAGCACTCGGTTGTCAGGCGATCAACCATGCATCGTGTATCAGGAATCCAAGAGATATTCACCCAATCGAAGGTAGAACGAAGGTGGTTGTCAGTCACACGTTCATAGGTGAGAATGATGATGAGTGTCACGGATCATCACATTCATCAAGTTGAAGAACAAGTGATATCTTAGAACAAGAACAAGCGGAATTGAATAGAAGAACAATAGTAATTGCATTAATACTCGAGGTACAGCAGAGCTCCACACCTTAATCTATGGTGTGTAGAAACTCCACCGTTGAAAATACATAAGAACAAGAGTGATCATTGGCTTCGGTCCCAGAAAGGGAACCAGAAGAACCAAGATAAAAAATACAATAGTAAAAGGTCCTACTTATAGAAAACTAGTAGCCTAAGGTTTACAGAGATGAGTAAATGACATAAAAATCCACTTCCGGGCCCACTTGGTGTGTGCTTGGGCTGAGCAATGAAGCATTTTCGTGTAGAGACTCCTCTTGGAGTTAAACGCCAGCTTTGGTGCCAGTTTGGGCGTTTAACTCCCATTCTTGTGCCAGTTCCGGCGTTTAACGCTGGAATTCCTGAGGGTGACTTTGAATGCCGGTTTGGGCCATCAAATCTTGGGCAAAGTATGGACTATCATATATTGCTGGAAAGCCCAGGATGTCTACTTTCCAACGCCGTTGAGAGCGCGCCAATTAGGCTTCTGTAGCTCCAGAAAATCCACTTCGAGTGCAGGGAGGTCAGAATCCAACAGCATCTGCAGTCCTTTTTAGTCTCTGAATTAGATTTTTGCTCAGGTCCCTCAATTTCAGCCAGAAAATACCTGAAATCGCAGAAAAACACACAAACTCATAGTAAAGTCCAGAAAAGTGAATTTTAACTAAAAACTAATAAAAATATACTAAAAACTAACTAGATCATACCAAAAAGCGTACAAATTATCCGCTCATCAGTCATATGCTAACCCCATTACAGTTGCATATAGGAGTAGCATCTGTATGCCTCCCATTAAAGCAAAAATTGCGGTGCAGCAAAATTGCCAGTATTTCGGTCTTCCACAGGAAGAACCTATTGAGTTTCTGGCACAATTCTTATAAATTGCTGACACAGTACGTGATAAAGAGGTGGATCAGGATGTCTACAGACTATTACTGTTTCCATTTGCTGTAAAAGATCAAGCTAAAAGGTGGTTGAATAACCAACCTACAGCAAGCATAAAGACATGGAAACAGTTATCAGACAAATTCCTGAATCAATTTTACCCTCCAAAAAGGATGACACAGCTAAGGCTAGACATCCAAGGCTTTAAACAAGAGGATAATGAATCCCTTTATAATGCCTGGGAGAGGTATAGAGGTATGCTAAGAAAATGCCCCTTTGAAATGTTTTCAGAGTGGGTACAGTTAGACATCTTCTACTATGGGCTTACAGAAAAAGCTCAGATGTCTTTAGACCACTCAGCTGGTGGATCTATACACATGAGGAAGACGATTGAAGAGGCTCAAGAGCTCATAGATACGGTTGCTAGAAATCAACATTTATACTCAAGCAGTGAGTCCTCTATAAAAGAAGAAGCTATGGCAGTAACTACTGATCCTAACCCTCAAGAACAGATGGTTGAGCTTAATCAGCAATTACTCCTTATGACAAAACAATTAGCAGAATTTAAAGAGATGCTCCAAGACACTAAAAATGTTAACAAGAATATGAAAGCACAATTGAATCAGACAAGATTGCAATTATCTAAACAGATAACAGAAGAATGCCAAGCTGTTAAATTAAGGAGTGGGAAGACATTGAATGTATCAACTCAAAGCAGCAGAGAGCTAAGAAAGGAACAACTGACAGAGGATGACAAACCAACTACCTAAAATCCCTCTGAGGACAGTAAGAGCCCAGAGAGGAATGATTTTGGCGTTCAAACGCCAGAAAAGGGTAAGAAAGTGGCGTTAAACGCCCAATGGCTAGCCACTTCTGGCGTTCAAACGCCAGAAAAGGGTTGTAATCTGGCGTTAAACGCCCAAAAAGCACCCAATCCTGGCGTTCAAACGCCACAAAGGGGTCAAAAACTTACAAGTGCTGATAACAACCCCCTTAAGCAGGCTTCTCCAACCACTTCTGTAGGAAATAAACCTGCAGCAACTAAGGTTGAAGAATATAAAGCCAAGATGCCTTATCCTCAGAAACTCCGCCAAGCGGAACAGAATAAGCAATTTGCCCGCTTTGCAGACTATCTAAGGACTCTTGAATAAAGATTTTGTTTGCAGAGGCACTTGAGCAAATACCTTCTTATGCTAAGTTCATGAAAGAGATCTTAAGTCATAAGAAGGATTAGAGAGAAACTGAAAAAGTTTTTCTCACTGAAGAATGCAGTGCAGTCATATTAAAGAGCTTAACAGAGAAGCTTAAAGATCCTAGAAGCTTTATGATACCATGCACATTAGAGGGTACTTGTACCAAGAAAGCTCTATGTGATCTTGGGGCAAGTATCAACCTAATACCTGCATCCACTATCAGAAAGCTTGGCTTGACTGAAGAAGTCAAACCAACCAGGATATGTCTCCAACTTGCTGATGGCTCCATTAAATACCCATTAGGCATAATTGAGGACATGATTGTCAAGGTTGGGCCATTTGCCTTTCTCACTAACTTTGTAGTGCTGGAAATGGAGGAGCACAATAGTGCAACTCTCATTCTAGGAAGACCTTTCCTTGCAACTGGACGGACCCTCATTGATGTCCAAAAAGGGGAATTAACCCTGAGAGTCAATGAGGATGAGTTCAAGTTGAATGTTGTCAAAGCTATGCAGCATCCAGACACATCAAATGACTGCATGAGCACTGATATTATTGACTCTTTGGTGGAGGAGGTCAATATGACTAAAAGTCTTGAATCAGAGCTATATGACATCTTCAAAGATGTTCAGCCTGATCTGGAGGAACTAAAGGAAATAAAAGAAATTCTGAAAATTCCTCAAGAAGAAGATAAGCCTCCTAAACCCGAGCTCAAGCCACTACCACCATCCCTGAAATATGCATTTCTGGGAGAAGGTGACACTTTTCCAGTGATCATAAGCTCTACTTTAAATCCACAGGAAGAGGAAGCACTAATTCAAGTGCTAAGGACACACAAGACAACTCTTGGGTGGTCCATAAGTGATCTTAAGGACATTAGCCCAGCAAGATGCATGCACAAGATCCTATTGGAGGATGATGCTAAGCCAGTGGTTCAACCACAAAGGTGGCTAAATCCAGCCATGAAGGAGGTGGTGCAGAAAGAGGTCACTAAGTTACTAGAGGCTGGGATTATTTATCCTATTTTTGATAGCCCCTGGGTGAGCCCTGTCCACGTTGTCCCCAAGAAGGGAGGCATGACAGTGGTTCATAATAAAAAGAATGAACTGGTTCCTACAAGAACAGTTACAGGGTGGCGCATGTGTATTGACTACAGAAGGCTCAATACAGTCACCAGAAATGATCTTTTTCCTTTACCATTCATAGACCAGATGCTAGAGAGACTAGCAAGTCATGAATACTACTGCATTCTGGATGGCTATTCAGGTTACAACCAAATTGCAGTAGATCCTCAGGATCAAGAGAAAACAGCATTCACATGTCCTTCTGGAGTATTTGCCTACAGAAGGATGCCTTTTGGTCTGTGTAATGCACCTGCAACCTTTCAGAGGTGCATGCTCTCTATCTTCTCTGATATGGTAGAGAAGTTCCTGGAAGTCTTCATGGATGACTTCTCAGTATTTGGAGACTTATTCAGCTCCTGCCTTAACCATCTAGCACTTGTTCTGAAAAGATGCCAAGAGACCAACCTAGTTTTAAACTGGGAAAAATGTCACTTCATGGTGACTGAAGGAATTGTCCTTGGGCATAAAATTTCGAACAAAGGAATGGAGGTGGATCAAGCTAAGGTGGAGGTAATTGAAAAATTACTACCACCTGTCAATGTTAAGGCAATCAGAAGCTTTCTGGGGCATGCAAGATTCTACAGAAGGTTTATAAAGGATTTTTCAAAAATTGCCAAACCTCTGAGTAATCTGCTAGCTACTGACACTCCATTTATCTTTGATAATGAGTGTCTGCAGGCGTTTGAGACTCTGAAAGCTAAGCTGGTCACGGCACCAGTCATCTCTGCACCAGACTGGACACTACCATTTGAACTAATGTGTGATGCCAGTGACCATGCCATTGGTGCAGTATTGGGACAGAGGCATGGTAAGCTTCTGCACGTCATTTATTACGGCAGCCATATTCTAAATGATGCACAGAAGAACTACACAACCACAGAAAAGGAGTTACTTGCAGTGGTTTATGCCATTGACAAGTTCAGATCTTATTTAGTAGGATTAAAAGTGATTGTGTACACTGACCATGCTGCTCTTAAATATCTACTCACAAAGCAGTATTCAAAACCCAGGCTCATAAGATGGGTGTTGCTTCTGCAAGAGTTTGATATAGAAATAAGAGACAGAAAAGGGACAAAGAATCAAGTAGCTGATCACCTGTCCCGGATAGAACCAGTAGCAGGAGCATCCCTCCCTCCTACTGAGATCTCTGAAACCTTTCCGGATGAGCAATTATTTGCTATTCAGGAAGCTCCGTGGCTTGCATACAGTGCAAACTATAAAACTCAAGGTTCTCCTTCTGTAACCATGGAAAGGAAGCATGAAGAGCTTCTCTCAAACCAGAGTCAAACAGAGCCCCCACAGTCAGACTCTAAGTTTGGTGTTGGGAGGCCACAACCAACTTCTAAGTTTGGTGTTGAACCCTCACATTCAAACTCTAAGTTTGGTGTTGGGAGGTTCCAACATGGCTCTGAGTATCTGTTAGGCTCCATGAGAGCCCACTGTCAAGCTACTGACTTTAAAGAAGCGCTTGTTGGGAGGCAACCCAATGTTATATTTATTATTTTCCTTTGTTATTTTATGTTTTCTATAGGTTGATGATCATGGAAAGTCACAAAATCAATTGAAAAAGCAGAAACTGAATGAAAAATATAAAGAAAAAAATAGCACACCCTGGAGGAAAACTTGCTGGCGTTTAAACGCCAGTAAGGGCAGCAAATGGGCATTTAACGCCCAGTCTAGCACCATTCTGGGCGTTTAACGCCAGAAAGGGGCATCAGACTGGCGTTAAACGCCAGGAATGGGCACCAAGCTGGCGTTAAAACGCCAGAAATGGGCACCAGCCCGGCGTTTAATGCCAGGATTGGCAGAAGGAACATTTTTGCTCGCCACTCGGTGCAGGGATGAATTATCCTTGACACCTCAGGATTTGTTGACCCCACAGGATCCCCACCTACCCCACCACTCTCTCTCTTCTTTCTTCTTTTGCTCGAGGATGAGCAAACCTTCTAAGTTTGGTGTGGTAAAAGCATTGCTTTTTGTTTCTCCATAATCATTTATGGCACCTAAGGCCGGAGAAATCTCTAGAAAGAGGAAAGGGAAGGCAAAAGCTTCCACCTCCAAACCATGGGAGATGGAGATATTCATCTCAAGGGATGCACTTTCCTCCACAAAACTATTGGGAGCAAATCAACACCTCCCTAGGACAATGGAGTTCCAACATGGGACAACTAAGGGTGGAGCACCAAGAACATTCCATCCTCCTCCATGAAATTAAAGAAGATCATAGAATCATGAGAGATGAGCAACAAAGGCAAGGAAGAGACATTGAGGAGCTCAAGCACTCCATAAGATCTTCAAGAGGAAGAACAAGCCGCCATCACTAAGGTCGACCCGTTCTTTAATCTCCTTGTTCTTTATTTTCTATTTTACGAATTTTTATGCTTATGTTTATCTATGTTTGTGTCTTATTACATGATTATTGGTACTTAGTGCCAATGCCTTAAAGCTATGAATGTCCTATGAATCCATCACCTTTCTTAAATGAAAAATGTTTTTATTACAAAAGAACAAGAAGTACAGGATTGCGAATTTATCTCTGAAACTAGTTGAACTAGTTTGATGTGGTGACAATACTTTTTGTTTTCTGAATGAATGCTTGAACAGTGCATATGTCTTTTGAATTTGTTGTTTTAAGAATGTTAAAATTGTTGGCTCTTGAAAGAATGATGGAAAAGGAGAAATGTTATTGAGGATCTGAAAAATCATAAAGATGACTCTTGAAGCAAGAAAAAGCAATGAAAAGCTTGCAAAAAAAAAAGTAAAAAAAAATATACGTATATATATATAAAATAATAAATAAATAATAAAGTTGTGATCCAAGGCAAAAAGAGTGTGCTTAAGAACCCTGGACACCTCTAATTGGGGACTCTAGCAAAGCTGAGTCACAATCTGAAAAGGTTCACCCAAGTATGTGTCTGTGGCATGTATGTATCCGGTGGTAATACGGGAAGACAGAGTGCTTTGGGCCACAGCCAAGACTCATAAAGTAGCTATGTTCAAGAATCATCATACTTAACTAGGAGAATCAATAACACTATTTGAGTTCTGAGTTCCTATGGATGCCAATCATTCTAGACTTCAAAGGATAAAGTGAGATTCCAAAACTGTTCAGAAGCAAAAAGCTACTAGTCCTGCACATTTAATTGGAGCTAAGTTTCTTTGATATTTTGGAGTCTATAGTATATTCTCTTCTTTTTATTCTATCTTGATTTTCAATTGCTTGGGGACAAGCAACAATTTAAGTTTGGTGTTGTGATGAGCGGATAATTTATACGCTTTTTGGCATTGTTTTTAGTATATTTTAGTTAGTTTTTATTATATTTTTTATTAGTTTTTAGTTAAAATTCACTTTTCTGGACTTTACTATGAGTTTGTGTGTTTTTCTGAGATTTCAGGTATTTTCTGGCTGAAATTGAGGGTCTTGAGCAAAAATCTGATTCAGAGGCTGAAAAGGACTGCAGATGCTGTTGGATTCTGACCTCCCTGCACTCGATGCTGTTGGAAAGTAGACATCCTAGGCTTTCCAGCAATGTATAATAGTCCATACTTTGCCCGAGATTTGATGGCCCAAACCGGCTTTGCAAATCAGCTTTAGAATTCCCAGCGTTTAACGCCGGAACTGGCATAAAAATTGGAGTTAAACGCCCAAACTGGCATAAAAGCTGGCGTTTAACTCCAGAAAATGTCTCTACACATGAAAGCTTCAATGCTCAGCCCAAGCACACACTAAGTGGACCCCGGAAGTGGATTTTTACGTCATTTACTCATTTTTGTATACCCTAGGTTACTAGTTCACTATTTATAGGACCTTTTGATATTGTATCTGGACCTCATGACACTTTACACGTTTCTCATTGTATCTCTATAGCATGAGTCTCTAAACCCCATGGTTGGGGGTGAGGAGCTCTGCTGTGTCTTGATGGATTAATGCAATTACTACTGTTTTTCATTCAATCACGCTTGCTTCTATTCTAAGATATCACTTGTTCTTCAACCTGATGAATGTGATGATCCGTGACACTCATCATCATTCTCGCCTATGAACATGTGCCGGACAACCACCTCCGTTCTACTTTAGATTGAGTGAATATCTCTTGGATTCCTTAATCAGAATCTTCGTGGTATAAGCTAGAATTGATGGCGGCATTCAAGAGAATCCGGAAGGTCTAAACCTTGTCTATGGTATTCTGAGTAGGATTCAAGGATTGAATGACTGTGATGAGCTTCAAACTCCTGAGGGCTGGGCGTTAGTGACAGACGCAAAAGAATTACTGGATTCTATTCCAACCCGATTGAGAACCGACAGATGATTAGCCGTGCTGTGACAGAGCGCGTTGAACATTTTCACTGAGAGGATGGAGGTAGCCATTGACAACGGTGAAACCCTATATACAGCTTGCCATGGAAGGAGTCTTGCGTGCTTGAAGAAAAAGACAGTAGGAAAGCAGAGATTCAGAAGATAGAGCATCTCCAAAACCTCAACCTGTTCTCCATTACTGCAAAACAAGTACTTAGTTCATGTTCTTTTGCTTTTTACAATCAACCCTGATAATTATTGATATCCTGACTAAGAGTTACAAGATAACCATAGCTTGCTTCGAGCCGACAATCTCCGTGGGATCGACCCTTACTCACGTAAGGTATTACTTGGACGACCCAGTGCACTTGCTGGTTAGTTGTGCGGGATTGCAAAAGTGTGATTGCAATTTCGTGCACCAGTGACACACTTGTAATCACATATGGTCCTCTCCACCGAGATTTTAGTTTCCCAGGGAATAATCTGAGCCTAGAATTAAACAGTAGAACTTTCTGCCCTGGCTCAAAGACTCAGGATGACAGTTTCTTGTCATGCAACCTTTTGGCTTTCTCTTTGTAAATTTTTGCATTTTCGAAAGCATTGAGTCTGAATTCCTCTATCTCATTCAGCTGGAGCAATCTTTTCTCTCCAGCTAATTTGGCCTCAAGGTTTTGGAATCTGGTTGCCCAGTAGGCTTTATGCTCCAGTTCCGCGGGCAGGTGACAGGCCTTCCCATACACAAGCTGGTATGGAGAAGTTCCTATAGGGGTCTTGAATGCTGTTTTGTATGCCCAGAGAGCATCATACAAGCTCCTTGCCCAATCCTTTCTACGGGCAATTACAGTCCGTTCCAGGATTCGTTTTTAGTTCTCTGTTAGAAACTTCAGCTTGTCCATTTGTCTGTGGATGATATGGAGTTGCCACCTTGTGGCTAATTCCGTATCTGACCATAGCAGAGTAAAGCTGTTTATTGTAAAAATGAGTGTCTCCATCACTGATTAGTGCTCTATGGACACCAATTTTACTAAAGATATATTTTTGGAGGAACTTCAAAAATATCTTAGTATCATTAGTAGGTGTTGCAATTGCCTCTACCCATTTAGATACATAGTCTACAGCCACTAGAATATAAGTGTTTGAGTATGATGGTGGGAAAGGCCCCATGAAGTCAATACCCTATACGCCAAACAACTCAATCTCTAAGATCCGTTGTTGAGGCATGGTGTAACCTTGAGGCAGATTACCAGCTCTCTGGCAACTATCACAGATACGTACAAACTCTCGGGAGTCTCTATAGAGTGTAGGCCAGTAGAAGCCACATTGGAGGACTTTTGTGGCTGTTCGCTCACTTTCGAAATGTCCTCCATATTGTGATCCATGACAATGCCATAGGATCTTATGTGCTTCTTCTCTAGGAACACATCTACGGATTATTCTGTCTGCACATCTCTTAAAGATATATGGCTCATCCCACAAATAATACTTTGTATCAGCGATCAGTTTTTTCGTTTGCTGCCTGTTGTACTCGTTGGGTATGAATCTTACCGCTTTATAGTTTGCAATGTCTGCACACCACAGTACTTCCTGAATGGCAAAGAGTTGCTCATCGGGGAAGGTTTCAGAGATCTCAGTAAAGGGATAGGACGCCCCTTCTACTGGTTTTATTCGGGACAGGTAATCTGCTACTTAGTTTTCTGTCCCATTTCTATCTCTTATTTCTATATCAAACTCTTGCAGAAGCAACACCCATCTTATGAGCCTGGGTTTTGAATCCTGCTTTGTAAGTAGATATTTAAGAGCAGCATGGTCAGTGTACACAATCACCTTTGATCCTACCAAATAGGATCTGAACTTGTCAATGGCATAAACTACTGCAAGCAATTCCTTTTCTGTGGTTGTGTAATTTTTCTGCGCGTCATTTAGAACACGGCTGGCATAGTAAATGATGTGCAGAAGCTTGTCATACCTCTGTGCCAATACTGCACCAATAGCATAGTCACTAGCATCACACATTAGTTCAAATGGTAATGTCCAGTCTGGTGCAAAAATATCAGGCGCTGTGACCAGCTTAGCCTTCAGAGTCTCAAAGGCCTGCAAACACTCTATGTCAAAGACAAATGGTGTATCAGCAGCTAGCAGGTTACTCAGAGGTTTTGTGATTTTTGAAAAATCCTTTGTAAACCTCTTGTAGAATCCTGCATGTCCTAGAAAACTTCTGATTGCCTTAACATTGGTGGGTGGTGGTAATTTTTTGATTACCTCTACCTTAGCTTGATCCACCTCTATACCTTTGTTCAAAATTTTATGCCCAAGGACAATTCCTTCAGTCACCATAAAGTGATACTTTTCCCAGTTTAAAACCAAGTTAGTCTCTTGGCATCTTTTCATAACAAGTGCTAGATGATGAAGACAGGAGCTGAATGAGTCTCCAAATACTGAGAAGTCATCCATGAAGACTTCCAAAAAATTTTTCACCATATCAGAGAAGATAGAGAGCATGCATCTCTGAAAGGTTGTTAGTGCATAGCACAGACCAGAAGGCATCCTTCTGTAGGCAAATACTCCAGATGGACATGTGAATGCTGTTTTCTCTTGATCCTGAGGATCTACTGCAATTTGGTTATAACCTGAATAGTCGTCCAAAAAGCAGTAATAGTCATGACCTGCTAGTCTTTCTAGCATCTGGACTATGAATGGTAAAGGAAAAAGATCCTTTTTGGTGGCTGTATTTGGCCTTCTGTAGTCAATACACATACGCCACCCTATAACTATTCTCGTAGGAACCAGTTTATTCTTTTCATTATCAACCAGTGTCATGCCTCCTTTTTTGGGTACAACTTGGACAGGGCTCACCCAGGGGCTATCAAAAATTGGATAAATAATCCCAGCCTCTAGTAATTTAGTGACCTCTTTCTGCACCACCTCCTTTATGGCTGGATTCAGCCGCCTTTATGGTTGAACCACTAGCTTGGCATTATCCTCCAGTAGGATCTTGTGCATGAATCTTGCTGGGATAATGCCCTTAAGATCAGTAATGGACCACCCAAGAGCTGTCTTGTGTGTCCTCAGCACCTGAATTAGTGCTTTCTCTTCCCGTGGCTCTAAAGCAGAGCTTATGATTACAGGAAAGGTGTCACCTTCTGCCAAAAACGTATATTTTAGGGATGGTGGTAATGGTTTGAGCTCGGGTTTATGAGGTTTCTCCTCTTCCTGAGGAGTTCTCAGAGGTTCTTTTATTTCCTCTGGTACCTCTAGATTAGGCTGAACATCTTTAAATATGTCCTCTAGCTCTGATTCGAGACTCTCAGCCATACTGATCTCCTTTACCAGGGAGTCAATAACATAAACTCTCATGCAGTCCTTTGATGTGTTTGGATGCTTCATTGCTTCAACAACATTCAGCCAAAACTCATCCTCATTGACTCTCAGGGTCACTTCCCTTTTTTGGACATCAATAAGGGTTCATCCAGTTACTAGGAAAGGTCTTCCTAGAATAAGGGTTGCACTCTTGTGCTCATCCATTTCAAGTACTACAAAGTCAGTAGGAAAAGCAAATGGCCCAATAGTGACAATCATGACCTCAATTACGCCTGATGGATATTTAATGGAGCCATCAGCAAGTTGAAGACAAATCCGGGTTGGTTTGACCTCTTCAGTCAAGCCAAGCTTTCTGATAGTGGATGCAGGGATTAGGTTGATACTTGCCCCAAGATCACATAGAGCTGTCTTGGTACAAGTAACCTCCAATGTGCATGGTATCATAAAGCTCCCAGGATCCTTGAGCTTCTCTGGCAAGCTCTTTAAGATGACTGCACTACATTCTTCAGTGAGAACAACTTTTTCAGTCTCTCTCCAATCCTTCTTATGGCTTAAGATCTCTTTCATGAACTAAGCATAAGAGGGTATTTGCTCAAGTGCCTCTGCAAACAGAATCTTGATTTCAAAAGTCCTGAGATAGTCTGCAAAGCGGGCAAATTGTTTATCCTGTTTCGCTTGGTGAAATTTCTGAGGATAAGGCATTTTTGCCTTGTATTCTTCAACCTTGGTTACTGCAGGTTTATTTCACTTGGTAGGGAGCTTGAGGGTCTTTCAATGGCAATCTGCTTGGAGAGCTATCCAATTTGCCTTTCCATATTCTTCATGGAGGCTTCCTGGTTCCTTGTTGTCATTTCTTGGTGCTTCATTAATTTTTCCATTAAGAGCTCCAAGTTGGTAATTCTCTGAGAATCTTGTGAGATTGGTTGATTGTGGGGTGTTGAGGGTTGAGAATGAGTGTTTTGGTTAGAGGCTTGGTTATTGGATGGATGATGGTTAGCATTGGGGTAGGTATTTTGTGGTCTTCTGTATGTGGTTTGGTTATTATTCGGCTGGTTGTTGTGGTTTGTGTTTTTCCAATTGTTTTGAGTTGAGTTCCTTTGCCATGGCTGCTGAGTTTGATTGTGGTTGTCTCCCCATCTGAGGATGGGATGGTTTTTCCAAGAGGGATTGTAAGTATCACCATAGACTTCATTTGATCCAGAATTCTGATTATGCATATACTGGACTTGTTCTTGCTCTTGCTCCTCTTGAATTTCTTCATTTTTCCCCTAAGTGGTTGATGGCTGGCTTGTGTTGACTGCTGCAACTTGGAGATTGTCAATCTTCTTGGCCATTTGCTCAAATTGTTGTTGAATCTGCTGTTGCATCATTTTGTTTTGAGCTAGGATTGAATCCACTCCTTCCAACTCCATCACTCCTTTCTTTTGTGATGGTTGACGTTGCCTTTGGTGAGTAAAGAAGTACTGGTTGTTGGTCACCATATCAATGAGATTCTGGGCTTCCTCTGCAGTTTTCATGAGTTGCAAAGAGCCTCCAGCTGAGTGATCCAATGCTTCTTGGGATTTCAATGTTAAGCCTTCGTAAAAATTCTGCAACTTATCCCATTCAGTGAACATTTCAGGAGGACACTTCCTAATTAGAGCCTTGTACCTCTCCCATGCCTCATAGATGGGTTCAGCCTCCATTTGTGTGAATGTTTGTACCTCAGTCTTCAACCTAATGATCCTTTGAGGTGGGTAAAATTTGGCAAGGAACTTGGTTACCAAATCATTCCAATTGTTGATGCTGTCTCTTGAAAATGATTCCAACCATTGAGTGGCTTTGTCTTTGAGAGAGAATGGAAAGAGCAGTAGCTTGTAGCTATCAGGAGGCACACCATTGGTTTTGACAGTGTCACAAATCCTCAAGAAGGTAGATAAGTGTTGGTTGGGGTCTTCAAGTGGTCCTCCTCCATAAGAGCAATTATTTTGAACCAAGATGATGAGTTGTGGCTTCAGTTCGAAGTTGTTTGCATTTACATTTGGAGTTAAAATGCTGCTTTCGCAATGTCTAGGATTTGCAAATGTATAGGAGGCCAAAACTCTCCTCTGTGGTGGATTGTTGTTGTTATTGGCTGCTCCTCCTGGTGGATTGGTTGAATGTTCCTCCATGTCTTGAAATTCTTCTTCTGACTCTTCCTCTCCAATAATGTTTTTCCCTCTTTCAGCTCTTCTTAATCTCCTGAGGGTTCGTTCGTCTTGTTCATGAAAGGTGGGTGTAGCTCTTCTTGTATCTGTCATATAAACAAAACAAAAGAAACACACAAAACCAGTGACACTTCAATCTATTGCTAGAGTGAAGTTTTAGTTAGCTTAAGCAAAAATTCAAACAGTTAGTGGGTTAATTAAAAATTAAAGAGACAGAAAAGAAAAAGTGCTTGATCTAGACCTCTCACCCACTTAATCATTGTTGATCTAAATCAATCCCCGACAACGGCGCTAAAAACTTGATGTGTGGAAAATGATCCAACACAAACTCACCGGCAAGTGTACAGGGTCGCATCAAGTAATAATAACTCACATGAGTGAGGTCGATCCCACAGTGATTGAAGGATTGAGCAATTTTAGTTTAGTGGTTGATTTAGTCAAGCAAATCAAGTATTAGTTGAGTGGTTTATAATTGACAGAAGCTAAATTGCTTGAAATGTAAAGGGAGAGGGAAGATTTGCAGTGAATTAAAGATAACAGAAAGTAAAAGTGCTGAATCTTAAAGAACAAGTAGATTAAATTGCAGAAACTTAGATTGCAAGAATATAAATGGCTGAAGCTTAAAGTGCAAGAAATGTAAATTGCTTGAATCATAAAAGGAATTGGGAATTGGGATTGCAGAATTTAAGCAAGCAAAAGTGAATTGCAATAAACAGACAAGTAGAAGATGAATTGAATTAGAGTAGATCTCAAACAGAAGAGTAAAAATGCTTTGAAAATTTAAAAACAAAAAGTAAGCGATGCTTAATTTGCAGCAATTTAAAAGAGGTTGAAGATCTCAGGAGTGGAAGAGACTAGATAACAAGTCTAGATCTCAAATCCTTCCTTCATCCAACAAGAATAATTGCAAAAGAAATAAAGGAAAGTAGATTGCAGAAAGAGTAGAAGATGAAGCAGTAAATAGAGATTGAAATTCAATTATGCAGAAAAGTAAAACAAGTGATCACAAGGTGAGATTGAAACAGAAGTTCTTCAATTCTTCACCCAAGATCCAAAGCAAGAAAATTAAAAAGTGCTCAAGCAAGAACAAAGAAGAAGAGAGATCAATTCCCCTTTCCAATTCTCTAAGATCTAAATTCAAAAGTAAAAGCTTAAAATGAAAAAGAAAGTAAAAAGGAAAATTCAAAAGTGATTCTAGGTGTCCTAATTACATCAAACTAGCTCCTATTTATACACTTTCTATACTTGGATTTTGGAATTTGGATGGGCTTTTGATTTGGTGAAGAAATGAATTAAGTTGGATTTTTAATTCAATTTTAAGCCCATTAAGAATTTGGTTCCATGAGGATGCTCAGCTCACAAGTTGAGCTGAGCATTGAGGCCTTGTGTGTGGGTTTCTTGTAGCGTGCAATGTTGGGGAGGGTACCAGGGGAATGCTCAGCTCACAAAGTGAGCTGAGCATTGGTGCCTTGGTGCATGTCTTGTGCGCGCCTTGTGCTCCTTGCCTTGTCAAGTTCTTGCGCGCTCCTTCCTTGGTCCGTGTCAAGCATGCTTGTGTGCATTCATGAGTAGCGCTCTGCTCACCTTGTGAGCTGAGCATTGGCTTCCAAGGGGAGGTCCCAAGTTCAAACCCTTGTGAAAGCATTTGGAGAACAATTTTCCTTGATTTTTCATGAAGAGAAGCACGACAATGCTCTCCAAGAGAGCATTGTGCTCTCCAAGTGAGCGCTACTTTGCTTTGGAGTGAGGCTCCAGCTTCGAATCCTGGTGGAAGCACTTTGGTTTATTTTTGCTTGTTTTTTTTTTGCCCTTAAAGATGCCTTTCACTCATGCCTCAATTGTACGCCAAATATGAATTTCTATATATCGTTGGAAAGCTCTGAATGTCAGCTTTCCAACGCAATTGAAAGCACATCAATCGGATATCTGTAGCTCAAGTTATATCCCTTGAAAGGAGGCATGGTCATGCTGTGAGCGCCCCAAATTTAACTTAGCGAAAATTTGCTTCCAACCTCATTTTTGCATTGCTCTGCTCTTGGCAAGAGCGCAGCATTGTGTGTGCTAGTTGCTTTCTTCCTTGTTTTGGTCAAGGGCCATGCTTTAAAAGCGTGGCCTAAGGCTCCAAAGTGTGCTCCAACTTCAAAGTGTTCCCCAAAGCTCTTTTTTTCTCCTTTTTAGCTTATTTTGTGCTTCTTTGCTTCTTTTTCTTCTTATTTCCTACAAGATTTATAAATTAAATATTTCCTACAAGATTTATACCAATTAAGCACAAAAGCATTCAATATTTAAGCACAAATTATCAATTTCTTGTATGAAAAATCATAGAAAAATAGGTATATGATGACTTATCATCACCCATCTTACCCCCGACCCACGCGATTGGGTCGACTACGCATCCGCGTCAATCCCATTCCACCCTAGCCACGCGATCGCGCGCCCCACGTGTTCGCGTGGATTTGCAACCACTAACCCCAAGTCACGCGAAAACCTACCATTCACGCAACCCAAATCCCAACCCCTCTTCCTCTCTTCTCTGCAACTCTCTCTTTCCTCCGCCACTCCCCCCCAGCCGCCCAGACCACCACGACCACCGCCACGCCACCCAGACCACCCAGAACTGCCGTGACACCCACCCCCTCTCTTCTTTCTCCCTTCTTCTTTTCTCTCTCTCTTCCGCCCCAGCCCCCACCACGATCAGAACCCCTGCCACCGCCCTTGCTCTACCGCCACGCCACCGTGCTTCCCCCGGTACCGCCGCATCACTACCACCTTCCCTCTGTTCTATCCCTTGTTCTTACACAAACCAGGTTCCACCATACACCGATTTCTTTTTCGTTCCTAGTTAGTCGCATCTTTATCCGAATTTGTTCAATTTAGGATAGTTAGAGATGCATGTTCGTAGTGGATTCTAAGTGGTTAGGTAGCTAGGATGTGGTTAGTGGATTTAGGCCTGATAATTGCACCGTTCCTGTTATCTGTTTATCTGTTCTGCAATTTTATTCTGGCTATGATGTTAATACTGTTCATATGCTGCTCTTAACTGTTTCATGCTGCTATTACACTGCTCTTTCTCATTCTTGCATTTTGTGCAGCCTTATTTCAATTCATATGAATTGTTCTTGCTATTTGTTTTCCAGGAACATCCGATTTTAACCAGAATGCTGCCCAATTTTCTGCAAATTATTTCCTTTTTACATTCAAGACTTGATTTTGGCATTTCTCAATTTTCCAATTAATCAACCAAACCCATTCTTGAATGCACGGGCCAGCATTTTTATTCCTTTTGATTTCCTGGTTAAATTGCATTATTGATGATTTGATTTTAATTTTTGCTACTTCTGTATCTATATGAATCATCATCAATACCCTGTTATCCCTGCTTGAATATGAGTTGACTGTTGCTTAAAATTGTGAAATTCTTGTTACTTAGAAACCAATCATCATGCCACTTACTCTGACTTCCTTTTTACTAACTCACTGATTTTCGCTTTCTAACCTCTTTTTCAATTTTACCCACTGTTAACTTTCTAACTTCCCCCTTTGCCTTTTCACTACTTCTTTCAATTAATTTCACTCCTGGCATGATTATTGTTTTTCCTAATTAACAGGTTTTCCACTTCTAACATATTTTGGAATGTGATTTCTCATCTAAGCTTTTCAACTCCAAAACAATCCAAAATATACATTTATTTAACTCATTTCATTTTTCTACTGCTCCTTTGCCACTTCGTGCTTATCTTGTTATTTGCCTACTTGTTTTCCTGCTTTTATTCCTCAATTATATCTTGAAAATTCTGTTTTTCAGGATGTCTGACTCTCAAAGCAGGGGAAAGGGCAAAGTTACCACTGGCAAACGAAAAAGAGGCGAATCCTCTGGTTCCATCCTAGGCATCTTACATGATGATTCCTGGCGGGAGAAGAACTTTATCCCGCAGGAAAAGGCTGATCAGCTGGCACCTGCAGCTAACCGGGTTAAATTTGCAAACAAATACTGTGAGCTGAAATACCTGACTTTTGCCACAGCCAGGAACCTACACCTGGAAAGGACTCTAAAAATTCCAGAAGAACTCAAGCAGTACACTTTAGATCAGATCAAACAGAGATGCTGGTTCTTCCTGGAGCGAAACTTAACTGAGGTTAACTCATCCTGGGTCAGGAAATTCTACTGTAACTACTTTCTATCATCCCTGGATGCAGTACAGCTCCAAGGCAAATAGGTTCTGGTTACTGAGGAAGTAATTGAAGACATCCTCCAGCTTCCTCCTAAATCAGATCAGCCAGATGGTTTCCAGAAAGCTGAGGAGGATATGAGATTCATGAGGTTTGATTGGGATGCAGTAAAGAGGGATATCACACTTGATCCTACTGTTCCTTGGGTCATGGGAAGGAGCACAGTGGTACCCATGGGAATCAAGCTTATATATCTGAATGATGAGGCTCAGCTATGGCAACAGATTCTGAGTAACTATATGATGCCGAGTACTCATGAGACGGAGGTGCCAGCTGTTATGATTACCCTCACCTAGTGTGTGATGACGGGTAAGGACTTATATCTACCCCACTTCATCCATCATTACATGGCCAGGGTCCATGTTAGAGGCACCCTCTCCTTTCCTTACCTGATTACTTAGTTGGGTCGCCGAGCTGAGGTACCTTGGGAGGCTGCTAATGAAAGGCCACCCGCCGCAGACTGCTGGAAGATTATTCCTCACAGTTGGAAGTTTCTGGCTTTCGGCTACCGCCCTCCATTTCTCACTGACACTATTGAGGCAGCCACTTTTTCAACTGCTCCTTCTGCTTCCACAAGCCCAGCACCACCCACTGCACCCCACCTACTCCTGAGCCCGTCTACCGTCTGGTGCACCGACTCTTTGACCGCCTAGATCAGATGGAGCGCCATCACTAGCAGCAGTTTGAGAGGTCTGAACGTTGCAACAGGCGACGTTTTGAGAAGTCTGAGCGTCGCCACAAGCGACGCTATGAGCACCTCAAGCTGATGATCTGCTGTAGTGGTGACGTCCCCTCCGAGCCCGATACGCACTCCGACACATCTGAGGAGGAGTTGAGTGATCATGAGGAGGAGGCACCTACCCAGGCTGAGCAGTGAGGTCCCGACCACACTGTACCACATCATGAGGAGCACCACCAGTTACAGACCGCAGATCCGGAGGTTCCTCTACGGACAGAGCCCTCGCTTCAGCAGACTACTCCTCCGACCCTCACAGAGACTGCAGACCCTCAGCCTACCATGAGACACCAGCAGTCCATCCTTCCGGAGATGACACTTCTTCACACTCAATTGAGTGAGCATCGAGGACGATGCTATTATTTAAGTGCGGGGAGGTCGTCATCTCTGGCATCTATTTATTTTGGTGAACCACTACAGACTCTTTTCTTATTTTGTCCATTTTCTGTATTTTTGCACATTTTTTTCTCTTTTTGTTTTTATTGTACTTTTGCATTCTGCACTTTGGGCTGTATATATCTTGGATATTTTAGCTTAATCTGCACCTTAGTTTACTAGTTATATATTAAGTGGATTAATTAGTATAGTTTACCTTTTTTAGCATATGATAGTTGATTTGATTGAAAAATAAAAAGAGTAAGCTAGGAACCATAGTATAGTAAAACAATCCGCACACCTTGTATATATAGCATTACATGTTAGTTAGTTAACAACATTTCTTCAAGAAGAAACACTAGAATTTTAAGGGGCACCTTAAAAGATTTACATTGAGTTGAATGGAAACTCTTAATTTCTACTTGCATGACATACATAACTGATATATGATTTATTAGCTTGAGAGCACACAGCCTGTGAGTTTTGAGCTTAATTGTATGGTTGCATTCAAACCATAAATTTCATTCATGTGTGTTTTGCCCTTCTTTTTCATTCTGATGTTCTTTACTTTGCTTTAATCTATATGTCCAATATAGAATATAGATACATACCAAGATAGGATTGATGCCATATTTGATTATTAACTCACTTATCCCAAATAAATCCTATCTTTTATGCCATCCTTGTTAGCCCCCTTGAGCTGTTTAATCCCCTTCTGTTTTATAACCACATTACTAGCCTTAAGCAGAAAAACAAAATAAAAAAAATTCCAAGTTGAATCCTTGGTTAGTTTAAGATAGAAGTTGTGTATAATTTAAGTGTGGAGAATTTTATGAGATCATGGAATGATAAAAAAGAGTAGGAATTTAAATTGAATAAATTATTTAAAAATTTTGGGAAGCATCATGCTCATGTGAAATCAAATTAATTAAATTACCATGTGCATTAAAAAAATTTATTTTCAATAAGGGGATACAAAAATTCCCCAGACACAAAATAAGAAAAATCAATGCACATGGGACAAATTTAAATTTAATGCATAAGTTTGCAATATAAAGTGGGAAAATTTGGGCAAGTAGGTTAAGAAACTTTGATTTTTATAAAAGTATGTATGCTAGGTGAGATCTTAGACTAATCAAGGATTCACTTATTAGCTCATTTAGCCTTATACATATACCCTTACCTTTACCCTGGCCCTATTACAACCTTCAAAAGACCTCATGATTTTGTATGTCTATATTCTATATTTGTTGATTGGTTAGATGAAGAACAAAGTTATAGAATGTAAGGATAGAAAGAAAAAGAGAGTAATTAACCCAAACAAACACTGAGTGACTAGAGAGTAAACACAAAATCCAGTGAGGGTTCAATAGCTCATCCTCATATGTCCATGTTTAATTATTGATTGTCTTGCAAGTTGTGAACTATCTTAAACTCAACTTAATTATAATTGTGCTTTAATTTGATTTGCCCCTAGTTGTACATACATGATTCCTTGAAGATATGAACTAATTTAACTACATGCATACTTTATATATAGGTGAATAATAACTAGATTTGCATGACTCATTTAGGTAGTTACATTTAGAGTATATTGCATTGCATATGATTCCACCATTTTACCTTTACTCTTTTCTCTTGGATTTAGCATGAGGACATGCTATTGTTTAAGTGTGGGGTGGTTGATAAACCACTATTTTATGATAAATCTTGTACTTAAATTGAATGATTTATCAACTCTTCACCTACTTATTCATATGAATTTGCATGATTTTACTATTCCTTCCTTAGGATATGATATATGAGAAAACATGTTTCCGATGCTTTAAAATTACCAAATTTAATTATCCTTTATTATCATTCGATGCCGTGATTTGTGTGTTGAGTACTTTCAGGTTTTATAGGGCATAAATGACTTAAAGGATGGAAAGGAAACATACAAAAATGGAAGGAAAGCACAATTGAAGTCCTTGGAAGGAACTGCCAGTGACGCGTCTGCATGGACGACGCGAACGCATGGTTCGTGCAAAAGAGAATCGACGCGAGCACATAGATGAGGTGAACGCGTTACCTGCAAAACACAACTGACGCTGGCGCATGACTGACGCAACCGTGTGGAAGAGCAACACTCCAGATAATGCGACCGTGTGACCCACGCGGACGCGTGACTTACGCAATCTGTAGAATTTGCAGAAGTCATCCTCAGCGATTTTTGCGCCCTTTTGGCCCAGATCCAAGCCCAGAGAACACAGATTGAAGGATTATAAATGGAGGAATCCATCCATTCAAAGAGACATGGGGATTAGAGACTGAATACTGGATTCATACATAGTTTTAGGATTTAGATGTAGCTTTTAGAGAGAGAGGCTTTCTCCTCTCTCTTAAGATTAAGATTACGACTGATGACATGTCATCATATACCTATTTTTCTATGCTTTTCATACAAGAAATTGATAATTTGTGCTTAAATATTGAATGCTTTTGTACTTAAATGATATATTTTCTTGATATTTTAATTTTATAAATCTTGTAGGAAATAAGAAGAAAAAGAAGCAAAGAAGCACAAAAAAGGAGAAAAAAAGAGCTTTGAGACACACTTTGAAGTTGGAGCACACTTTGGAGCCTTAGGCCATGCTTTTAAAAGCGTGGCCCATGACCAAATTAAAGAGGAAAATAACCAGCACGCACACTGCCCTGCCCTTGCCAAGGGCTGGGCAGAATCGTGATGCACATTGAGGTTGGAAGCAAGAATTTCGCTAAGGTAAAATCTGGGCACTCACAGCATGACCATGCCTCCTTCAAAGGGCTATAACTTGAGCTACAGACGTCCAATTGATGTGCTTCCAGTTGCGTTGGAAAGCTGACATTCAGAGCTTTCCAACGATACATAGCAATCTATATTTGGCGTACAATTGAGGCAGGAACGAAAGGCATCTTTAAGGGCCAAAAATAAGAAAAAAAAATAAACCAAGGAAAAGAAGTAGCGTGTGCATCGGCCAAGTCTCGAACACGGGACTTCAATTTGGAAACACTGCCCTGCCCTCCGCGAGGGCAGGGCAGCATTTTGTTGTGGCACAGCCAGCGCACCATTCTGGCGCACCAAAGCATCATTCGGCAGCACCAGCAGCGCACCAAGGCACCAAACTCCGCGAGGGCAGGGCAGCCTCCTGCAGCACACACCAACGCACCACGCCCGCACCATGGCCGCACGCACCAAATCCTGCCCTGCCCTCCACAAGGGCAGGGCAGCCTCCTGGGAGCAACATGGGCCAAATATCAACCAAAATTTCATTTAAATTCAATTCCTCTCCAAATTACATCAAGGCCAACCAAACCCATTTCTCCTCAAATCCAAAGCAAGCAAAGCCCACATCATCACTCAAAGGCACATGGATCAATTAAATTAGGATTTTCATTTTTGTAATTTGTTTTAATTTCATTTCAATTTTATTTTGTAAAGCCTATATAAGGCATCATTTCCATCTTTGTGAGGGAGGCCGGCTCCAATAGGGAACATTAGGAATAGATAGCTCTCTCCTTTAAGTTTTCTTTTCTGCTTTAAATCTTGGGTAGAGAATTGAAGAAATTCTGTTTCAATCTCACCTTGAGATCTCTTGTTTACTTTTTCTACATAATTGAAATTCACATACTGCTTCATCTTCTCTTTAATTCTGCAATTCATTTTTCTTCTTTATGCTGCAAACTGTTCTTGTTGAATCAAGGAAGGATTTGAGATCTAGACTTGTTATCTAGTCTCTTTTACTCCTGAGATCTTGAACCCAATTTTTAATTGCTGCAACTTAAGCACTTGTTTTGCTGCAAATTAAGCACCAGTATTTCTCTGTTTACTCTTCAAGGCATTTTTACTTTTCTGTTAAGATCTACTTCAATTGAATCAATTCTCTACTCTTCTACTTGTTGCAATTTATTTTTAACTTGATTAATTTCTGCAATCCCACATCCCTGACTGATAGCCATAAACTTGATAGCTACGATTTAGGAAATTGCACAATCGGCAAAAATTCCTTCCGGCAAGTGCACCGGTTATCGTCAAGTAAAAACTCACAATAGAGTGAGGTCGGATCCCACAAGGATTGGTTGAATGAGCAATTCGGATTAGAAGTTTGTTCTAGTTGAGCGGAATCAAGATTTAGATGAGAATTGCGGAATGTTAAATTGCATGAATTAAAGAGCGAGAAGTTAAAGTGCTGAAATTAAAAAGGGATCGGGGTGATTGCATGAAATTAATTGCAGAATGTAAAGAGAAAGTGTAGATCAGAAATGGGGAATTCATTGGGTTTCAGGAGATATTGAGATCTCCGAATCAAAACATTTTTATCCCTTCCTCAACCAATGCATTCATTGAATTTTGCTTGGCAATCTTATATGATTGGATCCCAATTCCTTGGCTCACCAATTCTCTCTAAAAACAAACAAATTCCCAATCCCTTGGTTTAAATGTTCATAAGAAGAGATGATGCTCGATCACTGATTATACCACACAGTTTCATGAACCACAATTTGGTAGGATTACATGTCACAATATCCATCCAAACCCCAATCCAATTCACTGTGAGAAAGCTTCTCTAGCATGAATCCTCCATTCCTTTCCCAAGGTTCCGAAGGATTCCAATTATGGATAGTTTCTTTCCCAAGACAACTAACCAATGGAATTAGATCGAGAAGCTTTCTAACAAAATTCAAGAGAAAAGATTGAAGAAGAAGATAAAAAGTATTATTGATTCATTGAATTACAATAGAGCTCCCTAACCCAATGAAAGGGGTTTAGTCAGTCATAGCTCTGAATTCAATTACACAAAGTAAAACTAGAAAATGATCCAAAAGTCTCTAGTCCCCCTCTCTCTAACTTAAATTCTATCCTATTTATACACTTTCTAGATTGAGCTTCTGTTGTGTTTCTTGGGCTTTGAGGCCTTTCCTTGATTTCCTTTTGCTTTGGGTTTATGATTCATAATCCTGATGAGGCTGCTGATCCAATTCTGTAACATTCATTGAGCCAACTTAGTGATAAACAAGTAATGACACATGACTCAACAAATTGAAATTCCAGACTCATCAATTCTTCAGGCCCAATCCCATAAACCATGATATTCAATTGGGTTTCATACCAGAGTATGTTTAAGTCAATGTTTGTGCTCAAATACTAACTTAAACTGCAATATCTTTGGCCCAGAAACCCTTTCACAAAGTGGCGTTTAAGTTGCAGTTTAAGCTTAAACTACAACTTAAATGTTGGACACTCCTGGAGGTGATATAATTCAAGCACGTTTAAGCTTCAGTTTAAGGTCAAACTAAAGCTTAAACGTGGAAATGGAAGAAGGCAATCCTGGATGGTGGAATTGTCGAACACGTTTAAGCTTCAGTTTAAGGTTAAACTGAAGCTTAAACGTGGAAATGAAGATTGCAACCCTGGAGGAGAAATTGGGTCGAACACGTTTAAGCTCCAGTTTAAGGTTAAACTGGAGCTTAAACGTGGAATGCTTCCTGGAGGGTGAAATGTCGAACACGTTTAAGCTCCAGTTTAACCTTAAACTGGAGCTTAAACGTGGAAATGGTTCCCTGGAGGAAAATTCTGGTCGAACACGTTTAAGCTCCAGTTTAAGGTTAAACTGGAGCTTAAACGTGGAAATGCTCCTTGGTGCAATTCTCATTCTGGCGTTTAACTTCCAGTTTAAGGTTAAACTGGAGGTTAAACGCCAGTTTCAGCATTCCTCAGCTTTCATGATTTTGGCGTTTAAGCTCCAGTTTAAGGTTAAACTTGCTTAAACTGGAGCTTAAACTGGAGCTTAAACTTGCTTAAACTGGAGCTTAAACTCCACATGTGATATTCAAGCTTCCTTTATTGATTTTGTTGCTTCCTTGCCTAACCTCTTCTTCCCTGAAATCATCCAAACAACTGCATCAAAGTCTTGCAAAATTTCATGAGAAATCTTCCATTCATAGCATTCAAGTAATATAACTAAAAACTCATGAAATTTGCATCAAAATCATACTGTTTGGATGGTTCATTTCTTTGTTATTCATTTAACCATTCTTGGTTACTTTAAGCTCAAGAAAGTGCATAAAACAACTAAAACTAACAGAAAAAGGTTAGTGAAACTAGCCTAAGATGCCTTGGCATCACAACACCAAACTTAATACTTGCTTGTCCCTAAGCAAGTCCTGAGTTATTTGAGAAGAAAGTATGAAACAGAAAGCAATTACATTGGCTATATTAGCAAGCATTTGAAGTTCATCAGAAGGGTTTTATGCAGAAAGTTGCAGCATCACTTTTTCATTCGTATCAGGTAAGATTATCACTTTTCCATTGCATCCATCAAACACTGCTATGGCCTCTTGTTATTCTTATGACTTTGGCACTTTTCCCTTCTTTGTTTTTCTTTTTCTTAGAGCTCCTTTGCTCCTTGTTTGCTCAGTGTCATGTGTTGCACAAACCTTTGGCATTTTCTTTTTCTTATCAGTGCACTACACATATCCACTACAGGCATTTTAGTTCACATTTCTTCTTGAGACATTGGTGCCCAGCACCTCTTTGTGTGACTAAATGTTTTGTATTTAGGTTGCTCTTGATAATGGACTTTTGGTTGATAATCCCGGGTTAGTTAACCTAAGTTACCAAGTGTTGAAACACTCCTCAGAACCTATTCATCCAAGCATATCCTTAATACATAAACACCACAGGCATTTGTCTCAAAAGTTCAAACCATTGGTGCCTAGCTTATTTTCTCAATTTTTTTTTCTTTTTGGTTGCCCTTTTTCAGTGGCTTTTTCTTCTTCTTTTTCTTTCTTTTTCATGGCCAAAGACATTTATTCATCAAGATCCATAGACAGTATTCAAACTTCTACACAAAAATGACAATTCTACACTCAATTTCCAGTGAGCTGACTAAACAATCAAGCATGCATACCACCACTTAATTCTACTTGATTTGTCACTAATTGAGCCAAGTTACTTTTGTTCAAACTTTTCTTTTATTTTTGGAAACAGAACAAGCATGGCAAGCATTTGTTTAAGAAGGTGAAGTTATATCCAAACATCTAGGCATTCACTTTATTCAAATCAGTAAACAGACAAACATACTAGAAACTTCACATTCCAAAAAGATTCAACAATTACAGTTTAAACCAGAACAAGCATGCTTTTGTTTGCCTTTTAAAGAATGGTCAAGGAACAACACCACCTTGTGAAATTTCTTGTTTTCTCTTTGTTGCCAGGAAACAATTTGATTTCTCATTCTTCTCCTAGTTGTTGCTTCATGTTCTTTCTAAGATCCTTGTTTCCTTTCTTGCAAAGAGTGATGAAGTTGCTTGCTTCTCAAGCACTTGAGTGGTTAGCTCAACTATGTATGGGCAAGTGTCTGAGTCTTAAGTTGGTGTGTGAACACCAAACTTAGTCTCCTACTTACTCTTCTGCTCTTTGAATCCTTGAATTCTCCTTGGAATGAAGTTGCTGCTAAGGATTTTAAGCATTTCTGTGATTGCTTAGAATGGTTGTTCCTTTCATATAATTCAAAGGTTGTTGTGTTCAGTTGATCTGTATGGTGGAACACCAAACTTAGAGTCACACATTCCCCTTTGAATTATTGATCCACGAATTCATTGTTTGGTGTGAAACACCAAACTTAATTCTTTGCAATGCACAGAACTACTTCACCTTTTTATTGAAACAAATAAAAGAAACAGCAAAAGGAGTATTACCTCAGGTTGGGTTGCCTCCCAACAAGCGCTTCTTTAACGTCATTAGCTTGACGGTCAGCTTCCTCAGTTGAGGTGATATTTAACCTTGTCCTTCTCCTCCACTTCTCCCAAGTAATGTTTGAGTCTTTGACCATTCACAGTGAAGGTTCGTTGTGACTTTTCTTCCATGATTTCTACTTGTCCATATTGGGAGACCTTGGTGACAAGGAATGGTCCAGACCACCTTGATTTTAGCTTCCCTGGAAATAGCTTCAGCCTAGAATTGTAGAGCAATACTTTTTGTCCCTCTTCAAATTTCCTTGGGGCTATGTTGCTGTCATGCTTCTTCTTTGCTCTTTCTTTGTAAATTTTGGCATTCTCATAAGCTTCAGCTCTGAATTCTTCCAACTCTTGAATTTGCAACATCCTTCTTTCTCCAGCAGCTTTGCTGTCCAAGTTCAAGAGTTTCAAGGCCCAGAATGCCTTGTGCTCCAACTCCAGTGGCAAATGGCAAGCTTTTCCATATACTAGTTGGTAAGGAGACATTCCAATTGGTGTTTTGAAAGCTGTCCTATATGCCCAAAGAGCATCATCTAGCTTAATCGACCAGTCCTTCCTTGAAGTTCCCACAGTCTTTTCCAGGATTCTTTTGAGTTCCCTATTAGATATTTCGGCTTGCCCACTTGTCTGTGGATGGTATGGTGTGGCTACCTTGTGTTTGACTCCATATTTTAGAAGCAATGCCTCTAATGGTTTGTTGCAGAAGTGGCTTCCTCCATCACTGATGATTGCTCTTGGAACCCCAAAACGGCAAAAAATGTGTTTTCTGAGGAAGTTCATGACTACCTTATTATCATTGGTTGGAGTTGCTATTGCTTCAACCCATTTGGAGACATAGTCTACTGCCACAAGAATGTAATTATTTGAGTATGAGGTGGGAAAGGGTCCCATGAAATCTATCCCCCATACATCAAACAATTCAAGTTCCAGAATGAATTGTTGTGGCATTTCATTTCTTCTTGGCAGGTTCCCCACTTTCTGGCATTCATGGCAGTGCTTCACTAGTTCCTTTGCATCTTTGAAGATAGTGGGCCAATAAAAACCACACTGCAACACCTTAGCTGCTGTTCTTTCTCCTGCAAAATGTTCTCCATAAGTGGAGCCATGGCAGTCCCATAGGACTTCCCTTCCTTCTTCCTCTGATATGCATCTTCTGAGTATGCCATCCGAACATTTTTTGAACAAGTATGGTTCGTCCCAGATGAAGTATTTGGCATCATTTACCAATTTCTTCCTTTGATGCTTGTTAAATTCCAACGGCAAACTCCCAGTGGCCTTGAAGTTTGCTATGTCTGCAAACCAGGGTGCTTTGTGAATTACCATGAGTTGTTCATCAGGAAAGCACTCATTTATATGTGTGCTTTGTGTGCTTCCTTCTTCACATGGTATCCTTGATAAATGGTCTGCCACCTTGTTCTCTACACCCTTCTTGTCTTTGATTTCAATGTCAAATTCCTACAACAGAAGAACCCATCTAATAAGTCTTGGTTTGGATTCTTGTTTAGCAAGTAAGTATTTTAAAGCTGAATGATCAGTGAAGACAATGACTTTAGATCCAATGAGATAGGATCTAAATTTGTCAAATGCAAAGACTATTGCCAAGAGTTATTTTTCAGTGGTTGTGTAATTCCTTTGGTTATCATTCAAGACTTTACTGGCATAATAAATCACATGTACCAAATTGTCTTTCCTTTGTCATAACACTGCCCCAATAGCAAGGTCTGATGCATCACACATCAGTTCAAAAGGTAAGTTCCAATCAGGTGGGGCAATGATAGGTGCAGAGGAAAGTTTTTGCTTCAAAAGTTCATAGGCTAGCATGCAATTTTTATCAAATACAAAGGGTGTATCAGAGACAAGCAAGTTACTCAAAGGTTTGGCTATTTTAGAAAAGTCTCTAATAAACCTTCTGTAAAAACCAGCGTGTCCCAATAAACTCCTAATTGCCTTGACATTACTTGGTGGAGGTAGTTTTTCAATGAGTTCCACCTTAGCTCTATCCACCTCAATGCCTCTATTAGAGATTTTGTGGCCAAGGACTATTCCTTCTGTGACCATGAAATGACACTTTTCCCAGTTTAATACTAGGTTGGTCTCTTAGCATCTCTTAAGCACCAAGGCAAGGTGGTGTAGGCAGCTAGGAAAAGAATCTCCAAACACAGAAAAATCATCCATGAAAACCTCAATAAATTTTTCAATCATGTCCGAAAAAATGGACAGCATGCATCTTTGGAAAGTGGCAGGTGCATTGCACAATCCAAAGGGCATGCGTCTATAAGCAAAAACTCCATATGGACAAACAAATGATGTTTTCTCTTGATCTCTTGGATCAACTACTATCTGATTATAGCCTGAGTATCCATCCAGAAAGCAATAGTAAGCATGTCCTGCAAGCCTTTCAAGCATCTGATCCATGAATGGGAGTGGGAAATGATCTTTTCTGGTGGCTTCATTGAGCTTCCTGTAGTCTATGCACATCCTCCACCCAGTGACAGTTCTTGTGGGTATGAGTTCATTCCTCTCATTTGGCACCACAGTTATGCCACCTTTCTTGGGAACTACATGGATGGGACTAACCCATGGGCTATCAGAAATGGGGTAGATTACCCCTGCCTGCCATAACTTCATGACCTCCTTTTGTACCACTTCTTTCATGACGGGATTCAATCTTCTCTGAGCTTGAATGGAGGGTCTAGCATCCTCTTCTAACAAGATTTTATGCATGCAGATGGATGAACTTATCCCCTTCAAATCAGCTAGGGTCCATCCAATGGCATCTTGATGAGTTTGTAGCACCTTGATCAATTCTTCTTCCTGTTCTTGGCTCAGGGCAGAGCTAATGATAACAGGATGGCTCTCATCACTACCCAAGTATGCATACTTGAGATTAGGGGGCAATGCTTTGAGCTCAAGTTTTGGTGCTTCCTTCTCTTCTTTCACTCTCTCTGGCATGCTTGGCATGGTTGTTTCAGCGGCCTTGATGTCACTAACTTTAATATCCTTGGTGAACTCCTCCTCTGCCACTTCCTTTGTTGTTTCCTCAAAGGTTTCTTGTACTGCAATGTCCACTACATCCACCCTCATGCATTCCTTTAGTGATTCTGATGGATAGCTCATTGCCTTGAATACGTTAAACACCAACTGCTCATCATGTAGTCTAAGAGTGAGTTCACCCTTTTGGACATCTATGATGGCTCCAGCAGTAGCCAGGAAGGGTCTTCCCAGGATTATCGAAGCCTTGGCTTCTTCCTCCATATCTAACACCACAAAATCGGCGGGAAATATAAAATCTCCCACTTTCACCAACAAATCCTCAACTATCCCATGAGGGAATTTAAAAGTTCGATCTGCCAATTGGAGTGCCATTCTTGTTGGTTTGGCTTCCTCAATCTTCATTCTTCTCATCATTGTTAGAGACATCAAATTGATACTGGCCCCTAAGTCACACAAGGCCTTCTCCACCATGACTTCTCCTATGATGCAGGGGATTTGGAAACTGCCTGGATCCTTCAATTTCTGAGGCAATTTGTGTTGAATGATGGCACTGCATTCTTCAGTCAACAACACAGTTTCCTCATTTCTCCAGCTTCTCTTATTGGTCATTAATTCCTTTAAGAATTTTGCATAGAGTGGCATTTGCTCTATTGCCTCAGCAAACGGAATGTTGATTTGAAGCTTCTTGAAAATCTCCAAGAATCTGGAGAATTGGCCATCCTTTTCACTTTTCATCAAACATTGAGGATATGGTGCTTTGGGTGTATAAGGTTTCAGGACCTCTTTTTCTTTTTCTTTTATTGCAGACGGTGTAAAAGATTGCCCCTGTTCATTGTCTCTCACATTTTCCTTTGCTTCATCCTCTGTGGTTTCCTTTGAGATCTCCTCTAGCTTCTTTCCACTTCTGAGGGTTATGGCCTTACATTCTTCCCTTGCAATAGCCTTGGCAGCATGAGAAACGCTTGGCCCAGGGTTTTGCTTAGACAAATACCCAATTTGATTTTCTAGCTTCTGGATGGCAGCTCCTTGGTTTTGCAAGTTAGAATTTACTTCTTCCTTAAAGGCTTTCAATTCGGTTATGTCTTGACCCATGGTTGCAAGCATTCCTTCTATCCTGTTTAATTGATCTTGAAATTGTTGGTTCGGATTAGGTTGGGCAGGTTGATTATTTTGGCCATGATATGGTGGTTGGGAGTAAGTGTTTTGTGTGGCTTGGTATGATCTTTGGTTGGGGTTTTGGTATGTGGAATTGTTATGTTGGTTGGGGTTATAAGGTTTGTGGTTTTGTGGTTGGGTTTGCTGGTTTCCCCACCCAAAGTTTGGGTGGTTTTTCCAGCCTGGGTTGTAAGTGTTGGAATGTGGATCATATGGTTGCCTTTGTTGATTTCCCACATAGTTGGCCTCTTCCCAATCACTTCCTTCATTGCTTACTTCCTCTTGATCTTGTGCGTGTATTGCGGCCACTTGATTTGTTTTTAAGTTCCTGGTGAGCTCTGCTAGTTGCTTGGCAAACACCTTATTTTGGGCTAAAATTGTATCAACATGGTTCAGCTCCATGACTCCCTTAGTGTTGTGTCTCTCTGAAGCATAGTAGTACTCATTCTCAGCCACTGTCTCAATCACTTCAATGGCTTCTTCTACAGTCTTCTTCCTGTTCAATGAACCTCCTGATGAATGGTCTACAGTCTTCCTTGATTCATAAGAAAGTCCATCATAGAAAATATGCAATTGCACCCAGTCATGGAACATGTCTGGTGGGCATTTCCTTGTCAAATCCTTGAACCTCTCCCATGCCTCGTAGAGAGTTTCACCATCTTGTTGTCTAAAAGTCTGAACCTCAGATCGAAGCCTATTGACCTTTTGTGGGGGGTAGAAACGTGCCAGAAACTTGCTTTCCACCTCATCCCAGGTTGTTAGGCTCCCCCTTGGGAATGATTCCAGCCACTTAACTGCCTTGTCCCTAAGTGAAAATGGGAACAAGAGCAGTTTGTAGGCATCTTCCTGGACTCCATTGGACTTCACAGTGTCACAAATTCTCAGGAATTTTGTGAGATGTTGGTTTGGATCTTCATTAGCACTCCCACCAAATGAACAATGATCCTCCACCAGTGATATTAGCTGTGGTTTGAGTTCAAAATTGTTGGCCTGAATGGGTGGTTTCTGAATGCTGCTACCACAATTCCCAGAGGTTGGGTTTATGTATGAACCAAGAACCCTCCTCTCGGGAATGGCATTGTTTCCATCAGCTCTCTCATGGTTGTGAACTTCTCTATCCATGTTGAGATCTAGAGCTTCCTCAAAATTATCCTCAGATTCTCCTTCAGATTCTTCTTGTCCCAGTACTCTCTTCCCTCTTGCTTCCCTTCTAAGTTTATGAAGGGTCCTCTCTGGTTCGGTATATGGAGGAGTTGATGTCTTTCCTCTCCTACCTGTCATACAAGAACACAGCACAGGCAACAAGCAAGTGAAATACTCTTGGTTAATGGAAGAGTATGGTTAGAGCAGTTGAGGAATTAATTCAAATAGTTAGTGGGTCAGTGAGTTAGTTGCTTGAATTTAAGGCCATAAAGAAAGAAAGCAAATAACAGAGTGCAGAAATTTAAAATTCAAAAAGTAACTTGAACTAAATTAACAAAACAAGAAAAATGCTCAATCTAGTTAACTTCCAATTTGAGAATTGTCAATCGAAAACCAATCCCCGGCAACGGCGCCATAAACTTGATAGCCATAAACTTGATAGCTACGATTTAGGAAATTGCACAATCGGCAAAAATTCCTTCCGGCAAGTGCACCGGTTATCGTCAAGTAAAAACTCACAATAGAGTGAGGTCGAATCCCACAAGGATTGGTTGAATGAGCAATTCGGATTAGAAGTTTGTTCTAGTTGAGCGGAATCAAGATTTAGATGAGAATTGCGGAATGTTAAATTGCATGAATTAAAGAGCGAGAAGTTAAAGTGCTGAAATTAAAAAGGGATCGGGGTGATTACATGAAATTAATTGCAGAATGTAAAGAGAAAGTGTAGATCAGAAATGGGGAATTCATTGGGTTTCAGGAGATATTGAGATCTCCGAATCAAAACATTTTTATCCCTTCCTCAACCAATGCATTCATTGAATTTTGCTTGGCAATCTTATATGATTGGATCCCAATTCCTTGGCTCACCAATTCTCTCTAAAAACAAACAAATTCCCAATCCCTTGGTTTAAATGTTCATAAGAAGAGATGATGCTCGATCACTGATTATACCACACAGTTTCATGAACCACAATTTGGTAGGATTACATGTCACAATATCCATCCAAACCCCAATCCAATTCACTGTGAGAAAGCTTCTCTAGCATGAATCCTCCATTCCTTTCCCAAGGTTCCGAAGGATTCCAATTATGGATAGTTTCTTTCCCAAGACAACTAACCAATGGAATTAGATCGAGAAGCTTTCTAACAAAATTCAAGAGAAAAGATTGAAGAAGAAGATAAAAAGTATTATTGATTCATTGAATTACAATAGAGCTCCCTAACCCAATGAAAGGGGTTTAGTCAGTCATAGCTCTGAATTCAATTACACAAAGTAAAACTAGAAAATGATCCAAAAGTCTCTAGTCCCCCTCTCTCTAACTTAAATTCTATCCTATTTATACACTTTCTAGATTGAGCTTCTGTTGTGTTTCTTGGGCTTTGAGGCCTTTCCTTGATTTCCTTTTGCTTTGGGTTTATGATCCATAATCCTGATGAGGCTGCTGATCCAATTCTGTAACATTCATTGAGCCAACTTAGTGATAATCAAGTAATGACACATGACTCAACAAATTGAAATTCCAGACTCATCAATTCTTCAGGCCCAATCCCATAAACCATGATATTCAATTGGGTTTCATACCAGAGTATGTTTAAGTCAATGTTTGTGCTCAAATACTAACTTAAACTGCAATATCTTTGGCCCAGAAACCCTTTCACAAAGTGGCGTTTAAGTTGCAGTTTAAGCTTAAACTGCAACTTAAACGTTGGACACTCCTGGAGGTGATATAATTCAAGCACGTTTAAGCTTCAGTTTAAGGTCAAACTGAAGCTTAAACGTGGAAATGGAAGAAGGCAATCCTGGATGGTGGAATTGTCGAACACGTTTAAGCTTCAGTTTAAGGTTAAACTGAAGCTTAAACGTGGAAATGAAGATTGCAACCCTGGAGGAGAAATTGGGTCGAACACGTTTAAGCTCCAGTTTAAGGTTAAACTGGAGCTTAAACGTGGAATGCTTCCTGGAGGGTGAAATGTCGAACACGTTTAAGCTCCAGTTTAACCTTAAACTGGAGCTTAAACGTGGAAATGGTTCCCTGGAGGAAAATTCTGGTCGAACACGTTTAAGCTCCAGTTTAAGGTTAAACTAGAGCTTAAACGTGGAAATGCTCCTTGGTGCAATTCTCATTCTGGCGTTTAACTTCCAGTTTAAGGTTAAACTGGAGGTTAAACGCCAGTTTCAGCATTCCTCAGCTTTCATGATTTTGGCGTTTAAGCTCCAGTTTAAGGTTAAACTTGCTTAAACTGGAGCTTAAACTGGAGCTTAAACTTGCTTAAACTGGAGCTTAAACTCCACATGTGATATTCAAGCTTCCTTTATTGATTTTGTTGCTTCCTTGCCTAACCTCTTCTTCCCTGAAATCATCCAAACAACTGCATCAAAGTCTTGCAAAGTTTCATGAGAAATCTTCCATTCATAGCATTCAAGTAATATAACTAAAAACTCATGAAATTTGCATCAAAATCATACTGTTTGGATGGTTCATTTCTTTGTTATTCATTTAACCATTCTTGGTTACTTTAAGCTCAAGAAAGTGCATAAAACAACTAAAACTAACAGAAAAAGGTTAGTGAAACTAGCCTAAGATGCCTTGGCATCACTGACCCATTTAAGATTCAAGCAATTTACGTTTCTTGTCCTTTAAGTTTCTGCAATTTACATTGCTTGTTCTTTAAGCTTCCTGCCTATTTACATTCTGCAATTTAAATTCACTGCTATTTACATTCTGCTGCCACAATTCTCACTCATCAATGTTAGCTTGACTAAACTAATCACCTACTAAAGTTGCTTGATCCATCAATCCCTGTGGGATCGACCTCACTCTTGTGAGTTATTACTACTTGATGCGACCCGGTACACTTGCCGGTTGGATTTGTGTGTTGGAAATTCGTTTTTCCACAAAAACACCATCAACGACTCCTCTTAAAGGACTTCGGAATATTTTCATCTTCTTCAATTACAGGTTCAATGTCCTTTTTATTTGTCTTTCCAATTTGATTTATGACTTGTCCATGTTAGAATTGACATCTTTATTTAAATATAATTTGAGATATTTCAGACTCATGATTGTTTTTCCTTATTTTTAATTTAGATTATTTACTATTGGCTTTGGTTGATTAATTGGTAACTCTTGAGTTATCAAACTCATCGTGATTGATAATTATTATTCTTACTGATTAATTTGGATTCCTATAACTCTAGTTTTTCCTTAAAGAGTTGACTAGGACTTTAGGTGTTAAATTAATTTATCCACTTAACTGACCTTCATAGTTAGAGGTTGACTTAGTGGGAGCAAAAGTATAATTCTCATCACCATTGATAAGGATAACTAGGATAGGACTTCCAGTTTTCATAACTTGCCAAGAGTTTTATTAGTTATTAATTTATTAATTTCTGTAATCTATTTCTATTGTTCAAAAACCCTTTCAAAACCTAAAATACTATTTTCCATAACCAATAATAAGTCATACTTCCCTGCAATTCCTTGAGAAGACGACCCGAGGTTTGAATACTTTGGTTTATAAATTTTATTGGGTTTGTTACTTGTGACAACCAAAAAGTTTGTAAGAAAGGTTGATTGCTTGGTTTAGAAACTATACTGGCAATGAGAATTTATTATAACTTCTAAACCTCAATCTTTCGTTCTTCAAATAGCTTTTCATTGAAGATTCGAAAACGAATCTTTTTGAAGAGGGAGGGATGATACCTGCTTAGGAAGGCATTTTTGTCATGTTAGAGACAAGGGGCAGAATGGTAATATTATCATATTCAAGGATCTGAATACTAGAAGAATTATACCATGCCGATCTTGGACATCAAGGAAACCAAGAGTTCATCTCAAAACAAGTGGTGCTGAGCTCATAAGGCTCTTTAAGCTAAGTCAAGACAGCAAGAAGCCCAATAAAGGAGGTTTGATGTCAGGGGGAATTTTGTTGATTGTCACCAAAGGAGGTTTGAGCTGCAGACTCTGTTGTGCATCGTCAGAGGTTCTTGAAGGTTTGGATCAATAAGCTTAGTCTGTATGCACCTCTCTTCTTCACCTGATGGATATACATCTTCGAATACATGAAAGACCAGTTGCCCATTATGCACTCTAAGCACTAATTCAACTTCTTCCACATCAATCAGAGCTCTCTCAGTGGCAAGGAATGCTCTTCCTAGGATTATAGGGGCATTCTTATCCTCCCTCGTGTCTAGAATCACAAAATCCGCTGGGAGGAAGAACTTACCCATGTTGACTAAAACATTCTCCATTAGATTTATGCTTGCACCTAGATCACATAGGGCTTTCTCAAAGGTGGTGCTCCCGTTGGTACATGGAAGTTGAATGCTCCCAGGATCTAGCATCTTCCTTGGCAAGTTATTCTAAATTATGGAACTACATTCCTTAGTCAAGATCTCTGTCTCATCTCCCTTTAAAAGCTTCTTCTTTGACAATAACTCCTTCATGAATTTCACATAGAGAGGCATTTACTCCAAAGCCTCAGCAAAAGGAATATTGATTTGTAACTTTCTAAAAACTTCCAAGAACTTTGAAAACTACTTGTCCTTGGTCTCGTTTTAAAGTCTCTAATGATATGGCATCTTAGGCTTGTATTCAGGAGCCTTAGACAATGTCGGATGTGTGTCAAGAGTAACTGAAAAAGGGTTGTCTGCACGCCTAGGAGGGGCGTGTACTATTGTGTCTTCAGTCTGCTCTGGAGCTTCTTTTTCAACCGGCTCCTTAGTAACTTGTGCTTTCGTACGTGCCACTTGTCCACTCATCTAGGTGATAGCCTGGCACTCCACTCTTGGATTTGGAATTGTATTACCAGGAAGGCTATTAGTAGTCCTCTGATCAATTTCATTAACTTAACATTAGTGATTACAGATCAGTATTCTTCTGAGACTGAGCAGTTGCTTACTGAGATGACTGAAACAGGTGGTTATTGAAATTATTATATTAAATTGTGGGCTCTAAGGGTGTTCTCTCTACCCTAAATTTGGGTGATTTCTCCACCCCTGATTATAGGTCTTAGCATACGGATCATTATTGGGGTTTTTGGGAGCATTCCTCATGTAGTTGACCTGTTCAAAAAGGAATTGAGCATAATTATAATTCTAACCTTGCATGGAGCTACCAGTCTGATGACTTGCATCATCTACCGTTTTTTCTTGCATAAAAAGACCATAAAAGAGCATAAATCTCATTTGATCAGTACAATTCATGCATTATTTGATAAATATTATGGTACACTACTTTGAAGATGAGTTGTGCTGATTTGCAGGTGAAAAAAGTATCAAAAACGGGTAGAAGACAAGCAAGAAGCTGGGCGTGTGAAACTGGCGTGTCACTTGAGGGCAAACGCCACAAAAATGCACTGGCATGGTACACCAGGAGCTAAGCGTGGCACGCCAGTACTAAATTCTAGAAGGGAGATCCAAGCATGCATGTGGACATGGCACGCCAAGGACTGGGCGTGGCACGCTAGTAATAAATCCCAGAGAGCAAAAAGGAGGAACACAAGAAAGGCGTGGCATGCCAGGCTGGGCATGGCACGCCGAATCCATCAACCACTATGGGCGTGCCACTTCAAGTCGAAGGCGTGGCACGCCAGTTCTTGAAAGTCACTTTGCTGTGCCACTTGAAGATCCATGCGTGGCACGCCAAGCTTGAAGAATGAACAAATATATGGGCGTGCCACTTGCGCAACATGGTGTGGCACGCTGGTATAATGATCCAGAAAAGGGGCTGAAGGCAAGAGAAGACTGGGCGTGCCACTTGAAGTTGAAGGCGTGGCACGCTTTGAGCAACCAAGCGTGGCACGCCAGATATCACAAGCAAGATCTAGGCGTGCCACTTAGTGTCGAAGGCGTGGCACGCCAGTCCCAAAAAACTCACTTTGGCGTGCCACTTGAAGGTCAAGGCGTGGCACACCACTTACTGGAACAACACAAGATCATGGGCGTGGCACGCCAACCTTCAGGCGTGGCACACTGGTATAACTTTCCAGAAAGGGTGGAAGAGGCCAATTACATGAGGCGTGCCACCTGAGCTCGAAGGCGTGGCACGCCAATTACTATTCTTCACTTAAGCGTGCCACTTGAGCAACAAGGCGTGGCACGCCAATGTCATTCAGAGGCAAGAGAAACATTGGGGCGTGCCAGTTGAGTTCGTGGCGTGGCACGCCAAGCAGAGGGGCCATTCACCTAACAAGAGAGTGGCACTCCAACTTTTAGGCGTGGCATGCCAGTTCAAATTTCCAGAGGCAAGGAAAGTAGAGAAATCAAAGGGCGTGCCACTTGAGCTCGAAGGCGTGGCACACCAAGGTTGAAAGAGGGACGAGCGTGTCACTTGAAGGATTGAGCGTGGCACGCCAAGCCATTTTGCAGGGCACGTGAGACGCTTGAGAAGCGCCAACCACACGCCAGCTAAAAGGTCACGTTTATTGAGTGTTTCTTTCCCTCCAAAATGTAATTTTCTCTTTTTCACTTTTGTAATTCTTTTATTTCACTATGAGTAGTATATATACCCCAAAAAAGTAATGAAGAAGGGGTTAAGCAGTTAGTTCTAGATCCACTTTTATATTCCACTTTTGAGTACTTTCTAAGCTATGAGTAGCTAACTTCCTTCTCATTGAGAGAGGGATCTCTGTTGTACTTAATGGATTGATAATAGTAAAATTCTTATTCTCTTCATCTTCTCTTGTTTTGCTAGGAGGAATTTTGTGCTTAATGCTTAGTATTCAATTATTTTGGGAAAGAGATTGAATGCAATTGGGTTTCATGGGAACCTTGGGAAAAGAAACATGAAACCGTGCTTGAAATCCCTTCTCACATTTGAGTAGATTATGGGTTTTGGTGATGGGATACGTGACATATAATCCCCCCTCTACCTGGATCTACAAAGGTGTGTGGTATAATCAGGGACCAAGCGTATCTCTTTTCATGAGCAATTAGACCAAGGAATTGGCTATTGATCAAGATCTGAGATATTGAGTCACAAAGGAATTGGGGCTCAATCAATCATGATTGCCAAGAGTTCAGTGAGTTGCATGATTGAAGAAGATCTAAGCTAGATTTGATCCAAAGAGGCAACATCTCCCAATCTCAATGAATTCCCCATTCTTATCTATCCATTTCTTTATAACTCAACTTTACTTTCATCAATTCCCCATTCCCATTTACATTCAAGTCATTTATGATTCAGCAATTTACATTCTGCAATTTCCATTCCTGCATTTTAATGCTTTTCTTTATATTATAGTCATTTACATTTATGCCATTTATAATTCTGCACTTCACACTATTATTGATCCGCTTGACTAATTCACTAATCAATTAAAACTGCTTGAGTTTGCCAATCTCTGTGGATACGATCCCACTCCTCTGTGGGTTATTATTTGGTGATAATTTTGGTGCGCTTGCCAAAAGAAATCGTTCACTAAGTTTTTAAAAAAAGGGGGAAGTGAATCGAGGTCATCAAGTTTTATGGCGCTGTTGCCGGGGATTGGCTTATATTTGACAGTGATTAAATCGATCCCATTTATCTTTCTTTTTTTTTCTTTTTTTTTTGAGCTCTATTTCCTTCTTCTGTGATTATTCCCATTCCTCTAACTGTTTGATCAATTGCACCACTCACACTCACAACCACTCTAACTAAGTGATTCATTCACCCACTCTCCTTCTTGCCTTTTGTCTTGATTATTTGTATGACAGGTAGGAGAAGTGGAGCTTCAACTACCTTTGATTATGAACCAGAGAAAACCTTCTTTAGATTAAGGAGGGAAGCAAGAGGGAAGAGAGTTGTTGGTGCTGAGGAAGAGGAAGAGTATTTTGAAACAAACATGAAAGAGAACATAGAGAATCATCATGAGGAAGAAGTTCATAACCATGCCAAGAGAGGCCCAGTCAATCATGATGGGCAAGAAAGGAGAGTCTTAGGCTCTTACATCAACCCAAATCTAGGGAATTATGGCAGCAGCATCCTAAAGCCAATAATTTATGCCAATAATTTTGAGCTGAAACCTCAGCTTATCACACTTGTTCAGAATAATTGCTCATATGGAGGAAGTGCCCAAGAAGATCCTAATCAACATCTCAGCACATTCTTGAGGATATATGATACTGTAAAGTCCAATGGGGTATACCCCGACATCTATAAACTACTCTTGTTCCCTTTCTCACTTAGAGATAAGGCAGCAAAGTGGTTAGAATCTTTCCCCAAGGACAACCTAACTACATGGGAGGAAGTTGTGAATAGATTCCTTGCTAGATTTTACCCTCCACAAAGAATCAATAGGCTGAGAGCTGAGGTGCAAACTTTAAGACAACAAGATGGAAAAACACTCTATGAAGTCTAGGAGAGATTCAAAGATCTAACAAGAAGATGCCCACCGGAAATGTTCAATGAGTGGGTACAACTACACATCTTTTACGAGGGACTATCCTATGAAGCAAAGAAAGCAGTGGATCATTCTTCAGGAGGCTCACTCAACAAAAAGAAAACCATTGAAGAGGCCATAGATGTCATTGAAACTGTAGCTAAAAATGAGTACTTCTATTCCTCAGAAAGGACTCAGAAGAATGGGGTGCTAGAACTCAATTCTGTAGATGTTTTGTTAGCTCAGAACAAGGAAATTGCGGCACAAATAGCAGCATTAACCAAGAGGATGGAGGCCAACCAAGCCTCAATCATTCAAGACCAAACTCCTCAACAAGAAGGAAATACATCAGAATTTGAAAGTGACTGGGAACAAGTTAATTATGTGCACAATTCACTAGAACACCATATGACCCACACTCTAAGACATATAACCCAGGTTGGAAGAACCACCCAAACTTTGGGTGGAGAAATCAACAAAATCACAACCAGGACTGCAACAAACCTTATCCATCAAATCAACAAACCCACAACCCCAACCATCAAACAGGGAACCATAGACCCTACCATAACTCACAAAACACATCATACCATAACAACCAACCCATACACAACAACCTCAATCAAGACACACCATCCTCAACCATGCAATCGTGCAAAATCAAGAGCAACTTTGAGAGGATGGAGGCTGCAATAACGCAACTATCATCCCTGATTTCAGGGGCAGTCTCCTCCCTCATGGATAGACAAGCACAAACCGACAAAAGGATAGATGCTAATCAATAGGAATACAGGTCAAACCTGAAAAATCAAGGTGCAACAATCTCAAAGTTGGAAGCATAAGTAGGGATTTTTTCCAAACGAATCCCACTTTCCACTCACACATTTCCCAGTGATACCATGGCTAACCCAAGAGGGGAATGCAAAGCCATAACTTTAAGAAGTGGGAAGGTTGTAGAGGAAGGAGCCCCGAGCAAAGATAATCATGAAGAGGTTGCATCAAAACATGGAAAAGAGGACGAAGAGGAGATCCCAACTTCACCCCCTCCAAAACCAGTTTTGAAGCCTTATGTACCAAAGGCACCATACGCTCAAAGATTGAGAACAGATGGGAAAGATGGCCAGTTCTCTAAGTTCCTAGAGATCTTCAAGAAGCTCCAAATCAATATACAATTTGTTGAGGCATTAGAGCAAATGCCACTCTATGCCAAGTTCTTGAAGGAGCTCATAACCAAAAAGAGGAACTGGGGAGCAAAAGAGACCATAGTGTTGACTGAGGAGTGCAGCGCCATCATACAAAGGAAGTTACCTCAAAAGCTGAAAGATCCGGGGAGTTTTCAAATCCCCTGCATCATAGGGGACATCACTGTTGAGAAAGCCTTGTATGATTTGGGAGCTATATAAATCTCATGTCCCTAACCATAATGAGAATGATAAAGATTGAGGAAACCAAGCCAACAAGAATGGCACTCCAATTGGCTGACAGAACATTCAAGTTTCCACATGGGGTGGTGGAAGATTTGCTAGTGAAAGTAGGGGAGTTCATTTTCCCTGCTGACTTTGTTGTACTAGACATGGAGGAAGAGACCAACACATCAATTATCCTAGGAAGACCATTTCTAGCTACTGCTGAAACCATCATTGATGTATAAAAAGGGGAACTAGTCTTGAGATTTCATGAAGAAAAAATGGTCTTCAACATCTTTAAAGCAATGAGCTACCCCAAGGAATCCATAAGAGAATGCATGATGGTAGATACCATGGAATATATAGTTCAAGAAGTTATGGGGAAAGAACAATGTGAAGAAAATATTGAGCTGGAACAAGCAACCTTGAGGAGCTCAATCATGCCAACTACCACAGACAACAAAAATGCAGATTCACCAAAATTAGAACTGAAAGCCTTACCTCCCAGCATAAAGTATGCATACCTGGGTACTAATCACACTTACCCAGTGATCATAAATTCAAGTCTAAGCAAGGAGCAAGAAGAGGAACTTATCCAAGTGCTGAGACAACACAAGGATGCCATAGGCTGGACACTTTCAGATTTAAAGGGGATTAATCCTTCAATGTGCATTCATAAAATATTACTTGAAGAGGATGCCAAACCCTCAAGACAGCAACAAAGGAGGCTGAACCCAACTATGAATGAAGTAGTTCAGAAAGAAGTTCTGAAATTGTGGCAAGCAGGGGTGATCTACCCCATCTCGGACAGCCCTTGGGTAAGCCTGGTGCAAGTAGTTCCTAAGAAAGGGGGATCACTATTGTGGCAAATGAGAAGAATGAATTGATACCCACAAGAACGGTAACCAGATGGTGTATGTGCATTGACTACCGGAAGCTTAATGAAGCCACCCGGAAGGATCACTTTCCCCTACCATTCATGGATCAGATGCTTGAAAAACTAGTAGGACATGAGTATTATTGTTTCCTAGATGGATACTCGGGCTACAACCAGATTGTTGTATATCCCAAGGATCAGGAAAAAACTTCATTTACTTGTCCATATGGTGTATTTGCTTATAGGGGAATGCCCTTTGGATTGTGCAATGCACCTGCAACATTTCAAAGGTGAATGCTCTCCATTTTTTTGGATATGTTTGAGAAGTTCATAGAAGTATTTATGGATGACTTCTCTATGTTTGGAGACTCATATTCTGATTGTCTATACCATCTTTCTCTTGTGCTAAAGAGGTGTCAAGAAACCAACCTTGTTTTGAACTGGGAGAAGTGCCATCTTATGGTGACTGAAGGGGTGGTTCTTGGTCACAATATCTCAAAAGATGGCATAGAAGTATATAGAGCAAAAGTTGAAGTAATTGAAAAATTACCTCCACCTTGCAATGTCAAAGCAATCAGAAGCTTTTTGGAACATGCTGGGTTCTATAAGAGGTTTATTAAATACTTTTCAAAGATTGCAAAATCCCTTAGCAACCTGTTTGTCTCGAATACTCCTTTTGTTCTTGATAGAGAATGCATGGTAGCCTTTGATGAACTTAAAAAGAGACTCTCCTCTGCACCTATTATAGCACCACCAAGCTGGAATCTTCCCTTTGAACTAATGTGTGATGCATCTGATTTTACTGTTGGTGCCGTCCTAGGACAGAGGAAAGACAAGCTAGTACATGTAATCTACTATGCTAGCAAAGTCCTTAATGAGAATCAAAGGAACTATACCACCACAGAGAAAGAACTTTTAGCCATAGTTTTTGCTTTTGATAAGTTTAGATCATATCTTATTGGCTCAAAAGTAATTGTGTTCGTTGATCATGCAGCACTCAAGTACTTGCTTACCAAACAAGAATCTAAGCCCAGATTGATAAAGTGGACCCTGCTGCTCCAAGAATTCGATATTGAGATTAAAGATAGGAGCGGAGCAGAAAACAAAGTAGCTGACCACCTCTCAAGGATCCCACAAGAAGAAGAAATGCAGTAAGTTGCAGTAAATGAAAGCTTTCCTGATGAACAATTGATAATGATTCAAGTATCCCCTTGGTTTGTAGACATAGCTAACTTCAA